>NC_057727.1:19573446-19622334 GCF_004010195.1 Chiloscyllium plagiosum | reverse complement strand
GCCCCAACACTGAACCCTGCGGGACACCGCTTGTCACCGGCTGCCATTCAGAAAAAGAACCTTTTACCCCAACTCTCTGCCTTCTGTCAGACAGCCAATCCTCAATCCATACCAGTAGCTCACCTCGAACACCATGGGCCTTGCTCAGCAGCCTCCCATGTGGCACCTTATCAAAGGCCTTTTGGAAGTCTAGGTAGACCACATCCAAACCTGTTGGACTATAACCTGTTGTTGTCTGATTTTTAACTTTGATAATATACCATACCATCACATTCTAAGGGCAATTAAAGTTAACTACAAGCTTTTCAGTTTTGGCCACCTGAGTATTTCACAATGTCATTAACCAGATCCTGGGTGACTGAAATGCAATTCTTCCATGTGTACAAGATATTTACTATTACACCACAACTTGAGTATTATTTCCAGTTCACAGCAGCCCCTTATGGTAAGAACATTAGAACGACAAAAATGTTAGATTAGATTACCTACAGTGTGGAAACAGGCCCTTTGGCCCAACCAGTCCACATCGACCCTCCGAAGAGAAACCCACCCAGTCCCATTTCCCTCTGACTAATGCACCTAACACTATGGGCAATTTAGCATGGCCAATTCACCTGACCTGCAAATTTTTGGACTGTGGGAGGAAACCCGTGCAGACAAGGGGAGAATGTGCAAACTCCACGCAGTCAGCAGAGGCTGGAAGCGAACCTGGGACCCTGGTGCTGTGAGGCAGCAGTGCTAACCACTGAGCCACCATGCCGCCCACCTATGGGTTGAAATATAACTAAAATTACACATGAGATTATGGTTTCAGAAAAAGGTCTTGGACTTATTTTCCTTTGCAAAAAAGGCAGAATATCTTGTAAAGGACTTCTGATTTCTTAAAAGTCCTGAGCATATAGTTAAAACTGTAATACTTGGGTGAAGCTGCAACAAGGAAGCAGATGTTCAGAACGACTACTCAAACCAACAAAATATTCAGGGTCATAAGAAAGTGGAATGCCTTATCACAATTAACTATTGATGCAGAGGCTTCATTAAATTACAAGAAAAATTAAGCATATAAACACACTCAAGTAGATAGACCTAAGAATAGGAAATGAGATTAGAGTACAGTGCTCCACTGCAAGAAATAGAATGACTGCTCAAAGGAAAACATTAGCAATTGGAATTCAACCCCAAGAACATTCAGGAACTAGCTGGATACTGTAAGGTCTTTACGAAAATAGAAGACATAAGTCTTATACAATCATGTGTTACAGAAGGATTCTACATCTATTCCATGCTCTGACTAGAACAGATCTCATCCTCCCATTCCAAGTATGATTCTAATGCACTGAAATTTAAATTCACCAGTATTCTGACATCAGAATGCTGGTGACAATTTTGAAACTGGGAAAAACAGAAATACTGACGTTTAAGCAGGTGAAAGGATAATGTAAATGTTTACTACCAATATATTAACTGCTGAGAGTGGTGGAAAGGTTAGTGTTCTGAGCATAGGGCTTGATTAAATGGTACTTTTTAAAAAAATTCTGTAGATTGTCATGGACTTAAATTTATTCCAGTATTTATAGTTTTGGTTTAAAAGCACAGTTTTTGCTATGTTTCCAATGACAGATCCCTTACCATTCTTCCAAAGGACAAGGGGAAAGCGCAATCATGACGGAGCAGTCCTTGGCTGTTGTGGCAACCCTGTACTGATGAATCTGTACGTACAAAAAAAAAATCAAGTCCTGGTCACAACTGATACTAAATCCACATGTTAAAGGCACCAACTTTTACAACTTCAGCTGAAAGAAAACAACTGCAAAAACATACCTCAGGTCAAACAAGTAAACAAATATGTGAATACGAATGCCAAATCATATGGCTCACGAAAGCCAAATAAATAATTTATCATTTTGTTGTTCTTCAGACAAAAATTAATTTAAAACTATATGGGAAATTGTAGAACCGCTCATGATTTAGTGCAGAGCCAAATTCAGAGAGGCAGAACATGAAAACACCATGTTGCATTATTCAGAAGTAATTGATGTCAGTTCTGGTCATCTCTTCCATTTTATGTAATCTACTTGCATGCAGTTTCCACGAACCAAATGTACTCTATATTCTCAAAGACAGACCAATTACAGGTAAATATTATATAGGATATTCTTCAGCTCAGAATCAAGCCATTTGGTGCAACCAGTCCATTATTAACTGCAATTCAGTTGAGCCTAATTCCCTCTTCCTTTTCCCTGACAATTCCCCTGTCGCTCAAACATTTATCTACTTTCCTTCAAAAGTACTGGAAATAGAGTCAGAGTCATGCAGCACAGAAACATATCCTTCAGTCCAACCAGTCCATGTTGAACATAATTCCAAACTCAGCTCGTTCGACCTGCATGCTCCTGCCCACATCCCTCCAAACCCTTGCTATTCGTGTACTTATCCAAATGTCTTTAAACATTGTAATTGTAGCCACGTCCATCACTTCTTCAGGAAGTTCATTCACACATAAACCACCTTGTGTAAACAAAACTTCCCAAGTCTTCTTTAAATCTCTCCTCTCACCCTAAAAACGTGTCCTCCCGTCTTGAAATCTCCCAGATGAAGGTAAAGACAACTACCATTAACTCTATTTATAACCCTCATTATTTTATAAACTTCTATAAAGAGGTCACATCTCAACTTCCTACTCTCCAATGAAAAAAGTCCCAGCCTTTCTTTATACCCAGGAACACCTAATAAATCTCTTCTGAACCCTCTCCAGCATAGTAATATCCTTCCTATACTGGGTAACCAGAACTGGACACAGTATTCTAGGAGAGGTCTCATCAATATCCTGTACAACTCAGCATGACTTCCCAACTCCTATACTCAAAAGGACGGAGCAGTGAAGGCAAGCGAGCCAATACCTTTTTAACCATCCTGTCTACATAGGATGCAAACTTCAAAGGATTGTGTGCCTAAACCCCTAGGTCCCTCTGTTCTCCAACCCAAAGCCCTACCATTAACTGTGTAAGCCTTGTTTGTTGCATTTATTCAGATTGAACTCCATCTGCAATTTTTTCAGCCCATTGTCCCATTTCATCATATATTTGCTTAAAATACAACCTCTGGCAATGAATTCCCCATTCACACCATTCAAGGGGTGAAGAAGTTTCTTCTGAATTCTTTATTGATTCCTTGATGACCATTATATATGGATATTTACATTAGCCTCTGGTTTTGCTCACAATCAATCATTCTTCAGATCTACTCATCAAACCCTTCCACAATTTTAATAAGCCTACTAGGATTCTTTTCACCCCACCCCAATTCTTAGGCTGTTTCTTGACATATCTACTTAATTTGTGATCTTGCTTTGGTCAACCTAGAGACAAGAACATAGAACATAGAACAATACAGCACAGAACAGGCCCTTCGGCCCACGATGTTGTGCCGAACATTTGTCCTAGCTTAAGCACCCATCCATATACCTATCCCATTGCCACTTAAAATTCGCCAATGATTCGGACTCTGCCACTCCCAAAGGCAGCGCATTCCATGCCCCCACCACTCTCTTGGTAAAGAACCTACCCCTGACATCTCCCCTATACCTTCCACCCTTCACCTTAAATTTACGTCCCCTTGTAACACTCTGTTGTACCCGGGGAAAAAGTTTCTGATTGTCTACTCTATCTATTCCCCTGATCATCTTATACACCTCTATCAAGTCATCCCTCATCCTTCTCCGTTCCAATGAGAAAAGGCCTAGCACGCTCAACCTATCCTCGTATGACCTATTCTCCATTCCAGGCAACATCCTGGTAAATCTTCTCTGCAGTTTTAGAACTTTGTTAGAAAACACAGATGCAATATCTTGTAGACAAAACCAACTCATTTACTTTGTAAAAGGTGTTAAGACAACAGTCTTAGACATTCTTCATTTTGAAAATTACATTTACATCCCACATTCCAAAGTAACAATAATATGAATGTTCAATTGAACTGTATAGCACAGCAGTAGAATAACATATGGACAACCTAACAATTATTTTTTTTAAGCACAGGACAGCCTCACTGTAGGCATGGATTATTTATCATTAACCTCCTTGCTCTGGAGCTCTCTAAATGCTGCCCAAGGGTTAAACAAAAAACGTAAAGGTTATGGGAAAGCTTTAATTTAAAATTACATACTTTACATACTAGAAAAATGAACTAAAAATAAAAAAAAACTTAGGTCAGATTACTTGAAATGTTATTTGTTTCATTAGATACAGTCTGGCCCACCAAGTTTCTCCCGATTTTATTACTGATGTTTAAATTGGTGTGATACAAGACTCAAATGTTAGGTTGATACAGTTTAGCTTTGCATATATGTTTATCAGGATAGATTGCTGAGTGCTTACTCACTTAAGCTTCTATTAAGATTTAACAGTTGATTTGATGGCAATCACTCATTTACGGAAAAGGTGCCACTGCTGACTTTGCCTTTTTGTTTCAATCTTCACTGACATTTAAAAATATTTTGACTAAAACAATTAAACTGATTTGGATAGTTCAACATCAATATCTGAACAATGAGAGAAATTCATCTTTTGTTGATGCAATTTGCATTTCATCAACATGTTCATGAAAAAATAATGCAATAACCAATTTTACCTTTTGGGCTGCATAGTCCACTGTTTCGTCATCTTGAGAATGAGAATCTGATAGACTTTCATAAAAACTTTCATTGTAAGGGCCATCTAAATGCAACCTAGTCCTGCATGGGAAAGAATGCAACAACAATTATTTAAACCAAAACTGTGACTAAACAAAAGATTTATATTAAATCATAATTCATGTTTTCAATCTCTCAAAAAACAACTAACTGCACAGAATGGAGCTTTCCATAATATCTTGTTCACATTGGTATCCATGACTGGAAAGCTGTGATGTTAATCTTAGGTGGGATTTTATGATCTTGACCTTAAACAGGTTGGACAGCCACATTTCTGTTCATGGTCAGTACCCACATGCAAACCAATACCGTACAATTAATTCTGACCAAAATCAGAATCCCGATTTTGATTGGGTATTGTTTGGGCTTTCCTTAGCAGGACATCCAAATCTTGTTAAACAGATCTGATCAGTCAAAACAAGGGATACTTAATAGGTAGACTTGAAAAATGCCTTTATACCCAAGCCATTCCATTTCCCTAGATAATGATAATATTGGTGGAGAGAAATAAGAAATAATTTTATTTTGATGTAGCAGAATCATTGTTTTACAATTTTCAAATGCCGTATAGTCAATTTTTTTAAAAAAGCAATCATGCAAACAAAGGTATTAACCATTAACACGGCACATTATTTTGTATAAGCTTCACTAGCTCCTGTCCATATTTTACATTACAAACTGTGAAAATTTCCAATATAATAATTATACACTTACTTTTCTCTGAACTTTGAGTGTAATCTTGAGTACATTATTCTCAAAACTTTGAAATGTTAATTGTAACTTAGAGATACTAAAATAAGCCTGTTTGAAAGCCTATTATTTAACTTGACAAAATTGTAACAAGATTAATAATTTAAGATTTATTATCCTACAGCACCCTCAAGTGGCCATATGACATGTAATCAACTAAAGTTTGTTGTGGTTCTGTTCGCCGAGCTTGGGAGCCTCCTGTGAAGCACGGAGGATGTCACCTAGACAGGGGACGAAACATCTGCAACACAAATTCCCAGCTCGGCAAACAGAACCACAACAACGAGCACCCGAGCTACAAATCTTCTCACAAACTTTGAACAACTAAAGTTTACAACAGAGCAAACAATGACCAGTAACATACATTCTTAGGTTTAATCAGCGTTGGACAGATATTACTGCTATTAAACTAGATTACTAAATACACGACATTAAAATAGCATAGGGATTCTGAATCCTAGTTCTATGATATTTCAGGAGTTAATTTGTCACAATGACTTTACAACAGAAGAGGACAGCGACTAGTATAAAATGCCTTTTGAATAAAATAACCAGTCATTTTCCAAAGATTTTGATGGAAGCAATATCATTTGAAATCTTTGCCACAATATGGAAAAGGTTGCTTTTGGAATTACATTAGATTTTCTGACAACATAAGCTAGATATGTAAAGGAGATAAAAACACCTGGTCGATAGAGAGACACAGAGAGAGACACACAGAGAGAGAGAGAGACACACACAGACAGAGAGAGAGAGACACACACAGACAGAGAGAGAGAGACACACACAGACAGAGAGAGAGAGACACACAGACAGAGAGAGAGAGAGAGACACAGAGAGAGTGTCAACTCCCATTCCACACAAAGGATTTCTCCTCCAGCCAACATTTTCTGGTATTGTAAGATAACAAATCTCCAGTTAATCCATCAAATGTTCTAAAAGTAAAGACAAAGTCATCATAGTCACCACCAGAGCACATGACACTTTCACACTAGAGACAGAGAGATGACTGGTGGGTCACAAAGCCTCAGGCAAGGAAGAAAACCTCTGCCGGGGTGGGAATTGAACCATGTTGTTGAAGTCAATCTACACTGCAGAGCTAACTGAACTAACTGATGTTGTAAAGTGTTGTTGAACGGATACATTGGTTACATTCACGGTACATATTGTCCCATCCCTATTTTCATTTACTTCTAGAATTACATCACATAACAAGTCCAGTTAACCTGTCTGTTGGAAATTCTTCTATATGCTGTTGAACTCTCAGGTACAAAGGATAGATTCCGTCAATGTCCATCATATCAAGCATCTGTACTTGAAGAATCCGAGAAAGAACACAACCTCTCGGCAAGCCAGAATTTTCCACAACATGAATACCTGGAAACAAGGAATCATTTCTGTATTACTGAAAAATACATTGTTATCCATAATATATTTTCAATAAAAATATCTGAAATCAGTTTTCAAGTTGGAGTTAGATTTTAATGGTCTTGCATCAAATGTTATGTGCATTTTACATCCAATCATTCATCCTAATAATTTAACTGAAAGTTTGTAACTCCAAGTGGAAAATGGACATCCTTCATTTCATAGCTATACTATAGGAAAGAAAAACACAAACATCAAATATTTTGCAGACTGTTAGTGTCAGTGAGTGGGACTCAGTCATATAGGATAGAATAGAATCCCTAGTGTGAAAACCGGCCATTTGGCCCAACAAGTCCACACCGACCCTCCAAACAGTATCCTACCCAGACACATTCCCCTACCCTATTACTCTACACATTCCCTGACTAATGCACATAACTGATACATCCCTGAACACTACGGGCAATTTAGCATGGCCAATTCACCGAACTTGCATATCTGACTGTGGGAAGAAATTGGAGCACCCGGAGGAAACCCATGCATACACAGGGAGAATGTGCAAACACAGACAGTCGCCCAAGACTGGAATCAAATCCAGATCCTGGTGCTGTGAGGCAGCAGTGCTAACCACTGAGCCCACTGTGCCACCCTCATTGAATTTGGCCAGACCCAGAGCCAAAAATAAGGTACATATTTAAGGAGGGCCTTACAATCAATTCACAGGCTCTTGCATCCATGTCTCTGCTCCAAACCTGTCACAGCTGCCACATAGTTCACAAACTCAACTGCTCACTACATGATCCCGGTGGTTCACAACCACCGTTTTGGGAACACCTGACCAAGAATATAGTAACAGTGTAAGAACAAATTGATACATCATTTAATACTGATTTAGCTACTACTGGATTCAATCTTTTTTCAGTTGTTCATGGAATGTGAACATCACATCAAATGTTTGGGCGGCACGGTGGCACAGTGGTTAGCACTGCTGCCTCACAGCGCCAGAGACCCGGGTTCAATTCCAGACTCAGGCGACTGACTGTGTGGAGTTTGCACATTCTCCCCGTGTCTGCATGGGTTTCCTCCGGGTGCTCCGGTTTCCTCCCACAGTCCAAAGATGTGCAGGTCAGGTGAATTGGCCATGCTAAATTGCCCGCAGTGTTAGGTAAAATGGGCTACATGTAGGGGTATGGGTGGGTTGCGCTTCGGCGGGGCGGTGTGGACTTGTTGGGCCGAAGGGCCTGTTTCCACACTGTAAGTAATCTAATCTAATCACAGTGTAATACAGTTGTACAGCATGGAAACAGTCCAACTCGCCCAAGCCGACCAGATAAACTAAATTAATTTAGTCCCATTTGCTAGAATTTGGTCCTTATCCCTCTAAACCCTTTCTATTCATAAACCTATACAGATGCCTTTTAAATGTTGCAATTGTACTAGCCTCCACCACTTCCTCTGGCAGATCATCCATACACGCATCACCCTCTGCGTGAAAAAGTTGTCCCTTAGGTACCGTTTAAATCTTTCCTCTCTCACCATAAGTTTATGCCCTCTACCCTGAGGAAAAAAAGCCCTTGACTATTCACCCTATCCATTCCCGTCATGATTTAGAAACCTCTAGAAAATCAGCCCATAGCCTCCAATGCTCCAGGTAAAACAGTCCCAGCCTATTCAGCCTCTCCCTATAGTTAAAACATTTCAACCCTGGCAACATCCTTGTGAATCTTTTCTGAACTCCTCCATGTTTGACAACATCCTTCCTATAGCAGGGAGCCTAGAATTGTATGCAGAATTCATAACTAGCCTAACCAATGTCCAGTACAAGGTAAAAACAATGACTGCAGATGCTGGAAACCATTCCTGATGAAGGGCTTTTGCCCGAAACGTCGATTTTGCTGAAGCTCCTCGGATGCTGCCTGAACTGCTGTGCTCTTCCAGCACCATTGATCCAGAATATCCAGTACAGCCAGTACTATACAGTCCAGTACAATGTGCAGCATGACATCCCAACTCCTATACTCAGTGCACGAACCAATAAAGGCAAGCACAACAAACACCTTCCTCACTATCCTGTCTACCTGCAACTCCACCTTCAAGGAACTACACACCTGCACCCCAAAGTCTCTTTGTTCAGCAACACTCCCCAGTGCCCGGCCATTAACTGTACAAGTCCTGCCCTGATTTGTCTCATATTTATCTAAATTAAATTCAGTCTGCCACTCCTAGATCCATCAGCCATCTGATCAAGGTTTCGTTATACTCTAAGATAACCTTTTTCACTGTCCACTACACCCACCAACTTTGGTGTCATCTGCAAATTTTCACCCTATATTCAATCCAAATCCTTATCATTGACAAAGGCTAAATTTATTGCCCATCCCTAATTATCAAAGGAAAATACAGCACAGGAACAAGCTTTTCAACTCTTCAAACCTACACTGTTACATTCACCCCCCTTCAATATTCAAACAAATGAGGTGATGCATTTGGAAGGTCAAGTAAGGTGGAAATTAGCATCCTTCCACTACTACCCTCTGCCTCCTATGACTAAATCAGTTCTGTATCCATCTTGACAGCTCACCAATACCACGTGACTTCAGCTTTTATAATAGTCTGCCATGAGGCTGTACCACGTGAACAACAACAACTGCTTTTCCCTCAATCATCTTTGTCACCTCATTAAAAAAACTCAAGTTGGTAAGGCATGACCTTCCTCACACAAAACCACACTATCTATCACTAATAAGTCAATTTGCTTCAAAATGTGTATAGAGCTTGTCCCTCAGAATCTTATCCCATAATTTCCTGACCACCGACATGAGGCTCACAGGCCTGTAATTTCCTGGATTAATCCTGCGAACCTTCTTGGGGTAACAATGAGAAGCTCGATTGCCACAGGTGTAACATTGCTCCCAAATCATGCCCTTCCCCAAAATTAGGTACAAGCCCTCTCTACAGCCCTAGTTATTTGATTCACCAGGACAGTAATGAGGATAACATGTTTTATTCAGAGGGTGGTCTGTATCTAGAACTCAATGGCAGTACAGGCAAAAACTCTCATAACATTTAAATAGTATTTACATGTGCACTTCGGATGCCAAGGCATAAAAGCTATGGACTAAGTGCTGGAAAATTGAATTTAAATAATTAGGCAGCTGCTTTTAAATGATATGGACACAATAGGTCAAACGCCTGTGTTCTGTGCTGTAGGTCTGACTCTGGACTAATCCCAGTGTTTAGATTACAGTGATGCTGGAAAAGCACAGCAGGTCAGGCAGCATCAGAGGAGCATGAAAATCGACGTTTCGGGCAAAAGCCCTTCATCAGGACTAATCCCAGTATGGTCCAATTCAAACACATCTCTCCTGAACAGTTCCCTTTTACCCCAGTAATGATGCCAGCGCCCCACAAACTAAAAGCCATTCCATCCATACCAATCTTTGAGCAATGCATTTATCTCCTTGACCTGATTTGTCCTATGCCAGTTTGTCCATGGATCTGGTAGTAATCCAGAGATTACCACCTTGGAGGTTCTGCTTCTTAATTTAGCTATTAACCATTCAAAATCTTCCAGCAAAGTCTCCTTTCTAGTTTACCAATCATAGAATCCTGACAGTGAGAGAACAGGCCATTCAGCCCATCAAGTCAACACCAACCCTCTGAAGAACATTCCACTCAGAAATGCCCCCTACCCTATCAAAATAACCCTACATTTCCCATGGCCAATCCATCTAACCTTCACATCCTTGGTCACGATGGACAATTTAGCATGCCCAGTCCACCTAACTCGCTCAGCCTTGGATTATGGGAGGAAACTGAAACACCCAGAGGAAACCCACGTAGACACAGGGTGAATGTGCAAACTCCAGTCAGTCCAAAGGTTGGAATTGAATCCGGGTCCCTGGCACCGACAAACATTAGTGTTGACCACTGAGCCACTGTGCTGCCAATGCCATTAGTAACATATATGCAGTAAAAGAATTGTACAAAATAGGCAAGTCAGAAAGTTAGCATATAAAAACAGCATAGAACGACCAAAAAAAGTTAATACACACTGAAAGGTTAGAATGCAAAGAAAGCTATCCAGATTATAAAAACAGCTGATCAGACTTGCAATGAATATTTAAAGGAAAGAGCTAACAAATCGACTTGGTTCTTTTAAGAGCAGATGAAAAATTAATAATGAAAAATAAGGAAATAGCAGAGGACTTGAAAAGGTATATTGTTGCCTCCATGCTAGAGGATGCAATCAACATTCCAGAAGCATCGATAAAAATCGGGAAATGGAAAGGAGGGAGGATCTCAGGAAAATGGGATATTCAGGCCACACAAGTGCAAGCAAAGAACATCTTCAACAGGAGAGGAAAAACACCTTCCACCCCTTTACATTCAATGGCATGATCATCACTGAAACCCCTGCAACCAGCATCCTGACGGTAACCAATGACGAAATAGAACTAGACAAGCTGGGACAAACTGTGTCTTCAAGAATAGGTCAGAGTTGAGGTATCCTGCAGCGAACAGTTCATCTCCTGACTCCCTAAAGTCTATCCACTATCTACAAGGCACAAATTAGGAATTCAATGGAATACTCTCCTGTTCAGCTCAAACACTCAAGAATCTTCACATCATCCAGGACAAAGCAACTCTTTTATTGGCCGCTTTATTAACAAACGTTCACTACCTCCACCACCTGTGCTCAGTAGCAGCAATGTATATATAATTTACCAAATATCCTCAGACAGCACCGTCCAAACTCACAACTACTTTCACCTAGAAGGACAAGGGCTGCAGCTACATGGAAAAACCACTACCTGCAAGCTCTCCTCCAAGCCGCTCATCATCCTGACTTGGAAACACATTGTCATGCCTTTGCTGTCACTGAGTCAAAATCTTGAAACACCCTAACAACATCGTGGGTCTAATTTCAATTGAATTGCAATTGTGTAAGAAAGCAGTTCACTACCACTTTCTCAAAGGACAATTAGAAGGATGGATATAGAATGCTGGCCCAGTGCCCATTACCCATGAATAAACGAAGAAAAAAAAAATCAGAATCACACAAAGTTAAAAAAAAAACAATACCAGGTTGTAGTCCAACAGGTTTATTTGGAAGCACTAGCTTTTGGAGTACCACTCCTGCATCAGGTGGCTGTGGAGTTTAAGATCATGCTCACAGAATTTATAGCCAAAAGGACTCCAGTGTCATGGAGATTTGATACAGTAAACGATCTTAGATTAAAATTTTCATCTCAATTTCATCTGAGGAGTAGGATAGTTCAATGTTTGGGGCAGGATCCTTCATCAGCTTCTCAGATGCTGCCTAACCTGCTGTGCTTTTTCCATCGCCATACTCTATTCACGGTGACAGTAACTCTTCTATTTAGTTCAAACGCTCAAGAACTTTAACACAATCCAGGACAAAGCAGCTGGTTTAATACGCACTACATGTCAAACACTCACCCCTTCTACCATCAACGCTGAGTCGTAGCAGTGTGTATCATCTACAAGATTGTGGTGAAACGGTTAAAAATTATGTCCCAATACATGTGTGAATCTAACCGGAATGGAGGTGTTGCTTAGTCCCGTGTGAATCTTATTACACACCTCCCCGTGTGAATCTTATCTGTATGTAACCAGAATGGAATGTGTTTTTTAGCCTTGCTCTGCTGTTCACATGAATGTTTATATCTGGAAAAGAGTATATCAGCTGGAAAAGTCTCCAGTTCGGTGAGTCTGCTCCGGGGTTACGTTTAACCGCCGAGCGTGGGTTGTTGGCAACCGCTCTACGAGAACTGACGGCTCCCAGTTCCGGTAACATGTAGAGTGAGTATAAGCCAGACCCGTTGTATGAGACCTGGTTGTGGCGACGCTGCGGGGAATAAAATGCCCATATTCTAGCAGACTCGCCTCTTGGTCGTTTGTTCTGTGTCAGACTACTCTCCTACGAACCTGACCTTGAGAATTTTTTTAAAACAAAGATGCACTGCAGAAATTCAACAAAGATCCTTAGACAGCATCTTCCAAGCCCACAACCATTTGCATCTCGAAGGACAAAGCCAGTAGACACATGGCAACACTACCTACAAGTATTTGATATGGTGCTACATCAAAATATACTGTGTCAGAGGCACTGTATTGTATAGAAGATTGCCTGGCTATCAAGAATCAGAGGGGATGTGGAAATAGGAATTTTGCAGGTTGGCAAGATAAAATGAATGATATGCAACAGGGATCAACGTTGTGACCTCAACTGATTACAAATTATAGACTTAAAGGAGGAACAGGTGCTATGATAGCAACATTTGTTGAGAACACAAAGATAGGTAGAAAAGTTGCAAAGATGGCACAAGGTGGTTGCAATAGGTACTAGTTAAGTGGACATGGATGTTGGAAATGAAGCGTAATGTGGGAAAATGTGAAGGCGTCCATTTGGCAGGAGGAATGAAAAAAGCAGCACGTGAAAAGGTGAAATCTTGCTGAGCTCTGAGATGCAGAGGGATCTGGGTGTCTTCACATACAAATTGCAAAATATTAGTATGAATGTAAAGCAAGTAATTAGGAAACAAAACCAGAAATTGCTGGAAAAGCTCAGCATCTGTGGAGAGAAATCAGTTATTGTTTTGGGTTGAGTGTTTTGTCTGGTTCTTCATAACCAGCAATTAGGAAATCGATATTATTAATCATGAAGAGAATCAAGTACATAAGTAGCAAGATTATGCATCAATTATACAGTGCACCTGCGTGACCTCAGAGTATAATACACAGTATTGGTCACCCTTATTTAAGAAAATATGCAAATGTATAAGATGCAATTCAATTAAGGTTTTACTAGACTAATATCTGGAAACATGCAGATTGTCTTATAAGAGAAGGTTAAATAGGCTGTGCTTGTATCGAGTGAAGGTTAGAAGAGTAAGTGGTGGATTTTCTTTTTTGAGAAAAAGTTCTGACGGATATTGACAGGATAGATTTGGAAACAATGTTGCCTTTTATGGGAGAATCTAAAACTAGGTGCTGAAAACTCATCAGGGGTACGCAAGATTGTGAATGGGAGGTCGAAATTTGATTTGCCATAATCTTACTGAATGTTTGAGCACACTCATGGGGCCAAATGTCCTACTCCTGTTCTCAATTCATAGGATTGTAAGCTTTTTTCCAATTGCTTATTATAACTCAAGACTGGTGACAGGACTGCAGAACTCTGATAGGATCATTTGATTATGGGATAATTTTGTACAGTGTACAGCATGCTGTTTCCAAAGTTTAGCATGTAATCCTGTGTTGTAGCTTCACCAAACTGGCACTGTATTTTTAAGAATGCACTGAGAAAGGCATGAGAAAGCAATGCCAGCAATTGAGGCAAAGGACCAATTCCATCTCCCGGGAACATCTGCCAAATGTGTGGTCTAAGATTGAGCTCAGCCATCATTTCAGGAACCCATACAGCCCCATGATCAGTGACACAGAATCTTCTCATTATCCACAATGGTGACAATTGATGCTGGCATGCTCTCTTACAATCCTCTTTCAGTCAGCTCACTCCACCTGCCTGATTATGAGGTTACAAACTGCTGTTACTAATAGCCATAAATGTCCAGTTTTAAGATGCCAGATCTGTTGTAACACTATCCTTTTTAGAATGGTGGCAGTGCCACAAATCATGCAAGGCCTCATTACTGTGAAGCAGGTCCATTGCCACCAAAACTGCGCAATGGTTACACCTACCAATACAGTCATGCACACAGAACTTTGCAACCGAGAAGTTTTTGGGGATGAGATCAAGCACAATTTTCCCTCCAGTTTGTTCTCTTATCACTTTCTGCCAGTCCATTCTTCAGGGCCTATCCAGCCCAATCAGCAGTGGTCATACCAAGTCAGTTCTCACAAAGACGACGACCTTCATCAAGTATATTTTGTGGCCTTACTACCCTCAATGTTTCATCTAAGTAGTGTACAATATGGAAGAGTACAAATTCATCAGTGGAGAGAAGGCAATAAGTGATAATCACCAGAAGATTTCCTTGTCCACATCTGACCCGAGGCCACAAGACATTAAGTGTCAAGATTTAACTTTAGCAGTTCTGCCTGTATAGTATTGTGCCACCATCACTTCTGGTGAGTCTGTCCTGCCAGCAGGACATTTTCAGGAATGGTGATGTTGGAGTCTGAGACATTGGCATTTGAGACATTGGCGTTAAAGACAATGATTTGTTGGAAATGTTGTTCAACAGATTTGTGGGACAACTCTCCCAATTATGACAGATTTCAGTCAGGACCCAAGCACAAACTGGGTAGGGGGTGCCTTTGTGACAAGAACCAGAAAAAAAAATATGCTGTGATGCCCAAGAGTACATTGCCTTCAACATGAACTAACAGCACTTTCGTGGCCAAAAGTTTTCTTTCCACAATTTAATAAGTCAGTAACATTTCATGTTCCTATGGAAAATGGTCACTTTCAAATACGAAGCCAAAGCTTAAATTTAGTGCAAGTAGAAGCAGAATGAAACAAAATCATACTGGAAGTATGAATATTAATCCAAGCAGCTGATAGTATACTGCAGAATAAAATCAGGGGTGACTTTCTTAGTTAATCTATGATATAAAAATCAAATTAAGTGAAGTAATCAATGACTTCACCATAATGAGAATGAAGAATGAATCTAACTGACCCGTTTGATGATATTTTGTTGGAAGCACACAATCAACATGCTTCATAATGTTCAAATAATATTTTGTGAAAATACAAAGCTCTGTCAATACATCAAGGCCTTTTTGGCACCAAGAGCACTTTATTTTCAAATCTATTAAAATACAACTTCTAACAACACTGCACAAATCAGTTTTCACAAAGTGTAACCAAAGATGGACCCAAGAGGTTACTAAAATCAAATACAGTACTGTTTACTGTTCAGGTAAATTTTGTGACTGATTGGCAAGATGCAGGGTTATACTTTCAAATCGGGTGCGGGTCCTAGATTTAGCTTATGCAGTTCAAGGTCAAAATCTCTCAAGAAAGACTCAATGCTTAACTCATTCACTAACAGTGCAAGCATATTTGAAACTAAACACAACTGTTGACGGCTAACCTGAACAAAACCTCAAGTTTTCACAGGGCAAGAAACAAATTAATTTCCTCAGCAAACAATGAAGCAAATTCGACACATGGGGGAAACACCCTTACCTATGGAATGAAAGTAGGGATAGGCCAGATAAAAAGTCAAAGCGGCTACTTTCCTTCAGTCCCCTGCTGATTGGGCCAAATTTTATAAGACATCACAATCACACTGGCTTGTTATTATATATCCTGGATACGTACAATATCCACAGATATACATTAGGGTAAAAAGCTGACAAAAATAATACTTACCATTTCTTAAAACTTCCTTGCAAAAATGACTTGCTTCACAGTGGCTCCTTTCCTCTGAGACGATTATTCTCTTCATATCACCAGTCTTGCAATTGTTTACGTTGCTCACCAAAGCTATTGTTATCACATGAATCAGTTCACTGATAACAGTTCTTGTGCACTGTGGTCCACTAACCACACCATTAGCAGGGAAAAAGTAAGCTTTCAAATGATTAGCTAGTTCATTCAGATCCATTAAGCAGTCCTGGTCATCCTTACAGCCAAATATTAACTCTCCATTCTTCATATATTAAAGTAAGGGAAGAGGGTTTGGGTTGGGGATGGGTGTGGGAGGGAGGAGGAAGAAGAGAGAAAAAAAAGATTGAATTACTCTGCAGAAATTAAGCCACATTTCTAAAAGACAACATTTTTCTAATCATACTGTTCAGAGATGTTATTCCACACCTCCGGAGCAGATGGGACTTGAACCCGGGCTATTCAGGGGTAGGGACACTACCACTGCACCACAAGAGCCCGAGAAGGTCAATGCCAATAATGGTATTAGTAACAGTGGTTAATACATCAACAGCTACCAAAATAATGTTAAATGATCAAACAATTTCCAGGGCATCACATTTGAGACATGTTAGGTTTCACTTCCTGAATAAGAGCAATTGCATTTTAAATGCATTGCATGTTTTGGTGTTGAATAAGACACCATGTTCAAGTTATAGCCAATGAAACTTGAATTAGAAAATATTGAAAACAAGTTTCTCCAAGAGAAAAATCATGCAAACAAGTGCCCCAATATTTATTTTAGTGAATTGTGAACATTTTCAACAGCTAAACTGGAAACAATTTTTTTCTTTTAGATGAACATGATGGTCAAAGCTGTAGTTTTTTTAAAAACACAAGAACAACCAAATAAGCACCTTTGCAATAGTTTGACAGTTTGGACACCCCGTAATTGTAAACAGTTACATAGAGGCAATAACAGCAGTTTGCACTAGATACTAAAAGGCTTAGACTCTCAGCGGCCTGCAGCACAGATAAAGGCCCTGTGGCCAATGAGTATACATTGGTCAAAACAACCACTATTCTAAACCTATTTTCCAGTATGTGGCTTATAGCCTTATAGCCTTATATGTAAATGGTATAATTTTATAATTTTCCTGAAATGAAAAAGACAGAGTATTTCTGTTGATTCAGAAATTTAATGAGATTAAAGTTTTGCCACGTTGCATTTCAGGGAAAACAGGTCATACGTAACATACTCAATTAAGGAAGCAGATATTATGCTCAATGAAGGAAACATTAGGAATGCTTCTCACGATAAAATGCTGTATGAGATAATTGACAAAACTGAATAAAAGAAGGGGAATACATTTAAGTAGAAAAAACTTGGGCCATTTCAGTACATTGAACACAAGTCATCCTAATTACTGACAAACAACCTCAGCCAGTGAAAATTAACTTACAAAAAGGAAGTCCAAATCCTTCAGATTTAATTAATTATTGTTGGAGCTTTTCTTAGTATTACAGTTTTAAAACACGTTGCCTATTTAAATCCCATCCTCTTCTAGATTTTGCTTTCTGCAACTGATTAAGGAGATTGGCACACTCTCACTCTGACTCAACACTGCTCGTAAGGCCAAGAATTATTAATAAACATACAATTGCTCACGTAGGGCTCAAGTGACCCAAAGTTTTGGAACAGCTGCTATACAAAGCTTTGTCCTGAATCTAACAGGACAAAGGCAAATTTAAACAACCAATAGGGGGCATTAGTTTGCTGATAATAGTAACTTCTGCTCCATTAAAGTTTAACATATAGAGTTTTCATTTACTGTTCAGTAGCATTAAGCAAAACAAAGTGACTGTAATTACCTTAAAAATTTTTAGGTTGTTCTGAGGCTCCTGTAACAAACTTTTCAAGGCAATGTACATACGTTGTTTATTCCTGTAAAACATAGGTATTTTAGAAAGTGGGCTACTGAACTTTTCTAGATATTTTTTGTCTGATAACTGTAGCTTCCCTTAGGTGAGCCTAAGCTTGTAAAAAAGCAAAACAAGACGTAAATGCAAAAAGAACTTGACAGGATGACCAAGAATTTATTTATTTTGCTCCTTCCGTGTAATGCAACACCCCAAGGTACATTATAAAACAAAGCATTATAAGTCACTTAAGTAAACATTAGGTCAGATGACCGCAAGGTCAAAGATAGGCTTAAAAGAAAAGTCTTAAAAAGGAGGAAAGTGAGTTGCAAAAGAAGACAAGCATAGGAAAGCAGTTACTGAGTTTGAGGCTTGGCTATTGAAAGCACTGTCATCAATGGTGGAGCAATTATGACTGGAAATGCACGAGGCACTACAATTCCAGAAGCATAAATACCTTGGTGGGCTCTGGGGCTGGAGGCATTACAGAGATGCAGACATGCAAGGTCACCAAATAGAAGGGCCTGGCCAAGAAAACATTGGAATATTCATTTATAGGAGGTTATGACAGACCTCAGCTGCAAATGAGCTGTAACAGAGGTAAAAAAATCAAGGAATGTTGTGGAGGTGCGAGTAGGCAGTTTTAGTGATGGCACAAAAGAAACTAAAGCTCATTCTGGGATCAAATCAAGGTTACCAACAGACTGACAATCTCAAACTGTTGCCTGGAAGGAGGCCTGATTTTGTAATTAGAGAATGGAGTTTGGAGTAGGGATCAAAAGCAATGACTTCAGTTTTCCCAATATTTAAGTTGAGAAAAATATCTGCTCATCCATACTGAATGTCAGATGAGTAGTGAAGCACACCTTGTTGTTGCCAGCAAATGGATGAAATAACACTGACTTTCAATAGGTTGTCAAGTGACAGCACATACACAAGAAACAGGATGGGCCATGAATAGATCCATGGAAGCAGCCAGATATATTGGTGCGCAAGTAGGATCCACAGCTGTTACAGCTAATTCCCAGGCTACAATTTGATAGACATGAGCCAATCCCATGCTGCTGAATAACAGTACAGAAGTATTGGAGGAGGAAAGCATGCTCAGCCTTGTCAAAGGCTGCAAACAAACTGCGATGAAAGTTTACCTTTGTCAGTCACATGTGAAACATAACCTTTTCTCTAACCCCAACACAATAAATGGATATGTTACACTGTCACTTAATATCAGTCATACTCAACATCTTCTTGAATGAAATGACCCACTGGATTTATTCACAGTGTTTACAAAACTTAGAAGCGACAGCATGTTGAAAATCACTACAATCAACGACATTAAACTTGCAATCGCTGATGTGTAACAACTGTTACTTTATTTTTGTTTATGCACTAAAATAGAAGAATGGCCATTTTAAAACCATGGATTGTGGAAGGAATATCTTCAAGCAGTATGCAAGATTGTTTGTAGACCTAGGAATGCATGTTGATTGGCTACACGCTGCTGGCCAAATTTCAATTAGCTTGTGTAAATATGACTTGTTGCAGATGCCGAAGATCATCAGCCTGACGACAACTTTCTGACTGGCAACTGAAAACCAATGGGTGTGAACAATACAGAGAGAAACCCTGGGACTTCTGGAAGTGAAATGGTATATGGGTCACTCTCTGATCAGTAAAACGTGAGATTAAAGAAAGTTGCAGCAAGCTGATGCTTTTAACACAAGTCAAATACTTTATTATTTGTGAACCAGTTTCTGTGTCTGCTGTGAAGTGAAAGAACGCAAAGGAAAAGCTCAGATCAATCAAGGATTTGGGATACAAAAGGATACCCGCAATCAAATGAGAGGGGGACAGAGAGCAGACGGAGGGACAGAGTACATGAATATAGTCTAAAAGTGCTGCAGTTCACACAGGAAACATCAAGTGCTGATCCAGGCACTGGTGAGAGAAGAATAAGAGTTGTAATCCACAGTCCAGCAAAAATATTTACATTGTACAGATCCTACTAAACGTTGAGAAAAGGATGCAGAGGCATTCTTCATGTCACTTGAGAAAATGGCAGTACAAATGAATTGGGCAAAAGACAACTAGACATGCAACTTAGCAGAGGAGGTCCGGCAGCATCCGAGGAACAGGAAAAAAAATCAGCTCGGCAAAAGTGAGGACTGAAGATGCTGGAAACCAGAGTTTAGATCCTGCTCCTCGGATGTTGCGGGACCTGCTGTGCTTTTCCAGCACCACTCTGATCTAAACTCTGGTTTCCAGCATCTGCAGTCCTCACTTTTGCCTATGCAACTTAGCAGGTAAATTTATGTTTCATTGTCAAAGGGTGTTGAGATTATTATGCTGCACTGAAGTAGTTAAATATGACTTAGAGCCTGATGCACCACAGGCAAAGGCTCAAGAATGTAAGGAAACAGAATTTAATCCAAACCTACACTGAATTTCAAAGGGTTAACAAAATTATTGGTAGATATGAGCATGAGAAGCTGAAACCACAAGTGGAAACCACCCTTCGAGGAATTACAAACTTCACTAACTTCCATAATAAGAATCCATGTTGAGGAAAAGATTTGCAACGGTTTGACAGGCACCAATAATGACTGATGATTAGGACTGATCCATAAAGCCAAACATTTTCCAACATAAATTTGTAATGGATAGAAAATAAGAGTGTGCAAAGAAAGCAAAATCAAGAGTAATGAATGTATAGCTGGGAATGACTCATGTTCTCTTCCTGAGATCAAAATGAAAGTACTGAGACTAGCAACAAAAATCAAAATCCGAGCTGTTACTTTTGTAACAAAAGTTGGAAGGAAAACCTATAGGAACTTATTTTCAGTCACGAGAAAGAATGCAAAAGGGAACACAAAACAAAAATGCAACAGATCAAATTGCAGCTTTAATTGCAACTGAAAGACTAGAGGTAAATGCTGCAGAAATACATACGGTAAATTGGATTATGAAGGGGCTTTAGGCTGGCGGGAAGATGACCCCTTTTTCATCGAATGAAGCCATATCAATACTAAGGGTATAGAGGAACAACTCTCATACTTCTGCTTTAATTTATTATTTATTTTTCCCTCTAAGGAGTTGAATGAAAGGAGCTGGTATTGGCCGATATGAAAAATTTTAACGAAGGTAAGTTCCCAGAACCCGATGGGATATATCCCAAAATATCAAGGAAGGAATTTGCTGGGACCTTGTACAAAACTTTGTTTCTTCTTTATTCACAGACAAGGCCCACAGAACTGGAGAATAGGCAATATTGCTCCTTTGTTTTAAGGCAACAAGGATAATTCTGGAAGGCCTTACATCATTGCTGGCAAAATTAAAAGAGGAGATTCTTCGAAACAAAATTTTTTCACGTTTGGGAAAAGTATGAACTTATTAGCGACAAGCAGCTTAGCTTTGTATGGGGCGAGGTGCATGCCTCACAAATTTGATTGAGTCTTTTAAGGAAATAACAATGATGATTGATAACAGTAGAATAGTGGATGAGGTCAACATAGACCTTAGCAAGGCCTTTGACAAGATCACAGGGTGCAATCATGTGGGATCTGTGGTGAACCTAAAAAGGTACATAACTGGCTTGATCACAGAAGACAAAAAGCAGTGGTGGAACAGAGCTTTTCTGGAGATCTGTGATCAGTGGTATTCGCAGGGATCAGTGCTGTGACTCCTGTTGCTTGTACTATAAGTGAATTAGTAAATTTGTGGACTACACAAAGGTTGGGGGATCTGCAGATACTGAGGAGGATTGCCAGAGGATATAGCAATAGATATAGACAGGTTAGAGACTTGGGTGGAGAAATGGGAGATGGGAGTTTAATCCTGACACAAGGTGATGCATTTTGGAAGGTCTAATTCAGGAGGCAAGTATGCAGTAAATAGCAGAACCATGAGATGTATTTACATAGAGAGGGATCCTCAGGTGTACAAGTCCACAATTCCTTGGAAGTGGCAACACAAGTGGCATGCTTGCCTTTATCAGAGTATAGAATACAAAAATTGTCAAGTCATGTTACAGCTGCAGAGAACTTTAGTAAGGTCACATTTAGAATATTGCACAGTGTTCTGGTCACCATATTACCAGAAGGATGTGGAGGCTCTACAGAGGGTACAGAAAATATTTACCAGGATATCACCTGGTCTGGAGAGTCCGAGCTAGGAGGGCAGACTGAAAAACTTTGGTTCGTTTTCTCTTGAAGGTTAGGAGACTGAGGGCAGACCTGATAAATAGAGGTTTTTTTTTTGTTGTGTCACCATAGTCTTACCAGATCATATAAACTGCTCTCAGAGAGAAGCGACTGGTGGTGATTTAACCTGAGGGCCACCAGACCTCAGCGAGGAACGAACTTGAGAAGGAGTGTCCTTAATGGTAACCTCAAACTGGTGATGGGAATTGAACCCATGCTACTGGTATCTCACTGCTCTGTAAACCAAAAATCCAGCCAATTGAGCTAAAACTATTTCCAATACAAAATTATGAATGGTATGGATAGTTGGAATCTTTTTCCCCCAGGGTAGAAATGTCAATGCCTGGGGACAAAGATTTAAGGTCAAAGGGGGAGCTTAAACAAGATGTGAGAAGTTATTTCTTTCTAAACACAGAAGGTGCTAAGTGCCTGGAATGCGCTGCTAAATGTGGTGGTAGCAGGTACTCGAATAATATTTAAGAGGCATCTTGACAGATGCATAAATAGCGAGGGATTAGAAGGATAGAGACCATGCAGCAGCCAAAAAAATTAGTTTAGAAACGCAATATGCATCAGCACAGGCCTAGTGAGGCTGAAAGGCCTGTTCCTGCGCTATACTGTTCTTTGTCAGCTAAAATGCTGGTAAACTGGATAGGTGGAGACTTTTTCCTGACTCCATTGTATAAATTTCAAATGGAGTGTGACTCGCTGTTTGGACTAGTGATTGTCGGGGCAATAAAGAAATTACCTTTGGATGGAGTTGCTTAACCTCTTGGGAATGATTTGGCAGAGTGAAAGTTATAGCTTTGCTTAGAATCACAAAATCCAAGTGAGGCTAAAGAGACAGAATAGTTGAGAGTACAAGTTGTGGGTATTTTCCATCATGCATAGTGACCACAGTAATGACAAAACAAAGTCCATTACCGTAGGTCACAGTAACATTAATAGGGTAGCTAAAACTATTTAAGAATGATGATAATTCAAAAGAAGTGCTTTGTAGGTCTACATTAATTGAGGCACAGAAAACAGATTGAGTTAACTAAGTTGGCACCAACAACTCTCACTAAAGCTGAAGGAGTTATTGAGCATTATGATGAACTCTGACGAGGAAGTGGAGAAATCCTCACAGATGTGTGAGCAATGAATAGATTGCCGTTTTTTTTCTGCAACCTTTGCGTATGTAAGTCTCCGAAGAACCTTGTATGTTTCAGTAAGGTTGCTTCACATTCTTCTCAACCTCTCCTCAAACAGCCCACCCATACCTGGTATCAGCCTGGAGAATCTTTTCTTGGGCTGCCTCAAATGGTAGTATATCTTTCTTTACACAAGGTGCACAAAACTGTTCACAATATTCCAACTATGGTCCAACTCTTGCCTTGTACAGTTTCAGCAAGACCTCCCTTTTATATTCCATTTTATTGGAAACAAAGACCAACATTCTACTTGCCTTCCCTGTTATGCAATGAACTTGTTCAGAACTCCCAAATCCCTCTGTTTGGTAGCTTGTTTTTTTTTCCCCATTTAAATAATATTCAAGGCAAAACTCAAGTTTGCTGGCAGTTTGAATAACCAGCGTGAATTATTTACAAACTGCAAAGATAAAGTACTTCAGTATCACAACACATAACTAGTGAATAGTTTAGGCAAGATATCATAGTTATGCTGATTGAACAAAGTACCTCAATCAAGAAATCATAAAAAATTCTTTACTGCCCATCTAACAGCTGATGTAAACGTCATGGATAGACAAACTGCACCTAATAAACCAACATTAAATGCTTCTAAGATTGAAATGAACTGTGTGTGGCACTTAGGACAATAAAGATACATGCTCCTCTGCTGGAAAAGAAGCAGGAAGCCAAAAGCCAATCCGCTCCTCATGGTTGATAGGAACTGGCATTCATTGACATATTTCTTGTGTCATTAATTAGATGAGAGCAAAAGTAACTCAGACATCCTATTTACATCGTTAAAAAAAGTGTGTAAATAGTTACACAATATTCAGTGGTACATTAGAAATCTCACGAAAATTTCAAAAAGAATTAACATTTTTGTAGTTTACAACTAGTTTGATTCCCAATTTTTAACATTCATAGTGCTGTCAATTTTGCCACAGATTAATGCATTATTTTTTTCCATAAAGATACATGATCATGATGCCAAGGTTTATAACATTCACTATTCAAATTTGTACCTCACCCTGAGAAAAGATCAAGGGGACAGTATTTGCTTATCCTTTTCCATTTTCCATTAGCCACCTAATGCAAAAGAAACATCCTAGTTAGACCAAACATCTCAAGTCAAAAATAGTAGATATGAGTCAGTTCCTTGAATAAGATAAATGTGTAATTTAAACCAGAAAATAATTCATGTTCAAAAAATGTACAGGTGTACAACAAAGAGAAGCCTGAATTACAAACTTTTAAAGTTACAGATGAAATACATGACAAAATCTAAGCATTTTCATTCATCATGTGTGGCAGACGGGGGTGACGCTCCGGGGGTTGCAAGGAGGGGAGGTTGGATCAGAGTGGACTGAGGAATGGTTGTGATTAATCGAAATGGGAAAGTTAAAATGTGTCAAATGTATTTGATCAATTGCAATTACATTGCTGTATTCTAAAAGCAGATTAACCTGTATAAAACAAAAGTAACTAACTTAATATAAACAGCTCCACCAAACAAAAAAAAAAGTCTGGTGCAGACGCAAGGTACAAATCCAATACAAAAATTTTCTATGGGAACATTACTGGCGTTCAAAACATTGTTCAAAAATCTTTCAATAATTTTGCTAGCTTATTTGGGTTGGCTTGCTTCAATCCAGGGATGGTGACAAGTCCTGTATGTACCATAAATTATAGGTTTTCCGATTCCTCCTGAAAGTCATAAAAAAAACTGAAAATCTATTGACCATGTTGGTTTTTTATTGAATCATACTAAAACATTTGTTCTGTAGTTTACAGATCCAAGTCATAGTCAAAACGTGTGGCACTGGAAAAGCACAGCAGGTCAGGCAGCATCCGCAGAGCAGGACAGTCAACATTTCGGGCATCAGCCCTTCATGCATTCCTACTTTCCCCTACATCCAAGTCATAACCTAATAAAATTATTTTAAGCACAGTTTGAAGGCAAACCAATAATTCGAGCAATGAAATGTAGCAAATATTTTTGTCCTATCCCTACATTCCATTTATGATCATCCAAATTTCTGATAAAGGGTATATCCCCAGCATTGAGTAGAAACATAAATTTGGACAAAGCAGACATTCAGATTCAAGAATGAACTTTTATAATGAACTCAAATTTACAAATATAAAACTACATATTACTATTTGGCTTTGCAAATGGCAAGTGTACACAAAATAAATGAATTTATTTATGAATTAAAAAACACTTCACAAAAGCTTGATAGTTGTGAGAAACTCAAATATTTAAAAAATTAATTTTGAATGCATCAAGTTTTTTTTTCATGTAAATAAAAAGAGATTTGTAGCTAACTGAATTCAATACCTTCAGATGTTGGTGCATGCAATAGCGACACACATGATGCTTAACATCCTTGGCAATGTGAGTTGAGAAAGGGATAAATCCACATTTAGGCTGTAAGTAAACAAAAAGGACAGATTATTTCACTGACAGTTTTTTTTAAATTGCAAGAGATTCTTCCTGTATACATAAATTCTGCTGTAAAGTTTTGTTGATCTTCACCAAATGCTTTCACTAATACTCCTACAGAATTTCCCAAAACCCTGGGAGCTGAGTAGCAGCTTATTAGTTAGACTCAGGTTTCACTTTCACAAATAAATGTCTGTATATTAAAAACAAAATCTGTACTGTAGCCGCCTAAGTATGACAGGTGGGAAATAAATATAAAAGAGTACAGCAGTAATTAAAACTAGGACATGTAATAATGGTAGGAAGTCAAAGCTCAAGGCTCTTTATTTAAGCAAATTTTAACACTCAGCAAAACCTTATTCCAGTCAAAAGAAAGACTCAATGAGAAAAAAGAACCATCTGTAGTTAACAATGGTAGTCAAGGAGAGTGTCCCATCAAAAACAGAGGCACTTAAAAGGCAGAGCTCACTGGTAGGCGGAGGATTAAGAATATTTTACAAATCAGGAATGGATGACTAAAAAAATTAATAAAAAGGAGAAAAGTAATCAGTAGTATAAAAACAAACAGGAAGAGATTCTATGGGGATATAAAAAGAATAGCTGAAATAAGAGTGGGACCCTTGAAGGTTGTTGTTGGGGAACGAAAATGTGTGGAAAAGCAAATGGCAGAACATTTCAACCAATATTTTGCATTGGTCTTCACAATGAAGACAACTATAAACATCCCAAAATATAACAGATAGACATGATGCTAATAGGAGGAAAGATGATGTAAGTCTCTATCACAAGGGACAAAGTAATTGACACACTAATGCGACTAAAGGCAGACAAGTGGCCAGGACCTGATGGCCTTCATCCTCGGGTTTTAAAGATGGTAGCTGCAGAAATGGTGAAAGTCAAAAAAACTGCAAATGCTGGAGTCCAAAGTAGACAGGCAGTACATCCTGACACTGCCTGGCCTGCTGGGTTCTTCCAGCCTCCTGCCTGTCTACACACAAATAGTGAAGTCATTGGTCAAAAAATTCTAGAACTTACTGGATTTCAGGAATTGGAGAACTATTAATGTGACATTCCCTGTTCAACAAGGGAGACAGAATGTGGAAAATGATAGACCAGTTGATTAACATGTCATTGGGAAAATACTGGCATCTATTTACAACGAAGTAGGACATTGAGAAAAGTTTAACACAAAGTCAGCAAGGTTTTTTGAAGGGGAACTCATTGTTTACTAGAATTCTTTGAGCATAGAACAAGCAAAGGTGGAAAAGGGGCACCAAAAGTATTATATTTGGATTTCAGGAAAGCATCAATAAGACACCACATAAAAGTTTAGTATGCAAGATATTCTCTCAGCACTGGTATAATTTGAACATGGATCAAAGATTGCCATTTAACTATTAATTAGAGTTGGGAATAATGGGTCTTTTCAGGCTGGAGAGGCAACTAGTGAGAGCCACGAGGATCAACCCCAGGGCCATTGTAATTCATAGTAAGTACATCTGAATCAAATGCTCATGATTTAAGTAACTCCAACTCAGAGCTCATGCACTATAGTCTGAACTTCTAACACTGCAACACATCAGGGAGGGGGAAGAGATACCAAGATGCTGTGTTTCAGGAGGCAGTCATACCCTTTAAATTAACCTTGTCAAATTTGAGGTGTGGTCAAAGACAGGAGGGTGTGAATACAAGCAAGGCACGCAGAGGGATCCAGGAGGTAATGCTGCAGAAGTCTCTGCTCTTGTGGCTATATGACAGGTTTGAGATTCTTGCTTCCTGTGTAGACAAGAGCAGGGGCTGTAGAGAGGAAAAGCAAATTGACCATAGCATCGTGGTACAGGAAAAGCAAAATATAGTTATCAGGAATAGTATAGTCAAGGGAATAAACATTGTTCTGTGGCCAGGATACAGAGCTCCAAAGGTTCAGTTGCCTTCTAGAGAGTATAGGTTCAGGGTCTCTCATCTGAGCTGCAGAGGAATTTGAAACAGGAGGGGAAGATCAGTTGTTGCAGTCCACATAAGTACCAATGATATAGGCAGAAAAGGAATGTTGAAAGGTCTAAGTTCAGATGGTATTGAGTCCATTTGGGCAGAGGTACGAAACAGCAGCCACTCTATGGAAAATATGATACATCACCTAAAAGGACAAGGACAGAGAAAATGAACTACAAGGAAAAACTAAAAGAATGTGGAGGTTGACAGTAAGAGCTTCTTTAGATATATAAAAAGGAGGAGCAGGATTGAGAGGTGGAATGGTCTACTCCTGACCATATTTCCTATATTCTTATTCTCCTGTCTGCACCAGATACTCCTCCACTCCATTTCCTTTGAAATGACCATTTGTTTTGTATGATTATTAAGTTTTATTATACTTTGAAGTTATAGAACTCCACTCTCCTTCACTAAAGGAAATGTTGGAAGTGACTCTCCATTTTCAATCTGATTCATGAAGTTTAACCAAAATGTGATAGCAATGTGCAAAAACATATTTTGACATATTTGACATGACAAAGAGGGAGATTCAATAAATAAAAGGGTTAGCCATGAACCCCTATTCATCTGATGGTAACAACATATGCAACTGGTACTTTAACATCCAGAAATAATAAGATGAATGAGTTAACTGAAAAATTGTGATTGAACATCCACGATCTTCACTTTAAATGGTCAAAATGATCAACACAGATCCTACCCAAATATTAGTAACCCTGTGACACAAAAACATGAATACTTTGTCTCTTTTACCAGGGGTTCTAAATGTCCACTTTCAAAGATTTGGTTTTAAAACTTCTTCAAAAAGTCTCTCTATCTCAGAGAGCTGCTTATGTTGGTAGTTCAGTCTCTTCTCCTGAGACGATGCTGGCCAGGACTCAAGACTGTTCCAAAGAGTGTAATGACCAGTATAATTTTAGCTTTTATAAAATGGTTACTTTATACAGCTACTGCTCAATTTCTCTCAATACCATTTTTTCTTAACTGCATCAAACAAAGACTGCTTGAAGCTTCCTTCACTCCATTCTCTGTTGCACTGAACTGTCAATGAGTTCAATGGACATCTCCAGACCTTATTCCCTGAAGACTGCTGACACCAGCACTTGCAGCCTGGAGTCACTACTTCTGTTTCAGCACTCAGCTCCAAATTGCAAGTTACCTCTCTCAGCAAATACACATTCAGTTAAAATGTAATCACAGCATATTTTTAGTCTCCACCCATATCCATAACATAGCCAGCACTGGGCTGCTCTTAAATTGTAACGTTTATGGATTCGCTCAAGTTAACTTAACTCTAAATGCCATTTTTTCAGATTGCCATTACTGCAAGTTTTACAGACCTCACATCTCCATCTAAGTACGCCGCCTGCTGTTTTCAAAGTTCCATTTCTTCTATTTTTATTCTACTAAGCAAATCAGGGTAAACCTCTGAATTGCAATTTGTTTCAGGTTTTCTTGAAACCACTAAAATCCATCATTTTAATCCTTAACTGTTAACCTCAAAAGTAACATGACCCTAACTTCTTGTATGCTCTAGACATCACGGTGCTTCAGTTGCATTCTATTTTCAAGAGTGAAATGTAAATTTCTCAAACTTAAAATCGCACAACAAATCAAAGTACACATTTGCAATCAACTGAGTAGCTGGGAATGCCAGTCCATAAAGGCTAATCAAGATTCAACTAATTGTTGTGGGATTGAACAACACACAAGAATTTAAAAGTAGCTAAGTTTTTAAAAAAAAATGTCTTTTCCTATATACTCAAATTAAAATAGTTACTGTTTGACAACAATGGTCATTAATTTGTGTTAAATACCCTGAACTGTTCACGAATAAAATGATTAGGATTATACTCTACTTAAACAAAACAAATCAAATGATTGATCCAAGTAAAATGGGGTAAAATGCTTCCAAATGGGGTGTTCTTCCCAAGGATGGAGAAAATTACCAATCTCAAGACCATGACAAATGATTAGATAATATTGTGGCCAATATTATCAAAGTATAAGAAAGCGAAAATTGTTCAGTGTTCATCCAATTACCTTGATTTCTATACAGAGGGGTGGTCGTTTTTCAATTCGATGACAGGTTTGAAATTTGGTGAGATCTGGGAGGCATAAAGCATACCCACTGAAGGCATCCATTACTTTATTGCAACGTGATCCTGTAAAATAAAATTCAGATATAATTCTGCTTCCTAAGTAGAATTAAGTTATAATTTTAAATTTGTAACAAGATAAATGCTGTAAAATTTAAAACGTATTTCAATACATTCCTTCAAAATATTTTACAGTTGCAAGCTTATTCCAGTTGCTTGACAACAGCATGACTTTATATTTAAACTCGTGTGCTATTTCTATTCAAGATCTATTCTTTGAACTTGCAATATCTTTCATTTGTATTCGACTCACTCAAGTTATTTTAATTTTTGTGAAATAAAGTCTTGTACCTCTCAAAGTCCATAATTTCTCCTGTTTGATGGGTGAAATATCAATTTTTAATTCAAGTTTACAGCCCACAGAAAGTCAGGGGCATATGATCCAGAGACCATTCTAGATTTTATTTTTAAAGCTGATGGCAAAACAGCTAATTCCAAAGCAAAATGATTCTTCACGTTTCTCACCATCCAACTCAGGCAGTAGAAAAGTTGATAGTTTCTTCATCGGGCTGAAGAGCATGAACTTGAAAAGGAACAGATTGAAATGGTATACCAAGGCCTATTCTACAGAACCATCACTGGAAACTCAACTACTGTAATAGAGCAACACAACAGACTTTTGTTGGCATGAAATAGTCCTCGACAAGAGGTCAGATGGCATAAAAACAAATACTATTAAAACAATATCATCTCAATTAGTTAGTTGATGAGTCTGGCAGCAGTTACATAATTACCAATAAATGAAAACTCTAAGCTTGACCATTAAAACCACTTAATCTTAACTAACCATCTCTCTACTCAACTTTTCCAGTTCATGGAATCTATGTATTTGATGCAAATTTTATGTAAAGAACACCCATACATATTCCCCATACAATACTTCAGCTACTTTTCAAAGAATCAAGTTAAATTCATGAGACATGACCTACCCTTTATGAAGTCATATTGGTTCTCTCTAATCACTAAGTTTCTCTAAGTGCTCAATCATTTTATAATTAAGTTCAAGCATTGTTCCTACAACAAATATTTAAGTTTATTCTATCGGTTTACATCCAAGGTATTGAAGGACTTGAAGCTACTAGTCAGTTCTCCTGTACAGCTTTCCTCCCATCTACTGCAGCTAATTTTATCCTGCAACCACAAAAAGTAACGTTCAGATGCTTAAATATTTGGAATACAATAAGACACACCAGTATACATGCTTCATCCACCTCAGCATTCCATTACATTAATCAATGTTGCAGTGATGTTTGCATGGAAAGCTGATTTACGTACACATCAACAAATGGGGAAAAAACATCTGGAACTGCTGTAAGATGTACCTGGGAATTATGTCCAGCAGTAACATGGGCAGGTATGATAGTTGCAGAGTTAGGCAAGAAGTTAAAAAGCAGGACTTCAAGGGTAGTAATCTCTGGATTACTCCTGGTGTCAAGTACTAGTGAGAGTAGGTATATGAGGATAGGGAGATGAATAAGTGACTGAGGAGCTGTGCTGAGGGCAGGGTTTCCGTTTTTCACCATTGGAATGTCTTCTGGGGTACAGGTGATCTGTATAAGAGGAAAAGGTTGCACCTTAAATAGAGAGGGGAACTAATATCCAAGTGCAGAGATTTGCGAGATCTACCTGGGAGGGTTAAGACTGACAGGTGATGGATTCTAAATAGCAGTGAGACAAAAAAAAAGAGAAATAGTTGAGGTTAGTACAGAAGTTAAAGAGAGCAAGTTAGATAGACAAGGGAAACAAGGGCATGGCAGGGAACGAGGGAAGACTGATGAATTAAACTTCATTCTTTCTCAGTGTGAGAGGCCTGACAGGCAAGGCAAATGAACTCCAGGCATGAATAGGTACATGGGACTGGGAAGCATGACTGAGGAAAGGACTGGCAGATCACTATACTGGGTACAGATGTTAAAAGGAAGGATAGCAGGGGAGGCAAGGAGGGGGGAGTGGCAGTTTTGATTAGGGAAAACATTATAGTACTTAGAGAGGATATTTCTGAGGGATTGTCCAGTGAGGTTGTACGAGTGGAACTGACAAATAAGAGGAAATGATCACTGTGATGGGATTATACTATAGGCTCTGCCAATAGTCAGTGGGAAACCGCGGAGCAAGAAGATCATAGTTAACTGTAAGTATAACATGTTGGTATTAGTAGGGGATTTTACATCTCCAAACATAGACTGGAACTGCCATAGTGTTAAGGGCTTGGATGGGGAGGAATTTAAGTGTTTTCAGGAAAACTCTCTTAATCAATCTGTAGATGGTCCTACAAAACAATGGGAAAAACCTGACCTCCTCTTGGGAAAAAGGCAGGGCTCGTGCCTAAGGTGTTAGTCGGGAAGCACTTTGGGACCAGTGACCATAATTAGTTTTAGAAGTTATGTAAAGGATAGATCAGTCCACAAGTTGAAGTTCTAAATTGGAGTAAGGTCAATTCTGATAATATTAGACAGGAACTTTCAAACGTTGATTGGGCAAGGTTGTTTGGATATGAAGGAACATCTGGCTAGTGGGAAGCTTTCAAAAACAATGTAAAGAGAAGTCAGGGCCAGAATGCTCCTGTTAGTCTAATGGATAGAGTTGCCAGGAGTAGGGAACATTCAGTGATATTGAGGGTCTGGTCAAGAAAAAGGAAGCATGTATCATATACAGGCAGCTGAGATCAAGTGAATCCCCTGAGTCGTATAGAGGTGTACAAATATACTTAAGAGGGAAATCAGGAGAGCAAAAACGAGAAATGAGATAGCTTTGGCAGATAAGGTAAAGAGAATCCAATGAGATTCTACAGTTATATTAAGAGCAAAATAGTAACTAGAGAGAGGACAGGGCTCCTTAAAGATTAACAAACTTGAAAAGAGTGTACATTACAGAAAGGAGGTGCTGAAGCTCTTGAAATGCATAAAGATAGATAAATACCAGAACCTGATCAAGAGTATCCCAAGAAATTGTGGGAAGCTAGGGAAGAAATGCGGAGCACCAAGCAGAGATATTTGTATCATCAACAGTCATGAATGAGGTGCCAGAAGACTGCAGGATGGCGAATATTATGCCATTATTTAAGAAAGGCTGCAAGAAAAGGCCAGGGAATTACAGACTGGAGAGCCTGATGTCAGTGGTGGATATATTGCTGGAGGGGATTCTGAGAGACCACATTGACCGACATTTACAAAGGCAAGGATTTACAAGAGTTAGCCAGCATAGCTTTTGCATGGGAAATCATGTGTCTCAAATTTCATTGAGTATTTTGAAGAGGTGACGATGTAGATAGATGAGGGCAGTGCTTTGGATGGTGTCTAGGTACATGTTGACAAGGTACCACTTGGGTAGACTGGTTAGTGAGGCAAGATCACAAGGGGCACAGATAAGATGAATAGCCAAAGGTAGGGGAGTCCAAGAACTGGAGTGCATCGGTTTAAGGTCAGAAGGGAAAGATTTAAAAAGGGACCAGAGGAACAACTTTTTCCACACAGAGTGGTGCACATATGGAATGAGCCGACATAGGAAGTAGCAAAGATGTGTAGAATTACAACATTTAAAAGATCGGTAAATGGATAGGAAAGATCTAGAGGGATATGGGTGAAATGCAGGCAAATGGGGCCAGTTTGATTTAGGAAACCTAGTCAGCATGGACAAGTTGGTCGACTGGCTTGTTTCTGTGTTGCGTAGCTCTTATGACTCTTAAGCAATAAAAGAACCTGGACTACTTTGAACATGAATACAGTTGGGGATAACAATAATATTCATACATGCAGCAACATTAGTTTTGATGCATGATTTGCAATTGGGACTTCATCTCAACAATCCACTATCTAATTTGCACAATAATGTGAACCAAGCACGAAAGAAGGAAATCCCTTTATTTTATCAGCTAGATGCTAGATTTCTTAGACTTTTGTCAAATTTCCAAAAGGCAACATGACACATGCTTGAAGAGGGCAGCACGATGACTCAGTGATTGGCATTGCTGCCTCAACGCCAGGGGCCCAGGTTCGATTCCAGCCCTGGATAACTGTGTGTGGGTTTCCTCCGGGTGCACCGGTTGTCTCCCACAGTCCAAAGATGCGCTGGTTAGTTGGATTGGCCAGGGTAAATTGTTCATAGTGTCCAGGGATATACAAGGAGAAAGTGAGGTCTGCAGATGCTGGAGATCAAAGTTGAAACTTTATTGCTGGAACAGCACAGCAGGTCAGGCAGCATCCAGGGAACAGGAGATTCGACGTTTCGGGCACAGGCCCTTCTTCAGGAATGAGCAGAGAGTGTTCAGCAGGAGAAGATAAAAGGTAGGGAGGAGGGACTTGGAGGGATATACAAGCTTGGTGGCAAGTTAGTTGGATTGGCAATGGCAAACTGCCGGGTTACAGGAATAAAATGGGGGTTTGGATCTGGGAGGGTGCTCTTCAGAGGATTGGTGCAGACTTGATGGGCCAAAGGGATTTTTTCCACACTGTAAGGATACTACAATTCTAAAAAGGCCGAATGTAAAAGCAGAGATTTTTCTAATTATCAGGTGAATGGAGGAACATTTCAGTAAGACAACAGTTTTTTTTTAATTTACTAGCTCACTGTGTGCTATAACCATCACTTCCATGGAAATCAACATTAGATATCAACAGCTCTGATTCAGAGGATCGTGGAAGCTTTAGAAGCCAACAAAAGGTGACCAAACAAGAACAAAGAGGGAGAAAACAAACTGAGGGTAACATAGCAAGTAATGTAAAAAGAGACAGTAAGAATTTTTTTAAACATATTTTTTAAAAAGATGTAAGTGAACATAGAACCATTAGAGAATTAAGCTGGGAAAATAATAACCGGGTGCCATGAAGCTGCAGAAAAGCAAAGTACTTTGCATTAGTCTTTACAGAAAAGTAAAGTTCGCCAACACTCCTTCAACATTCCATGCACAGCAAACAGGATGCCCATACAGAAGGAAGGAAGGTTTGAGCAGTAACTACTGCACAGATGTTGAAGGAGCTAAAGGAGGGGTTAAGGAAGTAAATAAAATAACAATCACAGAAAGTAAAAGGTACTTGGAAGACTAACGGGACTAAAGATCAAGAGTTCTCCTGGACTTGATAGGCTGCATCCTAGGTTTTCAAAGGAAGTAGATGGAGAGATGATGGATTTACTAGTATCTTCAGACTCAGGAAAAGACCTAGATGTTTTACAATACTCTAACTACAGGCATATTAGCTGAACTTCTATTGAGAAAATGTTAGGATCTGTTATAAAAGATGTCATACAGCTTTAAAAACGTAATTTAATTAAACATGGCTTCACAAAGGGGAAGTGGTGCCTGACAAACTTCTTATAGTTCTTTGAGAAATTAACAAGCAGGTTAGGTCATTGGAACCAGGAGATATCTGGAATTTTAAAAGGCACTTGATAAGTTACTACATAAGGCTACTTTGAAAGATAGAAGCCCATCATGTTTGGCGATAGTATATTAACAGACAGAGGATTGGCTAACTAATAACACATTTGGGAAAAGGGGGCATTTTCAGGATACAACTAGTGGAATGCCTCAGGGATCAATGCTGGGGTCACAATTATTTACAATCTACATTAATGACTTGGATGATGGAAGTGAATACACCATGTCAAGTTGGTGGATGTTACAAAAATAAGTGGGAAGGCAAGTTTAAGGATGACACAAGGAAGCACTCACCAAACCATTCCTGAAATGGTGTGAACTGCTTTGGGCACCTTATCTAAGGAAAGATATACTGACATTGCAGACTGTTCAGAAAAGCTTCACAAGGTTGACTGTGGGCATGGAGGAATTTTACAAGGACAAGTTGAGTAGGTTGGGCTTATTTTCACTGGGAGGTTTGAAGAACGAGAGGTCACATTGAAACAACGTTAAGGGAGGAGGTGGTGTTTGAAAGATTATATGGAGTGAGGTAATTTCCCTCTGTGGGGGAACCTAGGACCAGAGGGCACAGAGTTAGTGGTCACGCATTTAAAGGTAGAGATGAGGAGGAATTTCTTCTCTCAGAGCAAGGTGAAGCCGCAAATTCTTTTCTGTAGTCAAGTTGTTAAGTATACCCAAAGCGGAGATAGACAGATTTTTCTATTGGAAGGGAATTAAGGATTATGGGGAAAAGGTAGAAAAGTGGAATTCAGCATGATCAGCTGAGCAATGATCTTGTTAAATAGTAGTTATTCATGGCTTACTTCTGCTCCCACATCTTATGATCTGACTGTCATATATTTGACACGTATTCCTCCCAAGTGTTCCTTTCTCTTCTGATTAAACAGCAAGTTGGTAGTTTGATACTGTCCTAGTAGTCACTATTCAACTAAGTTACCAGCTGAGTTTGTCCCCAGTCCCTTCTGTAGAGCCCTATAAAATCTAGCCCTGGCTGTTTCAAAACAAAAGACAATGGGTCTTGATATCCCATTGTCTGGTCCAAAGATAGACAATAAACCTCAGTGTGGCTGATTTAAACGCAGCACCTTTCCACCGTACACAAGGACAAAAAATTTAAAACCTTTGTATACTTAAATTATATTCAAAGTTGTGTAAATCATACCCAGATTCCTGTGTGACAAAATAAAGGTAAAAGAAAATCATGCAAGATGTGATAACTTGGCATGTCTTTAATTAACCAAATATTCCCAAGACAACAAGCACTTCAAATATCAACAGGTCAGTGATTATATAGAAAGCTTCACTCTCAACTTCTGTTTTTATTTTTGTGACATGAACATCACTGGCCCAAGGCTATAATTTATTGCTCATTTCTAATTTAGCTTAAAATGATGGTGGTTATGAGCCACCGGTTTTGAAACACTGAAGTCCATTTCGTCTAGGTATGCCACATAACACTAAGAGAGAATGTTCCAAGGTTTCAATCTTGCAACAACAAAGGAATAGTGATATATTTCCAAGTCAGAATGGAGTGTGGATTGGAAGGAAACAGGTACGTACGCAGTGGCATACCTATGTAACTACCGCTCTTAAACTTCTACAATGTAGTGGTCATGGGCTTGGAAATTGAGATCTGCAGAGCCTTGGTGAATTTCTGTAGTGCATCTAGAAATTGAGTCATGATGGCTTGAACTGAACTTCCTGGTGTTTAGATTTCTGTGCATTTGCTATCCTGATTCTTTTAGGTAGTGGAAGATGTTATGGAGTTAGCCACATGGAGCTGCTTCTGTGTATGTTGTACACTTGTTCCAGTGGTGGAAGCAGCAAGAATTCCTTGCCTCCTCCTGTAACCACTATATTTATATAGCTCACCAAATTTGGCTTCTCTTCAACGGTAACCCGAGGCTTCTGATATTGTTGAATATTCCTAACACATTCTCAGTTCCAGGGTATTATGGTAGGGGTTCTTAGGATAGTATCCTACATCCATCCATCTTCAGCCGATTCATCTATGAACTTCCCTCCATCATAAGGTTAGAAATGGGAATGTCTGCTGTTGATTGTACAGTTTTGACCAATATTTGCAACTCCTCAGATACTGAAGCTACCTGTCTGTGCCTATTTTCAGCAAAGCCTGGGCAACATTCAGAATTGAAGACTTCCATTCCTTTTAATCCAGCCTCAACAAGCTTATAATACTGAAAGAATAGATATTCAACTCCATTATGGATAAGACACAAAAGAGAATTTTTAATCACTTTTCCATCATACCTGGCCGTTCTGGTTGGATCTTCATTGCCAATTGTCTTACAAAGTCTAGTGGTAGCTGTATAACCTCCTAAAAAGAAGCAGTCAAAGTTATTTCTAGGTTTCTTAAAGGCACTTCATTTCAAGCTAGCACATTCTTACATTTGGTCACCACTTGATGTAACTAAAAATAACAGTGCAGCTAACTAGAGGGAAGATGGGCATTTGTCAAATGAGGCAGTTCAGTGAGGCTGTGTCCTTTCTTCTACATTTTCCATGCTCCAACATTTATTACAGGAGAAGATGCTGATCAATGATTAACTGGTAAGTTAAATTACATATAATAAATACATTTTCAACATAAGGCAGGCCAGGGCAATTCAGCCAAGGCAATGTTCCTCTTGTGATGTGTAGGAAGCAGTGGATGCACTATATGTTTATGACAAAAAAAAACTACAGGATGTGTCACCAGCTGCAAAACTTTTGAGTTCTGAGTTTCAGGATCTAAGCAGGAGTCACTCTGGTGAATCAACACAGCAGAGAACTTTCGGGAGACTGTCACACTTCAGGTTAGGAGCATAAATGCAGAAAGAAAACAGGTGACCAAAAGGCTATCCAAAAGAAAAACGCAAATAGTGCAGAAGTCCTCAGAGTTGATCTAGATTGCTAATCAGTTTTCCATTTTGGATACTAGCAAGGACAAAGGTTTCTCAGGAGGAGTGCACCATCAGCCAAGTCCATAGAACACAGTAACTCAGTTGCTTAGCAGGGGTGAAAGAAATGTGCAAGAGCAACAGTGATAGGTGATTTCATAAACAGAAGAACAGACATGAATTTCTGCACTCTTCAATGCAATTACACTTGAGTCATGTATCATCTTGGTGCCAGGATCAGGAATTTTAAACAACAGTTGAACAACTTCCTTCTGGGAGATTGAAAAGCCAGTGATCTTGGTCTACATCATTACCAATAACATGGGAAGGCAGAGGGATAAGATCCTGAAACCAGATTTCAGCGAGCTCAGAAGTTAAAAAACAGGAACTCAAGAGCAGTAATCTCAGGATTACCCAAATGTTACATGCTCATGAACGTAGCAATAGGAAATCAGAACAATTGAATGAATTAGTCATGGAGGACATTCGATTTCTGGCCAATTTGTTCAAACTTCCTCTTATGTTCATGAACATGTAACATTTGGGTAATCCTGAGATTACTGCTCTTGAGTTCTGAGGCAGGTATGACCTACAAAAGAAGAAAGGGTTGTGCCTGAGCAGGACTGGGACAAACATCCTCAAGCATATTGGCTCATACTGTTTGTGGGGTGGCAAAGGTAAACTAGAAAAGTATATGCAAAATGAGCAGGAAAATTAAAGACCAGTGTTTAACAAGACCAAAATGCAGAATAAATTAAAAAGACAACGTTAAGGGCATCCCACATTACTGCACGCAGCATTCACGACGAAACAGGTGATTTAAAGGTATAAATGGAAAAGAAGGAGCATGATTCCATTGCTGTAATAAAGGCATGGTTACAGGGTAACCAGTACAGAGAACACAGCTGAACAGGAATATGTCTCATTTCCGAAGGATATGGGCAGAGGAAAAGTAGATGGCACAGCACTCTCAAGGAATAAGATCAACGCATTAAGATAAAGATACAGAATTAGTTTGGGTAGGAACTAGGAAACAGTAAGATGCAGCAAATATTGGTGGGAATTGTTTATTATTATAGTTTGGTGGCCGACAAGTTGTGCATGGTATAAATCAGGAAATCAGACATACATGTAGTAAGGGCAATAAGGGCCATCTTCAACTAATATACAGATTGGGTAAATCTAATTAGCACCAACGCTGAGGGGGATGAATTCCTGCAGTTGTAGAGGAGATGGGCTTCTGAAGCAGTACACTGAAAAACTAACTAGGGATTGGGCTATTTTAGAATTAGTAGAAAATCATTAGAAAGGGCTCATTAATAACATTTCAGTCAAGAACCAGTAGGAAAAGGTCAAAATTTACAAAAAGTTTGAATGTACTTAAGCTCATTACATACTAGCTACTGTCTAATAAAAAAATTCACAATCTAAATTAAAGATTTGAATGTGGGACCCACACAATATTTTCAAATTTTGCTGATGTCACAGAACTAGGCTGGAATGAGAGTTAAGTGGATGCAAGAACACTTCAAGAAATTTGGATAAGCTCAATGAAAGGGCAAGAAAATGGCAGGCAGTACTGAGTTTTTATTGAATTTCCTGCTTACTTGCAGAGTCTATTCTTTCACCAAATGATGGGTGGGGGTTAACAAATGTTGATATTTGAAAGGAAAATCTATGTCCTTGTTCATCAACTCACTAAAAGCTAGTACGCAGGGCCACCAAGCAAGTTGGAAAACAAATGGTATGTTGGCCTTCACTGCAAGAAGGACTTTAAAATAAACATGAGTGCGTGGTATGTGGTGGTTGGGGGCAGGAAAGGAAACAAACGCAGACTTACAAAGCAAAATGATATGACAACATTGTAAGAAAGCTGCATATGTAAGGATATCCAGAGTATACCAGAAAGGGACAGACATAGAAAAACAGCAGCATTTCAGATTCAAAGGGGGGGGAAAAATGGTAAAAAGGCAAAATTAATGGATCTTCATTTCAGCACATGTAGTAGTTGAAACACAAATGAATTACTGGCACAAATACGAGGTTACATGTATGATCATATAGCTGTTTCAGAGACATAGTTACAAAACAAAAACAAAGCTGGGAATTAAATATTCAGGGGTATGTTACTTTTCAGAAGGGCATGCAGGCAAGAAAGGACGCTGTTAGTAACTAGCTTTCATAGTATGAGATGCAGCAAATGCATCTTAGACATTCTTAGATCAAAAAAAAATGTAGAATCCATAATGAGGCAAGAAATAACAGGGAGGAAGACACTGATGGGATATATAGACCCCCTAACTGTAGCTATAATGTAGAGTAGAGAATAAATCAGGAGATAATGAGGACATGTAAAAGGTTAATGCATTACTTTGGTGACTTGAATCTTCTTGCAGATTGTGAAAATCAGTTTTGGACCTGTAAGGTATCATGAGGCAGGTTTAATAAGTGATGAATTTAAAAGATGATCTAGGAAACAGTGACAAAAAAATGGGCGAACTTAGCACACTGAGTGACAGAAGAAATTTGGGTAAGAAACAATTGTGCTAAACTTAAGACTAATCACAAAGGAATGACATCAAAGCTCACTGGAGTGGACTGGGAAAGGAATTTAGCAACAAAAATGAAGAACAACGACAGATATTTAAGAAAACAGGTCATGACTCACAGCAAACATACATTTCAGCAAGAAAGAAAAAATCTAATTCAGGAAAACACCATCCATGGTTAATGAAGGAAGTTAAGGATAGTACAAGTTGAAAGAAAAGTCATCTAACATGGCATAGATTAGTGATAAACCATACGATGGGAACATTTTAAAAGCCAACAAATAACAATCAAAAAACTAAAAGGCCATAAGCTTTGAATGTTGAAACAGAAATAAAGAAACTAATGGGGATAAAGGCCCAATCGTCCCATGATTGATTGCATCCTTAGATATTAAAGCTGCAGAGATAGTGGATGCTTCCAAGATTCATTAGATTCTGGAAAACTCTCAGAGGATTGGAAAATTGCAAATACAGGAAGTTCCAAGGTTAAGAATGAGTTCCTTTTTTCCGCTGTTCAAAAGCAGAATGCTTATGCAAGTCAGAACAGATATGGGCTAATTAGTTCGCCCGTTTGTTAGGACAAAACATTGTTCGTAATTCAGACTTTTAAAATAATTTTCAAAACTGAGAAGCCAGAGATCCGGTCGTAAGGACGGGATATTCATAAGCAGGGCGTTCATAACCCGGGAACTTCCTGTCTAACATCCTTATTCAAAAGGGCTATGAGACGAAAACAGGCAACAATAGGCCAGTTAGCTTAACAGCTGTCATTGGGAAAATGTTAGTCTATTAAAAAAGGGTGAAATAGCAAAGTATTTAGAAAGTCAGTTTACGCTCATTATGTTCCCAAACTCAATTCATCCATTTAGACATACAGAATATAAAGCACGGCTTCAAGAAGGGGAAATCATGTCTGACAGCAAGCTGGTTGGGCAAAAGGTAAATAGTAAAAGCACTATATTTAGATTTTCAAAAGGCATTTAATAGGGTACTGCACACAAGGCCACTTAAGAGCCCAGTGTTGAGGATCAACGTAGAGAATTGGCTTTTTCCTGATGAAGGTTATACACGAAATGTTGATTCTTCTACTCCTCGAATGCTGCCTGGTCTGCTGAACTTTACCAGCACCACACTCTCAACTTTGATCTCCAGAATTTGCAGTGCTCACTTTCTCCTAACTGATACAAGACATGGTTGAGATGAGGGTGGCATCCTCAGGATGGCAGACTGTGGAATGGGACAGGAATCAGTACTGTGGCACAGTTATTTATAATATATACCAGTGATTTGGATGTTGGAAGTGAATGTACTATCATCAAGTTTACATATGACAATCAGGCGATAGGACAAGTGGTAAGGATGACAAGGATTCTACAGAGGAATATGGACAGATAAAGTGAGTGGGGCAAAAACGTGGCACATGGGAAAATGGGACATTATGCACTATTGAAAATAAAGAAACGGATTGTTTTTTAAAAGGAGGAAGACTGCAGAAAGCTGCAGCACGGATGGATTGGGGGGGGGGGGGTCTTTATGCATCCACAATAAAAGGCTAATATAGGAGTTCAATGGGTAATGTGAATGGCAAATAGACTTCATTCCCTTTGAATTCTATGTTACTTATTTCAATGGGAACGCAGTTTAACAATAAGAAAAAACAACCAAAGAACTGTGGATGCTGGAAATCAGGACAAGAACAGAAATTGCTGGAAAAGCTCAGTAGGTCTTGCAGCATCTGTAGAGAGAAAGCAGAGTTAACCTTTTGGGTGCAGTGACCTTCAGAACTGATTGTAGCTTGGAAACATTTGGTATACCTGTTGAAGATGGGGTGAGGGGGTGGTGGAAGTAGTAAATAACAGGTGAAGATGGAGCCCAAAGTGAGAGACCAGTTGACCAGTAAAATGAATGAGTAAAAGGTCAGCCTGGGAGTTTAGGGAAGTCTTGCTAAAACTATATTGATTATCAGAAAAAGGCAGGAAAGTGGAGTGAGGATTATCAGATTAGCCAGGCCACTGAGTGGCAGAGTAGACTCAAATGGATCAAAATGGCCGACTGCTGCTCCTCAGTCACATTATCTTATGCATCATGCTATGGACATACGATGGAGTAGGCATAGAGGCCAAATGGTCCACTCCTAATATTATTTCCCATGTTAAGCTCCGGAAGGGGAACTCTCCTGAATGTAATATTTATTTTCACCAGTTCTTTATACTGTTGAATAAGATCTTGAATGAACTGCAGGCATAAACAGGGTACCATAATCAGTTTAACCAACAATAGGTAGGTCAGATATGTTCCTAATAAATATGCTTAGAGAGAGGTTATTACACACATCTGGAGCAGGTGGAATTTCTCGGCTAAGTGTTAAGATGACCAAATATGTGAAATAAGTTTCAATACAAAATCAAATATTTAATTCATTACAATTTTTCCAAAAATCAACCTTAGAAAATACGTAGTCAGCTTTGGTCAGAGTTTCTTTCCACTTGTTTGGTCCTAACCTATATTTGACAACAGAAAATGCTTCTTAAATAATACAAGCAAACTGTGTGAATAATGACAAACAGTAGACTGTAAGAATCTAATCTAAGTGCAACTTTCCATCCATAACAAAACATCTGGCAAATCCAACTACAGAAACAAATTTTGAAAATTTTAAAACAGGAAGCATTTTTCTGTGCATTATGATTTTCTACAGTAGAAGCACAGGAGTAGTGCAACAGACATAACAGACTGGTAGAGCCCACGTGCACCTGATAAAGTCTACTACAAGTCAGGGAGAATGCTGCAGACAATCAGACTTTGGGCAAGTTACTGACATGAGATTTCCACTTCTTGTTTTCTTTATCTGATCATAGCATGCCTGCAGCATGGAAATAGGCCACTCAGCCCATCCAGTCCACATCAACTCTCTGAAGATCAGCCCACCCAGACCCACCCCCACCCCTTGGACACTATGGGCAATTTAGTATAGCTAATCCAGCTAACCTGTACATCCTTGGACTGTGGGACCAAACTGGAGAAAACCCATGCAAACACTGGGAGAACGTGTAAACTCCACTCAGACAGACAGTCGCCCCAGGTTGGAATCGAACTTGGGTCCCTGGCGCTGTGGGGCAGCAGTGCTAACCACTGAGCCACCCTGATGTGCGCTTGTTTTTTTTTAAACCAAAGAAAATGGAGTCTGCCAGGTTCATTAATCCTGGCAAGCTTCTTAGGAGGTTTTAAGTCGATAACGAGATTCCCGAGTGAAGCATTCATTTTCATAAGGTCCTTGTGTGGCTTTTATTGGCTGTCATGAAAACACAGCACTGACTCAAGTCCTCCAAAGTGTTATGACCCCCACAGAAACAGATATTTAGAAAAGTATTCAAAATTGTAGAACCTGACTTGAAGAATCACAGCACATGATTTCAAACTTTAGTACTTTTACTATACCAAACAAGGCTACATTAACTAAACACCACTTATTATACTTGAACTAAAAATCTCCTTTGCATGGTTATACTTTACTCTGTCCCTGAAGTGGATATCAGTCTCTTCTCCAGAAACTAGTCTTAGTTGAACTTCTATCTTGATCACTCACTTACGTTTCCCCTTTTACAGACAGATTATTTCTAATCCTCAAATTGACTTTCACTGTATATTTCACCAGAGATCCTTCCCTTGAGCCGCACTAGACAAAAGGTCCAGCTTCATTTAAATCCACATGAAGTTAGTTTCAATAAAACCATAAACTCCCACCTGTTTTCTGCACAGTGGACAAAGACTAGCTGCCCTTCTCTCTGCATGCTAATTTGATTCTTGTAAACTAACCCATCTGAGCAGTTCATGAGAAATCTTAAGAAACATGCACCCATTAACACAATGACTTTTTGTAGACTTTTCCTTCCTAAAGCTCATACCCATATCTTAGTACATACGTCCAGGTGCAAGTGTTAATTAACTTCAAAAAGACTTTTGAGAGTTTATGTTGTTAAAGACATGCAGAAGATAGTCATTGTTTAATTGAGGACTGGGATTACAGATCGGGTCCTGTAACACAGCAGTAGTGTCTCCATCTCCGAGCCAGAAAGTCCAAATCAAAGTCCCAATTGCCCCAAATTGTTTTTTTTTTTAAAAAGTCAGTAAGTCAGTGGCTGGTGGAGGAGAGGACTTGGATTCCATAGTGACCAAACTCAGATGGGAGGCTGGATGATTCTACAAGAAGCCACTATTCAAAGTCTATCACCACCCAGAATGCAGTCAATGCCAACCATTGCCTCAAAGTTGATGTTGAGGTGGCTCAAACATGCAGCTATCATCTTGATGGAATTTCACATTGGCCACAAGCTTCAAAACCTCCTGATAGAAATCCATATACCATGATTTACATTTGACCGGCTCTGCAGAACATCTGTCCCTGTCCATTCTGTCTGGTGGAATATCCTGTATTGCCGTAATCCCATCCAGGAAATTGGAAGGGACAAACACACAGTCTCTACCTGACGCCAACACAAAAAAATATAGATCAAGTTAGCTGGGACACTGAGTTATCAGTTATAACACACAGACTTGTTAAATTTTCTCACATAATGCAGCCTCACCTCTGGAATTCAGCTGTTTTGTCCATGTTTGAACAGAGGCCGAGTGGCCCTGGTGAAACCCAAACTGGGCGCCACTGAGCAGGTTATTGCTGAGCAGGTGCTGTTGGCGACTGCTTCCATCACTTTACTGATGATAGACAGACGGCTGATGGGGCAGTAATTGGCCAGGTTGGATTTGTCCTGCTTTTTAAATGTACAGGACATACTTGGACTATTTTCCACATTGTCAGGTAGATATTAGGAGAGCAGCAAGTTGTGGAGCATAAGTCTTCAAGACTATAGCTGGCATGTTGTTAGGGGCCCATAGTCTTTGCAGTATCCAGTGCCTCCAATCTTTACTTGATATTACGTGAAGTGAATGGAATTAGCTGAAGACTGGTATCTGTAATGCTGGGGACCACTGGAGGAGATAGAGATGGATCATCCACTCAGCACTACAGGCTGAAGATTACTGCGAAAGCTGCAGCCTGATCTTTTGCACTAATATGCTGGGCTCTTCCATCATTGAGGATGGGGATATTTGTGGAGCCTTCTTCTCCAACGAGTTGTTTAATCATCCACCACCACTCTCAAATGAACGTGGCAAGACTGCAGAGCTTACATCTGATCTGTCTATCCCTAGCTGCTTATGCTGTTTGGTGTGCAAGTCATCCTTTTTGGTGGCTTCACCAGGTTGACACCTCACCTTCAGATCTACCTGGTGCTGCTCCTGGTATGCCCTCCTGCACTGAACCAGGGTTGATCCCCTAACTTGATGGTAATGGTTGAGCGGGGGATATGCCAGGCCATGAGGTTACAGATTGTGCAGAAGTACAGTTCTGTTGCTGTTGATGGTCCGAAGCACCTCATGGATGGCCACTCAAGTTGCTAGATCTGCTGAAGATCTCCATTTCCAGTGCGAGCAGCAGCGAAGGTAAGACCGTTTGGTTTTAAAAGTACTTACCGGTAGCGGGCAGCGGTGTTTTTTTTTCTCTTTCACTCTCTCTTCACAGAAAGAGCGGGAGCACCAGGGGGAAGTGACGACGACCAGAGGGGCAGCCGAGACCCGGAAGCAGTTAGTGTAAGCTTACCTGGGTAGGTATTTTTCCCCCTTTAAAAGCGCGAAGGAGAGGAACCCGAGGCACTACACGGGTAGTGCCTCCCACCCGCCCTCCTCCTCCTCTAACCTAATAATAACACCTGTTGTGGTAAGTAGGTAAGTGCTGAATTTTGCTTGTTGTATTCTTTAGACCCAGGTTTTTTTTTAAATAAAAGTTAGCTTTAGAGAGATGGCAGTGAAGGCAGTGCAATGTTCCTCCTGCAACATGTATGAGGTGAGGGATGCCATCGACATCCCTGCCGATTACACTTGCAGGAAGTGCACCCATCTCCAGCTCCTCCAAGACCGTGTTAGGGAACTGGAGCTGGAGTTGGATGAACTTCGGATCATTCGGGAGGCAGAGGGGGTCATAGATCAGAGTTATAGGGAAGTAGTAACTCCAAAGATGGCAGATAGATGGGTGACAGTGAGGGGGACTGGGAGGAAGCAGCCAGTGCAGGGACCCCCGGCGGCCGTTCCCCTCAAGAACAAGTATACCGTTTTGGATACTTATGGGGGGGATGACTTACCAGGGGTAAGTAACGGGGCTCAGGTCTCTGGCACGGAGCCTGTCCCCGTTACTCAGAAGGGAAGGGCGAAGAAGAGCAGAGCAGTAGTAATTGGGGACTCGATAGTTAGGAGCACAGATAGGCGGTTTTGTGGGAACGAGAGAGACTCACGTTTGGTATGTTGCCCCCCAGGTGCAAGGGTACGTGATGTCTCTGATCGTGGTTTCGGGGTCCGGGAGGGGGAGGGGGAGCAACCCGAAGTCGTGGTCCACATTGGCACCAACGACATAGGTAGGAGGAGTGCTGAGGATGTTAGACAAGCTTTCAGGGAGCTAGGTTGGAAGCTTGGAGTTAGAACAAACAGAGTTGTTGTCTCTGGTTTGTTACCCGTGCCACGTGATAGAGATTCGAGGAATAGGAGAGAGAACAATTAAATGCGTGGCTCCAGGGATGGTGCAGGAGGGAGGGGTTCCAGTTTTTGGATAACTGGGGTTCTTTCTGGGGACGGTGGGACCTCTATAAACAGGATGGTCTACACCTGAACCTGAGGGGCACCAGTATCCTTGGGGGGAGGTTCGCTAGTGCTCTTCGGGGGGGTTTAAACTAACTCTGCAGGGGCATGGGAACCCAGACTGTAGCTTTAGGGTGCAGGACCTGGAGTGTAGGGAGGTTAGGAACATGGCATAAATTTCCAAGGAGGGTGTCTGTAAACAGGAAAGTGGCTTGAAGTGTGTATACTTCAATGCAAGAAGTATACGAAATAAGGTAGGTGAACTTGCAGCGTGGGTAGGTACCTGGGACTTCGATGTTGTGGCTATTACGGAGACATGGCTAGAACAGGATTGGCTGTCTCAGGCCCCAGGGTTTAAATGTTTTAGTAGGGTCAGAGGTGGGGATAAAAGAGGGGGAGGTGTGGCATTGCTTGTCAAAGATAATATTACAGTGGTGGAAAGGACGATGGATGAGGACTTGCCATCTGAGGTAGTTTGGGCTGAGGTTAGGAATAGGAAAGGTGAGGTCACCCTGTTAGGAGTCTTTTACAGGCCTCCTAATAGTCCTAGAAACGTAGAAGAAAGGATAGGGAAGGTGATTCAGGAGATGAGTGACAGTAATAGGGTGGTTGTTATGGGGGACTTTAACTTTCCTGATATTGATTGGGAAAGCTATAGCTCAAGTTCGTTAGATGGGTCAGTGTTTGTTCAATGTGTGCAGGAGAGTTTCCTGACACAATATGTAGACAGGCCAACAAGAGGTGAGGCCATACTGGATTTGGTTCTGGGTAACGAACCAGGCCAGGTGTAAGAATTAGAGGTAGGTGAGCACTTTGGGGATAGTGACCATAATTCAGTGATTTTTACTCTCGTGATGGAGAGGGATAAGTGTATACTACAGGGCAAGAGTTATAGCTGGGGTCAGGGAAATTATGATGCGGTGAGGCATGACTTAGGATGCGTGGCTTGGAAAAGTAGACTCCAAGGCAAGAGTGTAAATGATATGTGGAGCTTGTTCAAGGAGCAACTATTGAGTGTCCTTGATAAGTATGTACCCGTCAGGCAGGGAGGAAAGGGTCGTGCGAGGGAGCCGTGGTCTAATAAGGAATTGGAATCCCTTGTTAAATAGAAGAGGGCGGCCTATCTCAAGATGAGACGTGAAGGTTCAATTGGGGCGATTGAGAGTTATAAGGTAGCCAGGAAGGACCTGAAGAGAGAGCTAAAAGCAGCAAGGAGGGGACATGAAAGGTCCTCAGTCGTTAGGATTAGGGAAAACCCTAAGGCTTTCTATAGGTATGTTAGGAATAAAAGAATGACTAGGGTAGGAATAGGTACAGTCAAGGA
>NC_057727.1:19566896-19573344 GCF_004010195.1 Chiloscyllium plagiosum | reverse complement strand
CTTAAACATTTATGCAGCTAAAGGGAATGTTGGTTAAAGATACCGTAGTTAGTGCTTATTTTATTCCAGGCACACCAGCCTAGGAGCACATCCTTCCTGTATCTATCCTCTCGAGCTCTTGAAGATTTTTGTTCATTTGAAGTGTTTCATGTTTAGATACTCCAGAGAAGACAGCTTCAAGCTCCTCAATCTCTCCTGCCAGGGCAATGCTGCTGTTAGTATTCAATTCACTGGTGCATGTTACTGGCTGCTTCGTGGACTGGAACTGACAATTGAGACTGAAAGGTTACTGTATAAAATATCTTCAATGTTATTGCCAGACGTGAGTGGTTTTAGGAAAATGACCTTGACTTACGGGCATTGAGTGTCAGAGCACTTCCTGTTGTGGGGCATCCTGTTTAGATTCAATCTATTGATATCTATTAGAACTGACTTGCAGTGGCTCAAAGTGGTCAGAGCATTATGGCTGTCATCGAAGCTGGTAACAAACTTCCCATGGTTTCAAAATCGTAAATGATAGAGTAGGTACGAGGTCTGATGACACTGTTGGAGTACTGATGTTGTTGTTAATCACATTAACTCGGCAGGAGTTGACTGAATTTATATTGTCTCTTTCTGAATCTCAAGATGTCTCTCTGGGCAATATGTCTCCAATAAACAGCAATGTGACAATGCACAGGGATCATCTGTTTTGATTTAAATTGGAGTCCAGCCTTGGTCAACAGCCAGTGTGGAGTTTGCACATTCCCCTATGATTGTGTGGGCCCCCTCCAGGTGCTCTGGTTTCCTTGCACAGTTCAAATATTTGTGGGTTAGGTGGGTCATTTGTGCGAAATTGTCCACAGTGTCCAGGATTGTGCAGAATAGGTGGATCAGCCATGGGAAATGCAGTGGTACAAGGATGGAGTGCTCCAGGTGGGATGCTCTTTGGATGGTTGGTGGGGTTTGATGGGTCAATTCTCTCATGCCACACTGTTGGGATTCTATTCTATGATTGAGGATAAAGGCTATTCTATGATTGAGGATAAAGCAGGGTGTCCTTGGAGAAGGAGCATGTGGTATGTATCAATGCTCTCGATGCCTTTAGATGGGGTACTGGGCTAATGGTCGGATACTTGGTAGTGTGGATGAGCAGAGGGATCTTGGTGTCCATGTACACAGATCTCTGAAAGTTGCCACCCAGGTAAATAGTGCGGTGAGGAAGGCATATGGCGTACTGGCTTTTATTGGTAGAGGAATTGAGTTCCGGAGTCCTGAGGTCATGATGCAGTTGTATAAGACTCTGGTGCGGCCGCATCTGGAATATTGTGTGCAGTTTTGGTTGCCATACTATAGGAAGGATGTGGAGGCACTGGAACGGGTGCAGAGGAGGTTTACCAGGATGTTGCCTGGTATGGAAGGAAGATCGTATGAGGAAAGACTGAGACACTTGGGGCTGTTTTCATTAGAGAAAAGAAGGTTTGGGGTGACTTGATTGAGGTGTACAAGATGATTAGGGGGTTAGATAGGGTTGACAGTGTGAACCTTTTCCCGCGTATGGAGTCGGGTATTACAAGGGGGCATAGCTTTAAATTAAGGGGGGGTAGATATAGGATTGAAGTTAGGGGTAGGTTCTTCACTCAGCGAGTCGTAAGTTCATGGAATGCCCTGCCAGTAGCAGTGGTGGACTCTCCCTCTTTATGGGCATTTAAGCAGGCATTGGATAGGTATATGGAGGATAGTGGGTTAGTATAGGTTAGGTGGGCTTGGATCGGCGCAACATCGAGGGCCAAAGGGCCTGTACTGCGCTGTATTCTTATTCTTCTATGTTCTAAGTCTGTCCCATTTAGCACAGTGATAGTGCCACACAACACATTGGAAGTTATTCTCAGTGTGAAGGTGGGACCTTGTCTCCACAAGGTCTGTGTGATTGTCACTCTTAGAAATACTGTCACGAACAGATGCATCTGCAGCTAGCAGATTGGCAAGGATGAGGTCAAGTATGTTTTTTTCCTTTTGTTTATGCCCTAATCATCTGTTGGAGATGCAATCTAGCAGCTATCCTTTCGGAGTCAACCAGCTCGATCAGAAGTGCTGCTGATGAGCCACTCTTAGTGGATTTTGAGATCCCTCACCTAGAGTACATTTTGTGTCTTACCATCCTCATTGCTTCCTCCAAGTGTTATTCAACACGGAGGAGTACCGATTCATCAGCCGAGGGAGGACAGTATGTGGTAATCACCAGGTGGTTTCCCTGCCTGTGTTTAACCTGAAGCCATGAGACCTCATGGGATCCAGAGTCAATATTGAGGACTCCCAGGGCAACTCCTTCCCAAATACATGCCACTGCGCCGTCACCTTTGCTGGTGGTAAGGATTTAAAATTTGAATTTAGGCTGTTGTCAGAAGCATCAAACATATGTAGGCTTTTATTAACCAAAAAATGGCTTTTCAATTTATACAGATCACATTCCGTTGTCCATTGATTCTTGTGACCAATCGCAACACCGAGCAGTCCCTCCTTGGGATCTAGATCTTCAGTGAGACAGGACATATCCAGGGATGCTGAAGGTGCTGTCTGGGACAATCATACTCATGGAATCAAAGCTTACAGACAATGTCAGGCTATTGCTTGACTAGTCTATAAGACAGCTCTCCCAACTTTGCCACTAGCCCCCAGATGTTAGTGAAGAGGACTTGCAGGGTCAACAAGGCTGTTTCTGTCGTCGTCTTTTCTGGTGTCTATGTCGATGCCAGGTGATCCATCAGTTTTCTTTTTTTTTTTTGAGATTTTGTAGCAATTGGTACAACTGCATGGCTTCCTTGGCCATTTCAGAGACAATTGAGAGTCAACCACATTGCTGCAGGCCTGGAGTCACATGTAGGCCAGACCAGGTAAGAACATTAGTGAACCAGATGTTTATTTTTCCTGACAATCGACAAAGATTTCATGGTTATTGGTAGATTCTTAATTCCAGATTTTTAAAACTGAATTCAAATTCCACCATCAGTCATGGGTCCCCTAGACCATTATCTGGGTCTCTGGATTAGTAGTCCAGTGTTAATACCACTAGGCTATCCGTTATCTACATATTCTTCCTCAGGTTCAACGCCCAGATCTACTTACACTATTCCAAGTGGGGTCTAATTAAGGTTTTGTAGAGCTACAATATAACTATCCTCATATTCCAGTCCTGTAGATGTCAAGTCCGGAATTCCATTAGCTTTCTTGATTGTTTTTTTGCCCCTTTTCATGCCATTTTGAAGATCTATGGTTCTGAACCCCAAAATCTCTGGATATCCACGATAATAATCATTGTACCATCTAGAAAGAATCTAATCTTATTTACTTCACTTCACTAAGTGGATGTGGACACTTCAAACTAATGAAGATGTTTGACATGCCAGCTCAGGCGAGCATCTCCATCTATGGTTGGCCTGTATTTTGTCCTGTCACTTGAATTCTAACCCCAAAAGGCAGCAATGAAACTGGTTGATTTTCTTGGCATGTTAGCACACAGTTTAAATTTTGCATGCATAGCACAAAGTGAGCAGAATTATGGCTTATAGATTAGGAGAGAGTGAGAACTGCAGATACTGAAGATCAGAGTCAAAGAGTGTGGTGCTGGAAAAGCACAGCCAGTCAGGCAGCATCAGAAGAGCAGAACAATCAACGTTTTGAGCATTCCCGGTGAAGAGCTTATCCTTGAAACATCAACTCTCCTGTTGCTCGGATGCTGCCTGACTGGCTGTGTATTTCCAGCACCACACTTTTTGACTATGGCTTATAGATTCTCAGTTTGCTCAATTTAATCCTCTTCATTTTCGACTGATGTTCAAAGACTATGCGCACATCCACATATCTTGCATTACAGACAGCTTGTGTGTGCTTCCACAATAACCTGCAACTAATGTTAACTTCACCACACAGCATAAAATGAAGTCAGTGTCAGCTGAGTAAGATTATTCCAAATTGTAATCAGTGAACGAAAGCAAACATCAAAAAAAAAGATTGAAGTTTCCATACCCCTGGCTGGACAAAGGTATCACCCAGTAAAAGCTTCATCACATGTTTACTGAAGTCAACAATGTTCTTTAGTCGACGGGGAGCTTCTTCCAATGCCTACAAAATTAAATCATACATTAACACTTCAAAATGAAGTTGTACAAAAGTGGCATGTTTTGGACTCAGTTTATATTTCAACCTGGTTATCGCAGCACTGTGAAACAGTCTGTATAGTAATAATACTCCTATTTAACATTTGATTCTAATAACAAACAAACAAAATCATATGTTCTCTGCAGTTGTTAATCAGTTTTCTTTCAGTACTTCGCATATTTAAAATGCAAGTTCCATTTTGATGCCTAAAGATAAGAAACCTATGATTACAGATCAACAATAAACATTTTGCAAGATATAGTCATCACATTACATCAGTATGGCACAAGAAAAATCACATAATTAAACCTGCTTTAACAATTTGTTAATTTGCTTTGCAATTCACTCTTGATTCGATTTTTCCTACAATTTACTCCTTTCATAGCTGATGATAGTCAACAAATCTCTAGTTCTGCAGTTATTTAGCTTGCCATTTCAAGACAGAACCAGATGATTTTGGCAGTGTACAATAATGAGGTTAAATCAATTAACCTACAACTTGAATCTGGAACATGGATAAAAATGCTAATTTTAACTGTATTTGTTAGTTAACCTGTTGTATTTGTGTATTGAAAATCTGTATTCATTACGTAAACTGAAAATTCTTACTGTAATCATATCTATTCTCTTTTGCTTCTTGCAAGATTACAAAAGGACTAAATACTGTGGACAAGTAGCTGTTTCATCTTACCCAAAACAGACATGCTTTGCATTTCAAAGGACTCTGCACAAAGTGTGATATCAATGAGTCATAAATGGGACAGGTTTAAGGGGGCTGTTGCAGCACAGGGTAGTATCCCTCCCTTTGAGGGAGAGGCCTAGCTTCAATTCACACCATATATAGAATGCCGAAAGAGAGAATTGGTTAGAATAAATCAATAAATATGGTACCTTTCAAAATTTTTAAACATAAAGAAATCAATATCACCAGCTATGATTTACAGCATCAAAAATGAAAACTGTAGAGAACAGATGCACAAGAATTTAATGGAAGCAGAGTATGGTGGGAAAGGATTTTTAAAAAAGCATTGAAAACATGAACTACATTACTCCAGATTTTATTATTCTGCATTAAATCTCAGTCTCAATAGAACTCACTCCTCACCTCAATGGATCTGGCAAGTTGTGACACAGAACTTCCCTACCCTGATCACACTTGCATTACCTAGTCAAGAGGATACCAAGGCTTCCAGCAGTAATGTTGTCAAGCACAGTACACAAGTAATTACATTCAAGTATTTCAAAGATAGCAAACAACCAAGCAAAATGCAGCGATGACCTTCAACTTTTAATTAAATTTTAACAAGCAAGTGGTTGGGGTATGTACTTAGGATTAAAGGTAGAAAAAAAAAGATCAAAAATTTTAAAAATACCCAAGTGATCTGAAATTTATCATAATGGGGAGATTCTTAGATTATTTACAGTGTGGAAACAGGCCCTTCGGCCCAACAAGTCCACACCAACCCACCGAAGCGCAACCCACCCAGACCCATTCCCCTACATTTACCCCTAACACTATGGGCAATTTAACATGGCCAATTCACCTAACCTGCACATTTTTGGACTGTGGGAGATCTGTCAGCCCACAAACAAAATTAGTTTTCCAGCAACAAAAGTGTTTTTTCCAACAGTAATTTAACAAGTGTGCTGTTAAAAGATGATTAAACTTTTTCCAAGGTATTTTAACAGTGAAATCTACTCAATTACAGTCTGGGACTTCAACAATGCATTTGACTGGAAGAGTACAATTACAAAAGTCAACTTCTCAATTTTAATAATGCAGGTGCAGACCACATTAGATTCACTCAATTTCAGAAAAGTATTGAGAGAATTATGACAGTTTTAACTTTCATCACTGCAAAGAAATGTTGGCATTACATTATTTTACGTTGACTACTATTAGCAAAGTCAGCTTTTTTAGTTGCACGCAAACTACTTTAGTAGTAACAGAAATTATATTACCTGATTTGGCTGTGAACGTTCATTGGGAAATTTCAGAAAACGCAGTACTTGACAATGCTGCCAAAACAAAAGTCTCAAATAACTATTTATATTCGTCCTTCTACATACTTATTCAACTAAATATACAATGAATAAACATATTAAATGATGTATTCTGGATTAGTGATGCTGGAAGAGCACAGCAGTTCAGGCAGCATCCAAGGAGCTTCGAAATCGACGTTTCGGGCAAAAGCCCTTCATCAGGAATAAAGGCAGTGATCCTGAAGAGTGGAGAGATAAGCTAGAGGGGGGGGGGGGTGGGGAGAAAGTAGCATAGAGTACAATGGGTGAGTGGGGGAGGGGATGAAGG
>NC_057727.1:19515444-19566595 GCF_004010195.1 Chiloscyllium plagiosum | reverse complement strand
GGATGGGAGGGTGGGTTGTAGGGGGCGTGGACCTGACCAGGTAGTCACGGAGGGAACGGTCTTTGCGGAAGGCGGAAAGGGGTGGGGAGGGAAATATATTCCTGGTGGGGGGGGTCTGTTTGGAGGTGGCGGAAATGTCGGTGGATGATTTGGTTTATGCGAAGGTTGGTAGGGTGGAAGGTGAGCACCAGGGGCGTTATGTCCTTGTTACGGTTGGAGGGGTGGGGTCTGAGGGCGGAGGTGACTACCTCCGTGACTACCTGCAGTCATTGTTTTTACCCTATTAAATGATGTGGTTCTGCAAGACCAAGATTGCTCGCTGATCAACTCCACTTCAGTAAAATTAAATTTGGCTAGTCTTAAGAAAATAAAGGCATGAACGCAAGAAATGTCTGCAACCATGTTCAAAGGAGATTAAACAACAAAGTTCACAGTGGCTCAGAGGTCAGCACTGCTGTCTCACAGCATCAAGGACCAGGGTTCAATTCCAGCCTCGATCGACTATCTGTGTGAAATTTGCACATTCACCCCATGTCTGTGCATTTCCACCAGTGCTCTGCTTTCAGCCGATAGTCCAAAGATGTGTGGGTTAGGTGGATTTGCTATGCTAATTTGCCCATGTCTCGGGATTTGCAGGCTACCTAGACTAGCCATGAAAAACGCAGGGTTACAGGAATAGGTGTTGGCAGTGAGTCTGGTTGGGATGTTCTTGAGAGGGTTGGTATGGACTTGATGGCCAGATTCCTCACTGTAGCAATTCTTTGTTTGCATCATAAATCATGTGTTTATCATATACAGAATGTGTGTTGTATGGGGGGGTGGGGGGAAGAAGAGAGTGGGTGGGCAGACCATCTCCCCTTCAGTATTAAAATCAATGGCAAGATTTTCATCAAAATCCTTTAGCTATTTTCCTCAAATCTGAATTGCATCTCAAATGCCTAATCCAACCTGAACAAAGAACTTGTCATTCTAAAAACTACCATATTTCAATTGTTGTAGTATTACCAAACAAAATTTGATTTCTAGACAACTAGCTGAACTTTTAAATCTAAACTAGCAGACATTATTATGATGCTGTGTGAAAACTACTGGCAGACGTTTATTACTGTAAATTACAAATCATTTCAATGTCATTTCTGTCAAGAAAACCAAAATGAGTTTTATTTTCAAATTTTGTTTTCAAAGAAACAGAAAAACAAAGAATATTTTAAAGAACCACAATGCCCAGTGACATTGTTCAATAGGACAGCATTTACTAGCTAAACAAATTGTAAGGTTGCTGATTGAACTCTTAGCTTCGGAAGGTATATTTAATGACTCAGCAACCACAGCTCCCCGGATTGGAGAATTCTAGAAATATACTTAAACATCTGGATAGGCTGGAACATTTTTTTTTTTCACTGAAGCATCGGGAGGTGACCCTTACAAAGGTTAATAATATCATGGGGGGGGGAGGGGGGTTGGTATTGTGACAATGCTACTCTTTTAACAAGGTCCTGTTGTCTTTGTTTCTTTTCCAAAAGTGTTGTACAAGGCAGAGTTGCCAAGAGGTCTGGCTTGGATGGCCTTTAAGGCCAATTTGATTATAGCTGACAGATACTATGCCAGGAAAAAGGCTTTCAAGTTTTTTAAAAAACTTGTACAATGAAAGGAGTGTGGCCAGTTCTCCCACTTCAGCTCTTCTCAAGTTTGGCTTGTTTTGGTTTTTAGCAGTCTGGCTGTGCAGAGAAAGTAGTCAGTCAGTCAGTTTTGAGGCTGCTGGTCAAAGAAACAGCTCCATGGAAGGTGTTTCATGCTGTCTCTCTCTCTCCCCAATATCATTCCTGCAAGACCAGTATTTGATTCTTCCTTTTTTGCCAAGGGGTGTTTATGGAGATTGTTGCAAGTTGTTGGAACAGCATCATTAAGTCGGGATAATCGGTTGGGTTTTTGGACAGGTTAAGTTATTCTGTATTCTGTTCTCTTTGGGTTTGCGTTTCATCTGGTAATCTTGCAAATAAATGGGTTTTGTTAAAAACTAAGTAGTTGGGCCAGCTACATCACTCCTAGAATATCCACTCATACCTGCTTAAAAACAATTCGCAAAATTAGGGTCCGGGCTACTTTCTTGAAATGTTTTGAGGGGGCCTGGCTTGGTCCATAACAGGATAGATAAGATAAATGGCAGATGTCTTTTCCCTAGGGTGGGAAATTTGAAGACTGGGTGCATTTTTTAAGGTGTGAGGAGAAAGATTTAAAAAGAACACAAGGGACAGGTTTTTTTTCAAACTCAGTGGCTCATGCATGGAATGAGCTTCCAGAGGAAGTGGCAGATGCGGATACAGTTACAACATTTAAAAGTTATCTAAATAAGTGCATGAATAAGAGATATTTGGAGGGATATAGACCATGTACAGGCAGGTGACACTAGTTTGGGATTGTGGTTGGCATGGACTGGTTGTACTGTTTTCATGTTGTTTGACTTTATGAAACTTTGCAACTATGAGTTCGGTAGTCTCTGTCAGATAATCGCCTAGTGCTCCATTTGGCCTCAAACACATGTCCTCAGAACGAAAACGTAAAGGGGAAATCCAGCCTGGCCTTCTGATTATTATCTGACAACCTCTGCATATATTTCATCTCAGAATAAGATCAGACCTGAATATGATCCCTCCCAACATAAGTTGGGAAAAAAAACTCAGCAAATACAATACTCTTGTTAGTCCCATACCAATACAATGATTCCAGGTATACTGAAAGTGCTTTTGCACTTCTCAACCCACCATATTACATTCATTTATCCACTTAGCCAGCAATGAATTTGCATTTGCATAGATTTGCAAAGTCACTTGCAATCATATTTCATTGGAAAGACTGGCGCCCCAAGTAGTTTATTACACTTACCCACAACATAGAAGAGAAGCAGCAAAGATTATAAACTTTGCAGCATTACAGGGACAGCCTGAGACAAAAGGTCAAGTGGATAACTGGTACAGACAGCTTGCATAGACTTGATGGGCTCAATGGTGCTTTTCCATCCAGAATCATTGATTAACAGCTATACATCCCATACTGAATTCTATCAACAAGAAAAATCTGAATCCAAGCAAACCAAATATGATAAAATGCAGATATTCAGTGAGCTTATTTAGATTATTCGCACAATAATGAAATCAGTGATACAAGATGGCATTTGAATCTGCTTAATGCATTTTCAGCATAAATTATTAGTTTAAACCAGTTAGACATGGAGACCAAGTCATTAATTCATTCTGGATGGATGCGTTGTCCCAGTCAACTGGGACAACACATCCATCCTCAGATAAACCAAATAGAGACATGCACGAGAATTCCTGGAAGCATGGCATTGTAACCAGAACTCATCACAAACACATCAACTTGGACCCCATTCACCACCCCACTGAGAAAAAGAACAAGAAATGACGTCACCACCCCAAGAAAAGCTAAACACACATAGAAAGTAGGCATGCCACGAGCGCTTCATCCGAAGGCTCACTGATGTTACCTAGTATGGTGATGAAACGTCTGAAAGCGAACCTTCCAGCTCACCAAGCAAACTTGCATCCAGGTAAATAGGCACTTGGGTTTAACACAGGTATTAGACTAATATATTTTGTTTTTCCTAGCAAATACAGCGACACCAACTCTTTTTTCCATGCTCTTTTTCTTTTCATAAATAGGTTATAATCATTCCCAGCCATGATTTTTCCTGTCTCCATATCTCAGCAATCACAACCATGTTTTGTTCCTTATTACCTATCATGTTCTCATATTTTCCTGTTTTATTACAGGCAACGTGCAAACTTGCTTCCAATCCTAGTTAGACAGAAATTTCAGGACAGAGAACATGCCAAATTTTACATCTTGCCAGGCTTCTGGTCAAGCAGATAGGGCCAACCCACTTTCAGTAACTAAGTGTTGCACCAAATAGCTAAATGATTTATTTTACTCATCTACTTTTTAAAGTCGCATGCAGTTTTCTTTAAGTAGAAGTTCACTTTTTCAAACTTTGCTGGTTTCAGAGAGCTGGATTCAAGACACCATTCAATACTTTGCATTCTTTGTTTGTCACATTATAAAAAAGGACAGAGGGTCTGGAGAAGGCACAAAGATAATGTCAAAAATAAACGAACAAGCTGGTTTCTCTTCTCTTGACAGACCTCTTAAAAAAGGTAGTTAAAATTACAAAAAAGATTTCATTAGAGAGAGAGAAAAATGGGAAGAACAAAGCTAGAGGCCATTAATCAGGTTAAAATGGTCAGCAAAATGTCAAAGAGGGAACAGTGATAATGTGGAAGGCAGTGCCAGATAGTAGATGAGGCAAATAACAAAATGAATTAAGAGGCTAAATAATCCTGTTCAGAGGCTAACATAGAGGGTTAATGTTTATAGAGCTAAAGAAGGTGGAAGCTCAAGTGAATCACAAGTGCCAGCATGAGTTGATTGCCTAGTCCTGTACTGTAATTTCTACGTAATTTACAGTTCAACAGTAAGCAAGCTACTTTTATTAAAAAATATTGTTAGTTATTTGGATAAGATTGTGTTTTGGGATTGTCTTTACAATTCAAATAAAATGAAGATGGTGACCTAAACTTAAGTCTGACTGACAACTGATCAAGGAAATGGGGTTAAAGATTAAAGGAAAGGTTTATTACTCTGGGAAGAAGGTGCGAAGTATTAACACTTTATGACTATGGTAAAGGTAGCTCTGATGTACAGACTAAGTTTGAAAAGTCCCACCCAACGTGTTAACAAAGTCAGATTGTAAAAATTTACGATGTAAACTGTCCATTTAGTTCCAAGATGAAAAAGCAGACTCTCAAGGATACAAGGTCGTGTGATTCACACTAAGAAGAGAGTATAGAGGAAACAATGTTCAGTTGAAAGGCTCGTCTTCTGGAGTCCAGGAAGGAGAGCAGCAGCTCGAGGCCAAAAGCATTTATGATTCAAGTCATCACCTGAGGAATTTGCTACAGCATGGTGGACAGGAGAAAGTAGTGGCTGTAAGAGCTGCTCCTTTGGAAGATTTCTTTTCCAGCGCTGGAGCTGATTTTCTGGATTTCTTGGAGCAGTAATTACTGTTTAATTAGCTCTTGCTTTGTTCTGGAACTTTAACATAAATCAAAACAATGACGCTTTAAAACAGGAGAGGGGGGGGGGGGGGGAGAGACAGACATGTAAAGCATATGGGGATTATTCTAAGAACTGCTCTTGAGTTCAGAAAAAAAAGCAGTGACTGGCTGTGCAGTTTCAAGCATTTCTGGACATCAGAGTTGGGTCCAAGAAAAATAAACAGTGAAATTTCACAGCTGACCTTGGACAGACCTGTTATCAGAGATACTGACAGCTGGAAACTAGGCAAAACATAAATCTTAATTTTTTTTTTGTAAATCTACAATAATCAGATACGGTGTTTTTTAAATGTGTTTTATTATAATAAGTTATCCAAGAGCAGTGTTTTTAAGAGCAGAATGCTATGTTATTTCCTGAGTCTGTAGATTGTTAAGGTGCAGAGAGGTCTTTAGCATTGATGTGCTCTTCCTGTCAGATGTGGGAGATTAGGGAGAATTTCAATGTTGCTCCTGATTAAGTTAACAAGAAGTGTGTTTGATTGCATGGATCAGTTGGAGCAGCAGTTCAAGGCAATGAGGAATTTACAGGAGCCAGAGAGTATGTTGGATCACAGTTTTGGGAAGATAGAAAGGCTGCCAATACAGTCGGGTAAAAACAATGACTGCAGATGCTGGAAACCAGATTCTGGATTAGTGGTGCTGGAAGAGCTGGAAAAGGAGATAGGCAGGTAGGACAAGTCATGGGGATAGTGCTGAGCTGGAAGTTTGGAACTAGGTGAGGTGGGGGAAGGGGAAAATGAGGAAACTGTTGAAGTCCACATTGATGCCCTGGGGTTGAAGTGTTCTGAGGCGGAAGATGAGGCGTTTTTCTTCCAGGCGTCTGGTGGTGAGGGAGCGGTGGTGAAAGAGGCCGGGTAGAATGGTTACTTCCAGGAGAGGTAGGCAAGTAGTGCAGGAGTCTCCTGCAGTGATCCCCAATCGCAAATGTTACGATCTGCCTGTACTGCACACAAACAAAACTTTTCAGTGTACCCAGGTTCATGTAACAACAATAAATAAAGTATGGTGTTTTGGAAAATGAAGGTGGTGATGGACTCTCGGGGGAATGTAGCACTGACATCCAGGTTTCTAGAAGCAAGACTGTGTCTACAGTAATGAGGGGTACGTTAGGTTCCAAAATGATGATGGGGCCTCTCATCAGACATCTCTGCAGCTGACAGGGAGACACCAGACTGGTGTGTTACCTCCCTGCTGCCACAGTCAAGGATGACTCAGAGGGTGCAGAATATTCTCAAAGGGGAGAGGGACCAGCAGGAGGTTGCTGTACACACTGATTCCCATAAGATTGAAAGAGAAGATAACAAGGTTCTGAGGAGAAAATATAGGAAATTCAGCAGGTGGTTAAAATGTAGGTCCTCGAGGTTAGTCATATCTGATCTTTTCTCCAGGTAAGGGAGTCCAAACCTAAAGGGCATAGGTTTAAGGTGAGAGGGGGAAAGCGGAAGAGACCAAAGGGGCAACTTTTTCACGCAGAGAATACTGCGTGTATAGAACAAGTGGCCAGAGGAAGTGGTGGAGGCTGGTACAATTACAATATTCAAAAGCCACCTGGATGGGTATATGAATAGGAAGGGCTTCGAGGGATGTGGGCCAAATGGCAAATGGAATTAGATTTATTTAGTAGATCAGACCTCAAGAATATGTCTTGAAAGGTCATGGATTTACATATGAATCAATCGAAACCTTCATCTCCATTCTAAGTGATTGAAGACTTAACAGCAATCTAGATTTGTTCAATACATCACATTTGTTGCATTACACTTGGATTTTTATTATAAATTCTGTGGCCAATGGTCCTGCCCCACTAGCTACCTGACAAAGGAGCAACGCTCCAAAAGCTTGTACTTCCAAATAAACCTGTTAGCCTATAACCTAGTATTGTCCGGTTTTTAAACTGATTGAAGTTATACTGTAATTGATTATATTCCATCTTGTGGTAGAACTTGATTAGAGTAAACAAAACTACTGACCAGCTCTTGCCACTAGGTAATCCAAGGAGTTTTAATGACAATTCAGAATGGAAGCCAAGAGAAAGACTTTCTAGATAAAAACAGAGGGTGGGAATAGGAAGGGAAGTGTGAAGTGGGACTGATGACAGACGCAGAAACCAGAGAAAGGCATTTCAGGGCAGTGCAGGAGTGGAGGTGTGGATAAAAATCTCAAAAACAGGCATGCCACAGGACTGAACGTCTGTGAACAAAATTAAATAAACTCTCAAATATTTATTTTAAATACTGCCATTTTATTAACATTAAAGCAAAATAATGAGTCAACTTTTGTAAAGGGCCCCAACTTCAATTCCACCATGGCAGATGATGCAATTTGGAAATTCAGGAAATAGGAGTCCACTGATTACTTACAAGCCATTGCCGACTGTCAGAAAAAGCTCATCTGGTTCACTACTGTCCTTTCAGGATGAAATCTGCCACTCTCCTCTGGCACAACAATGTGGTTGACTCTTAACTGCCTTCTGAGCAAATGCAAGAGTATTAGAACCCTCACCGATTTTTCATTCTTTTTAGTCTATTATCAATTTTGGTTTTGAACTTTGAACAGGAAATTGACTTGTGGAAACAGCTTGTTCTAAGAGGAAAACAATCGACGAAACAAGCTTTTGTTAATTATGAGTCCAGGCGTGGTGGTTAAATGCTGGCTGATTCTTGATTAAATAGGACTCCTTCAGACACAGGACACCAGGAAGAGCAGTGTTGAAACAGATAACACAAGTTGGCTGTTCACTAGGTCAATACCTGGGAATCGTTTCTGACATGTCTGGAAGAAACCCTATATTCAATCAGATGACAAGTGTTGAATGGTAATTGAGGCCTCAGGAAAAGATTATCAGTCTATCAGGAGAATATCATAGTTGTAGTTTATTGTTAGAACTATGTTTTCTGTGGAGCAGAGGTGATGACACACACAATTAAAGATTTGAAAGCTCTCTTCCTAACCTTCCACACAAGCTTCCAGATGTCCAAAGAGCAGAAAGCAGAGTTGGGATTATGACTTCCTTGACCTGAATGAACTGAAAACCTGACCCTGATCAACATGTCCAGAAAAATCATCCAAGGGGGCCACATCTACACCTGTGAAACAACACATCATTAAAACTGTTTAAGTGATCTAGCCAATTGTGTTTTTTCTTTTATTTCTCCCTTTTTTTGTGAATGAGGGATGAAAACAAGTGTTTTGGGTTTAAACGTAGACATTAATTAGATTACCTTGTTGTTTAATTACTTCCTGTTAATTTATTAAATGTGCCATGACTTTAAGTTTTTTGCTTAAGATACAAAACTGGTGTCTAGAATTAATCACTTGCAAAGTCAGGATTTGGCTATTCAAAAGTCTGGTTAGGAACCAAATGGGTAACAAGTAATGCAACAAGAATAGCAAAGAAAGGAGCAGAGGAGGAAGCAGCAACTGAACTAGAGAATGGAGGAACAAGTGGGAGCCAGCAATGAGCACACAATTGCATCAGCATCAACTTCCTGTTCCAGTGTGGTGCAGGTACAGAATGATGTTTGTGACATATTTTTCCTGTTCAAGTGCAACAGCAGAAGATAGTGATTGTTTGAAATACCTCCAGTAATTACATCTCTCCCTGCTTCATTTCTTTCATAATCTGCCAAGGATATACCTTTGCCCCCAACTTTCAAAATTTACATGCCGTCTTGTGAAAGTATCACCCACAGCCAGTTTCTGCAATGCTAATTAGGCTTATGCTAAGGACCGCAAGTCTTAATTTTCCACACATGGATCCCTCCGTTTCCCTTGCATTGTCAGACTCACAAGAACAAAGTCATAAATCCTTCCTGGTAAAACTTCAAAAGTTTCTCTCCACAGATTTGACTAGCCCAAAAATATCAGATCATATTATATGTTAAATATAGCCAGAGTCCCAATCATTTGCTATTGCATTCCCCCTCCCACCCCCATTCAATTATACTCAAAGTATATGCTATTCCAAATCTAATTGGCCCCACTTCAGCTTAAAATTTTATATTAGATTAGATTACTTAGTGTGGAAACAGGCCCTTCGGCCCAACAAGTCCACACCAACCCGCCGAAGCACAACCCACCCATTCCCCTACATTTACCCCTTCACCTAACACTACGGGCAATTTAGCATGGCCAATTCACCTGACCTGCACATCTTTGGACTGTGGGAGGAAACCGGAGTACCCGGAGGAAACCCACGCAGACACGGGGAGAATGTGCAAACTCCACACAGTCAGTCGCCTGAGTCGGCAATTGAACTCGGGTCTCTGGCGCTGTGAAGCAGCAGTGCTAACCACTGCCACCGTGCCGCCCACAAAATATCTTGCACAGACTGCCTGGTACGTCTGTAGCTTCAACAGAAGCTTTCTGCATTTTTAAATGTCAAGCCTAAAAAGGTCAGTGTTTTCTAAACATTTACCAGCAAAGCTTCAATATTATAACAAATCACAATAATTGGTCACACACAGATCTGCCATTTATTGATTGTATCAACACTTTATGGACTCAATGGTGATTTACCTATTCTAGCAAATCCAAACCATTTTAAAAACAACAAACAAGGAAACAACTAAATTAAAACTGAATTAAAGATCACAACATTAGGTTAAAGTGCCAACAAGTTTATTTGGAAGCAAGCTTTGAAGAAGCTTTCGAAGTGCTGCTTCTTCATCAGGTGGTTGGGGAGCAAGACCATAAGGCACAGAATTTATAGCAAAGGATTACGAGTCATGCGGCTGAAATAAATTAAACAAACTTAGATTAAATCCTTCATCTTTTGGAATAGTTTTGCGAGTTTTGGTTCATTAATATGTAAATCCCAAAACTCCTTTCAAGTCACATTCTCAAGATAACTTCATGTTTTCTAACAAAATGTGTCATCTCAGCTCAGACAATGCATTGAAGGTGTGAGGTCAGAGTCTGTCTGGATCCCAGCCTTGAGCCAGACTGGTTCTATTTCTAAAGTGGAATTTACAGAATCTTCCATAGACTGACTGTAGGTTATGCATTTTTTTGAGCAAAATAAAACATAATTCTGCAAATACAGATTCATCTCATAAGCTGATATGTGTGTGCTTGCAGGAAAAACGGAGGTGTGTATGCAAGTGCCTGTGAGAGAGTGTGTAAGTTTAGTCAAGTGTAGTGATGGGGTGTAAGCCTGTGAGAGGGTGCGTGCAAGGGTGAGAATGCGGGATGTGTGTACATATGAGATAGAAGGTGCGTGTGAGAGAGAGTCTATGTTAGTGTGAGAGTATGTTGGAGTGAGAGAGAGAATGGGAGAGGGAGTATATAGTGCAGTGGGATCACCTGTCGTGTGATACGAACCCAAGGTCCCAATTGAGGCCATCTCCACGGGTATCGAATTTGGTTATCAGCCTCTATTTGGCTACTTTGTGTTGTTGCTTGTGCTGAAGTCTGCCTCGGAGGACACACACCCCAAGGCCTGAGGCCAAATGTCCCACACTGCTGAGGCATTCTCCAACTGGGAGGAAACACCCTTGCCTGCTGATATGCGGTGTCCATTCATCCGTTGTCATAGCGTCTGCTCTGTCTTGCCAACATAGCATGCCTCAGGGCATCCTTGCCTGCAGTGTAGGAGAGACCACATTTGCCAAGTCACATGAGTACCTGCCACATACATAGTGGCAGACGTTCCACGTGCAACACGGACACATCCCACCATGTATGCAGCAGGTACATGGACAGATGAATCGACACCGCACAACAATCACCAGGCAAGGGTGTTCCCTCCCAGTACTTCAACGGTCTGGGACATTCGCCTGACCGTCCTCCAAAGCCAACTACGGGGCAAACAAACAATGCAAGGCGGCTAAGCAGAAGCTGATAGCCAAGTTCAAAACCTATGAGGATGGCCTCAAACAGGACCTTGGGTTTATGTTACACTACAGGGTGACCCACTCCACTATGTGGAGAGCCACTCTCTCTCTCAGGCTTGTACCCTATCTCACTTAAACACAGACTTTACCAAGCTTACCCACATCCTCACATGCACTCACACCCAGACACACAAGTTTATGGGATGAATCGGTATTTGCAGAATTATGTTTTATTTTCCTCAAAAAAAATGCATAACCAACAGTCAATCCATCTAAGATTCTGTAAATTCCATTTTAGAAATAGAACCAGTCTGACTCAAGATTGGGATACAGACAGACTTTAACCTCTCACCTTTAATGCATTGTCTGAGTGGAGATGACACATTTTGTTAGAAAACCTTAAGTTATCTTGAGAATGTGACTTGAAAAGAGTTCTGGGATTTACATATTAATGAACCAAAACTAGCTCAACCATTCGAAAAGATGAAGGATTTAATTTAAATTTGTTTAATATATTTCAGCCACATGACACTAACGTTTTGCTATAAATTCTGAGTCTTATGGTCCTGCTCCACACCAACTGATTAAGCAGCAGTGCCTTGAAAGCTAGTGCTTCCATGTAAACCTGTTAGGACTATAACCTGGTCTTGTGTGATATTTAAGTTTGTCCACCCCAGTCCAACACCAGCTCCTCAAATTAAAACTGACCTAATTTGTATGATATGCACCCAAATGACAGGTCAACATACTTCAGGAGTGATCTGGAAGAAGGCACTGTTGGTATGATCAGTAAGTTTGCAGATGACACGATGATTGGAGGAGTAGCAGAAAGCATAAGGGACTGTCAAAGAATACAGGAGAAATAAAGGTAGACTGGAGAGTTGGGCAGAGAAGTGGCAGATGAGTTCAATCCAGGCAAATGTGAGGTGATGCATTTTGGGAAGTCTAATTCGAGAGCCAACTATACTATAAACGGAAGAGCTTTGGGGAAAAGTTGATGAGCAAAGAGATCTTGGAGTACAGGTCCATTGTACTCTGAAGGTGGCTGCACAGGTGGATAGAACGGTCAAGGGGCATATGGCATGCTTGCCTTCATTGGATGGGGTATTGACTATAAGAGCTGGCGGGTCATGTTAAAATTGTACAAGACTTTAGTTCGGCCGCATTTAGAATACTGCGTACAGTTCTGGTCGCCAAATGGACATGGACACTTTGGAGAGGGTGCAGAGGTGGCTTACGAGGATGTTGGCTGGTATGGAAGGTGCTAGCTGTGAAGAAAGGTTGAGTAGGTTAGGATAGTTTTCATTAGAAAAAAAAGATTGAAGGGGGACCTGATTGAAGTCTACAAAATCATGAAAAGGTATAGACACAGAGAATAGAGATAAGTTTCTTCCGAGGATAAGGGATTCAATAATGAGAAGTCAGGCTTTCAAGGCGAGAAATGAAAAGTTTAAGGGGGATGCACGCGATGATTACTTTACACAAAAGGTGGTAGGAGCCTGGAAGGCATTGTCAGCAGACGTAGTAGAGGCAGGGACGGTGGATTAATTTAAGGTGCATCTGAACAGATGCATGAGTAGGTGGGTAGCAGAGGGATACAGATCGTTATGAATCAGACAACAGGTTTAGGCAATGGATTTGGATCGACTCAGGCTTGGAGGGCCAAAGGGCCTATTCCTAGGCTATAAATTTTCTTTGTTCTTTATATGGCAATAGCACGTCAATATGGCCTGCAGCACTGACTTTCAGTTCTGGAAGTTGTTGCCAAACAAAAACCTTGGAAGTCTGCACAAAAACAAAAAAAGGTACAGGGAACAAAGGTAAAGGGAACATTGGATGGATGTTGTTTTCTGTCACAGCAGATATGCATTTAGCCTTTAATGAAAATACTCATGATGTCATCACATATGACCAAATGGTATGAAGGTCTCAGTGAGGGGCTCTTGTGGTGCAGTGGTAATGCCCCTGTTTCTGGACTGGGAGGCCTGGAATGAAGTCCCACCTGTTTCATGTGTCATAATGCATCTGAACAGATTCATGAGAAATATCAAAGCTCTTAGTCTCCATCCTACTGAGAAGTGTTGCAGCGTGACACACCCAGAAAAGCTTGCTACAGTGTACCTGAATTGCTTGACACTAGAAGCATGATTGCCTTTAATTGTAAATAGCCATAATTATAATACAAGTTCAAATTCTTCAGCACTACTTGACTCATGTCTCATCCTTGTGTTACAGGGGCTAACATAAGTATTGTAGCACGATAGCAGCAGATCATCAGTATTTGTCGTCACATCATGTCTCCTGTCATTATTGGAAGAATCACCATGATAATACTCACTTGGGCAAGATATTGGAACCTTATTCAGTGAAGAGAATAACTCTACAAGGAAGGAAGGATACTGGCAAAAGATAGATTTGACCACACCCATATATTATGAGAAATAGTAAACTGCTTCAAAGCAAAATTTACTTGAAACTGATCAATCTCATTTTTCTATTTTCTAATCGTGTTCAGAGATGTTGTTACACTCCTCTAGAGCAGATAGGGCTTGAATCCAGAACTCCTAGCTCAATTTTAGGGACGTTACCACTGCTACACAAGAATTCAAGTTTTCTTTTTCTCTTTACATACACAAGTGCTCTTTCACACGATTGAATTTTCCTTCCGCATCACTAAATCACTTTGGTATTTTTTCCACATATTAACCACCACCTCGTAAAGGCCAGGTGCCAACAGGTGTAAGCATTGAGTTGAATGTACTCAAGATATTTTCTCATCAAATTAAGAGATGTTATTATACACCTCTGGAGTTAGTGGGATTTGAACATAGGCTTCTCAGCTTATAGGTAGGGTCAAAACAACTGTGTAATAGGAGTCCTGCCGTGTAACTCTTCCATTGATGGTGAACATATTTTCTAATCAATCTATTTAAAGATGGCGTTGCACACCTCGGAGCAGATAAGACTTGAACCCAGGTCGTCTCGCTCAAAGTAAGGACACAACACTGTGCTGCAAGTGTGATTTACACTTTCAGTAGGTATAACTAAGAACAAATGAAATTTTCAATTGTCAAAAAAAAAATCCTATGGTCCTCATCTTAAAAATAAGCATTACAACCAGACTCAAACCATCGATGGGGTGCAACACATGAATGATGCACTCTTGATCCATTCAGCTGATACACATCTAAACTCAAATGCAGCAAATGGTCACAGCTTTCTGCCTAAAAAGGAATACTGCAAGTCACTGAACCAGAATTTTCTTTTTTTTGCAAATACCATCCAAAATCACAATGAAGTATATCTCTACTTTAAAAACAGCTGATGTCATAAACAATATTGGTCTTACCACCTTTTCTTTGACTGCATAGAACAGGACAGATTTGAAAAAAATCACATGCTGCATTCTGTGACAAAACAATGCGCCTCTGAATCTGCAGAGGGCTTAAAAGCTCATGGATGAATAATTTCAGAGATTAGTGCACACGTCAATTTAGCAATGATAAAATGAATGTATTGTTAAGGCTGAATTGCAGTGAAAATAATGTCTATTTTATTCAAATAAATTAAAATTAAAGTTTTAGACAGAATGCAGTCACTCTAATATAATCAAGGTTATTTGTAAATTTACCCTTATTTTATCTATCACAGTGGAAGTAGATGTTTATTAAAAAGATGAATCGGTGTATTGCCAAAAAATTTCCATGTTGCATTTGGCCACTACGCCAAATATTAAGCCATTATACCTGTGTTCACACTTAAAATTCAGATGGTCATGCGTCTTATTCCAGAACACATGCAACCATTCAGTTCCATGGAGTCAACAAATTCATAGAGTCATACAGCATGGAAACACTGTTTGGTCCAACCAATCCATGCCAACCATAATCTCAAACTAAATTCTATCTCACAGACAGTATGCAGGAATTTAGATGTCTATCCATTGTAATCTACACTTCATTTGAGCAGCCATTATTACGCTACTGCTTTAATCAAATTAAACTCGCATTCAGTCCCTTTCATTCAGGGATGCTTTCATGGCCATTCCCAGCCAATCAAATTCATTTCTGTGATCATCCCTGATACTAAAGTATATCACACCAACATTGTCCGGGGAAGTAGCAGAATAAGAACTAGTTTGCAGGGTCGCCCCAAAGCTAGGACATATCACACTTACATCGTCTTTAAGAATCACGGAGTCAGGAAATCATTTGCATAACGATCCCCCAGGATTAGGGCATTTAATTATCCCAGGGGATTACCTCATCCTACCACTGTACTTGGGGCAACATGTGGTTATTCGGGTAGTGGGAGGGGTTTGGAATGGCAGGAGTACCTGTGGGCATTACCAACTGATGGGTATAAAGGGGATGTGTTTCCTTTGTTTGGGGACTCTTCTGACTCGACTTTGCACGCCTGCGAAGTGCGTCAAAGGAGGTCACCTAGCTTGTACAGGCTTTAATAAACTTCAACTGTTTACAGAAGTTGGTGTTTGCAAATTGCATCTCGTGTGAGAAACCTCGGAAAAGAACCTAACAATCTGCCTGTGCTTGGCCCATATCCCTTCAAACATTTTCTCATGCTCTTATTTGAATGTCTTTCAAACTTTGTCTCTTCCCATATCTATCACATCTTTTAGAAGTTCACTTCAAATACGAACCTACTGTGTAAAGGTAAATTGCCCCTCATCTTTTCTTTAAAATCTTTCTCCTCTCAACTGACAGCTATGTTCCAGAGTCTTGAAATACCTACCCTAGGGAAAAGACATTGCCATTCACCTTATGTACACCCTTCATTATTTTATAAACCTCTAAGGTCACCCCTCTACCCCCGATGCTCCAGAGAAAAAAAATCCCAACCTATCCAGCCTCTACTTATAACTCAAAGCCTCCATTCCCAGTAATATCCTGGTAAATCTCTTTGCAGCGTAATAACATCTTGCCTTAACAGGGTGACCAGAACTGGATACAGTACTCCAGAGGCCTCACCAAGTTAGTGTACAACTTCAATATAACATCCCAACTCCTAAACTCAAAGATCTGAGCAATGAAGGCAAACATGCTAAATGTCTTTTTAATCACCCTGTGACACAAACTTCAAAGAATTATGTAACTGAACCCAAGGTCTTTCTGTTCTCAGCTACCTTCCCCCTCAGCCCGCCACCCCCCTCCCATTTATCTCTAACCACCCCCAAATGCCACCGGCCCACAAGCCTCATTCCTGATTAAGGGCTTTTGCCCAAAATGTTGACTCTCCTACTCCTCGGATGCTGCCTGACGTGCTGTACTTTTCCAGCATAACATTCTCAACTCCAACCTCCAGTATCTGCAGTCCTCAATTTCTCCTGGATGAGGGCATAAGAGAATGGGTTAATAAATTTGATGGGAAATCAAATAAATTTGATACCAAGATCAGTTGTGGACAGTCTCAAAGGATGCTGCAGGTGACAGAGGGGCATAGATAAGCTGCAGAGTTAGGCTGAGTGGTAGCAAATGGAGCTTAATGTGGAAAAGTGTGATTCACTTTGGAAAGAGCAACAGGAATAAAGGAGTACTGGGCAAATGGTAAGATTCTTGGCAGAGTAGATGAGCATAGAGATCTCAGTGTCCATGTACATAGATACCTGAAAAGTTGCCATCCAGATTGATAGGATTGTTAAGAAAGCATACAGTGTGTTGGTAGAAGGATTGAGTTTCAGAACCACGAGGTTATGTTGCAGCTGTACAAAGCTCTGATGTGGCCGCACTTGGAATATTGTATACAGTTCTGGTCACCACATTGTAGGAAATATGTGGAAGCATTGGAGAGGGGTTCAGAGACAACTTACTGTGGAAGGTCTTATGAGGAAAGGCTGAGGGACTTGAGGCTGTTTTTGTTAGCGAGAAGAAGGTTGAGAGGTGACTTAATAGAGACATAAGATAATCAGAGGGTTCGACAGGGTGGACAGGGAGAGCCTTTTTCCTCAGATGGAGATGGCTAGCATGAAGAGACATAGCTTTAAGGTGATAGATATTGGATAGATATCATAGATAGAACACCCTGTCTCCAACAGTGGTAGAATCATGCATTTAAATGGTCATTGGATAAACATATGGGTGAAAATGGAATAGTGTAGTATAGATAGGCTTTAGCTTGCTGCACTAACCCATGGAACCATCGAGTGTCGAAAAACCTGTACTGCACTCTAATGTCCTATGCTTTCTAACACTACTCTAGGCCCTACCTTTAATTGTGTAAGCCCTTCCCTTGTTCGTTTTAGCAGAACACAATACCTCAAACTCATCCAAATTAAACTTCAATCGCCACTCTTCAGCCTATTGACCCAATTAATCCAGAACTCTGTAATCTTAGATATCCATTGTCCACTACATCACCAATTTTGGTGGCATCCGCAAACTTATTAACCATGCCTCCTATATGCTCATGTAAATCATTTACATAAAATGACAAACAGTGGATCCAGAACCAACCCCTTCAGAACACTGCTGGTCACAGGCCTCCAGTCCGAAATACAATCCATCATTACTGTCTCCTGTCGATAAGCTAATTTTATATCCAAGTGGCAAGCTCACCCTGAATCCCATGTGATCTAACTTTACTAATTAGTTTACCATGTGAAACCTTGTCAAAAGCTTCACTAAATTCCAAGTAAGGAGAAAGTGAGGACTACAGATGCTGGAGAACAGAGTCGAGAGTGTGTTGCTGGCAAAGTTCAGCCAGGCAGGTAAGGGTGTCGGTGGAAGGGTACTGGCTTATGCCTGAAAAATAGATTCTCCCGCTCCTCAGATGTTGCCTGACCTGCTGGACTTTCCCAGCAACACACACAACACTAAAGGCCAAGTAAATAATGTCTACCACTCTGCCCTCATCAGTTTTCTTGGTTCATTCCTCAAAAAACTCAGTCAAGTTTGAGACCCTATTTTCCTCACACAAAACCATGTTGAATATCCCTAATCATTCCTTGCCTTTCCAAATGTACATATCATATGTACTCAAATAAAAGCCGATCTCATGTAAAAGTCAACTTCAACCAACTTTTGAGAAGTTTTGTCTCATACCATTAACATTTGCCTTACTCCAATGAAAACTCTAATTTTTAAATGGGAGGCTTAGCCTTTTCTATAACTATTTTAAAGCAAACAGAATTAAGGTCATGAGACCCAAAATGTTGCCTTATCAGTTCACCACTTGCCCTGTCTTATTACGCAAGAAAAGGTCAAGTTTTGCACTTCTCTCATACAAACACTCATGTTGATCAAGAACATTTGCTTGAACGCCTTTAACAAATTCTTCACCATCCAAACCTTTAATACTATGGTAGTCTGAGCCCGTGTTTGAATAATTAAAATCACCCATGACATTATTCTTACATATATCTGAGATCTCTCTACTGGTTTGGTCCTCAATTTCTCTAACTATTGCGGGGTCTATAGTACAATCCCAAAGTGATCATTGCTTTTTTCTTTATAATTTCAACCCATACATTTTCACTGAATGATTTTTCAGAACTATCTTCTCTCGTTACAGCAGTAATGTTTTCCTTAATCAATAAAGCCAGTCTCTTCCTCTGTTGTTGTGCTTTCTACCTTTCCTATTGCATCTAAAACTCAGAACATGGACATGACTGGTAGCTCAATCTCTCAGCTAACCTTCTGTAAATGGTTATGATGTTCCAATCTTTGAGGAGAAAGTGAGGTCTGCAGATGCTGGAGATCAGAGATGGAAATGTGTTGCTGGAAAAGCGCAGCAGGTCAGGCAGCATCTAGGGAACAGGAGAATCAACGTTTCAGACATTAGCCCTTCTTCAGGAATGAGGAACGTTGGTCCAGCAGGCTAAGATAAAAGATAGGGAGGAGGGACTTGGGGGAGGGGCGTCGGAAATGTGATAGGTGGAAAGAGGTCAAGGTGATGTTCCAATCCCATGTTCCCAAACATGGTGAGTTCACCAGCCTTAGCTGTAAGGCCCCTTGCATTGAAATAAATGCAGTTTAATTCTTCAGAGTTACTTGGTTCTTTGGCTTGCTCTCTGTCTTTTCTAATTTACTTATTTTCAGATTCAAAACCATTCTCAGTTATCTTGCTATTTACTCGGCTACTTAGAATTCTGCAGAGACCATTCCCTCCACAACTCCCTCATTCGGTCCATGCCCCCCCACCCCCACCATCACAGCCTCAACTCCCAGCACCTTCCCTTGCCGCCACACCTGCGCTCACACCTTCCCCCTCACCTCCATCCAAGACCCTAAAGGATTCTTCCACATGCGACAGAGACTTTTCTGCACATCCAAACACCTCATCTACTGAGTCTGTTGCTCTTGATGTGGTCTCCTCCGCACTGGGGAGATAGGACACCAATTCACAGAACGTTTCAGGGAACATTTCTGGGATGCATGTGGCAAACAACCCCACTGACCACATCAACACCCCCTCTCACTCCGCCAAGAACATAAAAGTCCTGGGCCTCCTCCACGACCAAATCCAAGCCACCCAATGCCCAGAGGAAGAATTCCTCATCTTCCACCTTGGGACCCTCCAACAACATGGCATCAACATCAATTTCACCAGTTTCCTCATCTCCCCTTCCCCCCACATTATTCCAGACCAAACCCTCGATTCGGCACCGCTGTCTTGAACTGTCCTCTCTGTCCATCTAGGACAAAGTGAGGTCTGCAGATGCTGGAGATCAGAGTCGAGAGTGTGTTGCTGGAAAAGCACAGCAGGTCAGGCAGCATCCAAGCAGCAGCCTCATTCCTGATGAAGGACTCCAGCCCGAAACATCGTTACTCCTGCTCCTCGGATGCTGCCTGACCTGCTATGCTTTTCCAGCAACACACACTCTCCTTTCTGTCCACCTTCCCTGCCACCTGTCTGATCCACCTAGCCTACTGACCCATCACCTCCCCAGGTACCTCACCCCCACCTCCCTAGTTTCTCTCTCAGCCCCTTCCCCAAATAAACGCATATGCCCGTAACGTCAATTCTCCTGCTCTTCGGATGCTGCCTAACCTGCTGTGCTTTTCCAATGCCACACTTTAACTATTTAATACTGCCTCTCAACCCCTTAATAATTTACATTTCCATTAATAGAATTAGCAAATCTTCCCACTAGAATACTGGACCCTTTTGCAGCACAAGTGAAACCCATCTCTGATGAAGAGTCATCTCGATTCGAAACATTAGCTTGCTCTCTCTCTGGATGCTGCCCAACCCACTGTGATCTCCAGCATTTGCTATTTTCAATGCAGATTCCAGCATTGTTCCCTTTCTGAACAGGTCTTTTCTGCCCCAGAAGAGATCCATGAACATTACACCACCTTTTCAGCAACTGATTTATCTCCTTTATCCTTTTATTCTTTCCCTCATTTGAGCTGTGCACCAGGAGTAAACCAGAGATTACTTCTGAGACTGTTCTATAATCTTATACCTAATCTCTTACATTCCCTCTGTAAAGCCTTATCTCTTCCATAACTATGTAATTCCTACCAAAGTGTACAATATCCCATTTCTCACTCTCCTCTTCAGCAACATGCTTCAAACAGACCTCTCGGCCCAATGTGTCCATGCAGACCAGATATCGTAAATTACTTTAGTCCCATTTGACAGCACTTGGCCTATATGGCTCTAAATCGTTGCTATTCGTATGCTGGAAAAGCACAGGTCAGACAGTATCGGAGGAGCAGTAGAGTCAATGTTTCAGGCATAAGACCTTCATCAGGGATGAGGCTTGTGGGCCAAGGGGGCTGAGAGATAAATGGGATGGATGTGGTAAAGGAGTAGGTGGAGAAGAGGAGAGAATTCAATAATGAACACGTGCTTGAACATCAAGCAGTGACAGCTAAACTGTTCCTTCGAAGGACTGGTCATTGCCTAGCACTTAGGTTGTGCAAAATTTATTGGTCACTTGCCAGCCAATGCCTGTACTTCATCCAGTTATTGCTACATGTGAACATTTCAAAATTCAAAGACACTCAACTGGTACGGAACAGTGTACAATCGGTAAATATCCTCACTTCTGACCATATCGTGTACACAAGGTCATAGATTAAGCAGCTGAAAAATTGCTGGGCCTAGTTTAGCCTTGAGCTTGTCCTGCAATAATGTCTTGGGCAGAACTGAAATATATTCTAAATTAAGCACAAAGAAAATGCAGGAATTAAGATTATGTTGCAACTGCAGCATGTGGAAGTTGGTGGACACATTTGTGATCCACTGCAACCATATCTACATTAAGTGTCAGCAGAAGAGGCCAAATGGCGGACTCCTGCCCCTAACTGGTCTGTACAGACGTGAGTATTTCAGATTGGATTTATGGTCAGGCACAGGAGAGTGTGACTGTAAACAAACCAGATGTAGGGGATTGTAGAAGGTAGCAATGGAGGAGGCTCAGCCCTTGTAACTATCCATCAAAATCAAAGTTCTTGCAAGCTGTGTTTATTTGAGTCAGGACTGCAGAGAGGATGAGCAAATGAGAGGCATGAAATAGGATTTTGGCAACATCCACCATTATCCTGAGACAATGCAGCTCTCACCTCTATTAGCTTTAACACAACTACATCTTTTAACCATTAACAAGCAGCCATGATGTGGAGGTGCCAGTGTTGGACGAGGATGGACAAAGTCATAAGTCACATGCCATCAGATTATAGTCCAAAAAAAGTTGATTTGAAGTCACAAGCTTTTGAAGTCTTCACCCGAGGAAGGGGCAGTCGTCCGAAAGTTTGTGATTTTAAATAAACCTGTTAGACTATAATCTAGTGTCATGCAACTTCTGACATTAACAAGCAGTATAAGCACATTACCACTGTAACTGCTAAGACAATTAGTTTAGCTCTGATCATCCAATCCCCTCAATACTTAAAGGTACAAATAACAAACATTACATTCCCTTATAAGCCAAATTTCTGATTAGCCCAAGTGCTTGTTACTAAATCTGGAGCCTCGTGTCAAAGTTAGCTGATATACAGAATAGTCAAAGACAAAAAAAACTGCAGATACTGGAATCCAAAGTAGAAAGGCAGGAGGCTGAAGAACATAGCAAGCCAGACAGCATCAGGAGGTGGAGAAGTTGACATTTCCAGTGTAACACTTCTTCAGGACTGGTGGTGGATGTGGGAGGATCTGCAGATAAAGGGGGAAGCAGGGGCAGGGTGGTGAAGTGGGGATAGGTGAAGACAGGTTGAGGGTATGACTTGGTTGGTCGATGGAAGGAATTAATCCAGGTGATGGCAGGGAGCAGTGACCGGAAGGGAGAGGGGCTGGGAAAGGAGTCAGTCAGGAAATGGGGAAGGAGGTTATTGAAATTGGAGATGTTAATGTTGAGTCCTCCAGGCTGTAGGGTTCCCATACGGAAGACAAGGTCCAACAAGTGCTCAAAACCACCCCCTCCCCCACAACGCAATAAGTTCAGAGTTCCCTTTGTCCTCACCTATCACCCCACCAGTCTCCACATCCAACGCATCATTCTGCCAACTCCAAATAGACCCCACCACCAAGAACATCTTCCCTTCCCCACCCCTCTCATTCTTCCACAAGGACCGCTCCCTCCAACAGTCTTTGGTTCATGCCACCCCTTCCACTGAATCACCATCTACTTTCCACTGCAACCAGAAAAAAATGCAATACCTGCCAGTACACCACCCTCCTCACCTCCATCCAGGGTCTCAAACAGTCCTTCCAGGTTCACCTGCCTCCCTTTCAACCTAGTTTACCACATCAGGTACCCCCGATGTGGTCTTCTCTCCACGGGGAAATCAAATGTAAAGTTAGGGAACGGCTCACTAAGTATCGCAGCCGGATCGGCAGGGGCCGACCAGACATCCCAGTCACTGCCCATTGCAATTCCCCCAACAACCACCTTTCTGACATGACCATCCTTGGACTCCTTCATTGCCAAATCAAACGACAGCACCTATTGGAGGAACAACATCTTATCTTCTGCCTGGGCAACCTACAGGCCAGAGGACTCAACATCCAGTTCTCCAATTTCAAAGAACCTCCCTCCCACCAACCGGATTCATTCCTCCCAACCAGGTCGTACCCTCTACCTATCTTCACCTATCCCCTTTATCCACAGCTCCCCCCATTCGTCGTGTGTATCCTGTACCACAGGCTGGTCAGACCCAGCAGGGGTGGCCGCACAATGAAATACAGTCAGGTTAGAGATGCCCTAGGGGTTCTCAACATTGATTCTGGACCAGTATTCCTCCATGTTGAGCAATATGTGGAGAAAACACCAAGGGTACAGAATGTACTCTGGGTAGGGGATTTCAATGTCCACCACCAAGAGGTGGCTTAGCAGCAACATTACTGATCAAGTTGGTCAGGTTCTAAATGACATGGCTGCTCGATTGCTTCCTGAAGAAGGGCTTATGCCCGAAACGTCGATTCTCCTGTTCCCTGGATGCTGCCTGACCTGCTGCGCTTTTCCAGCAACACATTTCCAGCTCTGATCTCCAGCATCTGCAGACCTCACTTTCTCCTGCTCGACTGCATCACCAACACGTGATTTGGGAACAAATAAGAGAAAAACACATATTTAACCCCACCTGCCTTCTGGAAAAGCATCGATCCATTACAATATCAGTAAAGACTGACAACTGTCACAATTCTCAGGAAGACGAAGTCCAACCTTGACTTTGTGAATACCCTTCATCATGCAAAATGGAACAGATTTTGAACACATCTAGCAACTGTCGGCTGTTGGCTATCAACAGCAGCAGAATCATACTCCAGCACAATCTGCGACCTCATGGCCTAGCATAACTCCCTTCCTACCATTACCATCAAGCTAGAGGAACAACAGTAACTCAATGGAGAGTGCTAGTGGGCATACCAGGAGCAGCACCAGGGTTATCTAAAAATTAGGTGTAATCCAAGGTGAAGCTACCAAAGAGGACATCTTGCATGGCAGCAAGTGATAGAGCTAAGCAATCACACAGCCATCAGATCACATCTAAGCTCTACAGTCATGAATGATGGTGGACAATTAAACAACTCACTGGGGGAAGTAGCTCAACAAATATTCTTATCCTCAATGATAGAAGAGCCCAATCCATCAGTGTAAGGACTAGGCTGAAGCATTCATGGCAATCTTCAGCCATAAATGACAAGTGGATAATCTATCTTAGCCTCCTCCATAGTTCTGAGCATCACAGATGCCCATCTACAACCAATTTGATTCACTCCGTGTGTTATCCAGAAACATACGAAAGCATTGGATCCTGCAAAGCCTATGGGCCCTAACAACATTCCAGCAAGAGTACTGAAGACTTGTGCTCCAGAACTTGCCACACCAAGTCAAGCTGCTCCAGTACAAGTACAATACTGTCATCTACCCAACAGTGTGAAAATCACCTAGTTATGTCCTGTTCAAAAGAGGAGAAATCCAACCCAGACAATTACTGCACCATCAGCCAACTCTTGATCATCAGTAAAGGTGATGGAAGGTGTCATCAACAATGCTATCAAGCAGCACCCCTCAGCAACAACTTTCTCACTGAACTTCTGATATAATTACAGCCTTGGTTTAAACATGGACAACGAGAAAGAGCTGAATGTCAGAGGTGAGGTGAGAGTGCCAGCCCTTGATATCAATGCCACATTTAACAGAGTGTAGCATCAGAGTTACCAAGCAAACTGGACTCTACAAGAATCAGGGGAAAACCCTCTATTGATTCTTGTCAAACCTGACACATAGAAAGATGGTTACAGTTGATATAGGTTAGTCACTTCAATCCAGAGTATCTCTGCAGGAGTTCCTCAGGATAGTGGTCTAGTTCCAGCCACCTTCAGCTGCTTCATCACTGACTTTCTCTCCATCATAGGACAAAAGTGGAGATGTTTGCCAATGATTACACAATATTCAGTACCATTTTCGACTCCTCAGATACTGAAAAAGTCCATGTTCAAACGTAACAATACCTGAACAGGGTCCAAACTTGGCCTGACAAGTGGCAACTAACACTGACCCAATGCAAATGCCAAACTATGACCATCTCCAATAAGAATAGGTCCTTGATATTTAATAGTGTTATCATTACTAAATCCCCTATCAACCAGCTCATCACCAGCTTCTCAAGGGCAAGTAGGGATGGGCAATCCCAAGCAACATTCACCTCCCACAAGTGAATGAGTGAGAAAAGCCAACAACAGATCTATTGACTTTTCAAAAATAATTTCCTTATCATGCGCTATGTCATTTCATCTGTAATCTTTTATATCAATTGCTTACTTAACATTTTAGGTGTTACATTAGGGAGACGATAAACAGTGCTTATAAAATGACATATCCTGGTTATCTCACATGGAATTTTAACTCTTCTTTATGACTTCAAGATGTTGACATCACCAATTTAAAGAAAAAAATATATTTAACTTCCTTAACCTTGAGTACCGAGCAACTTGGTAAAACAAGATGACATGTTAGCCAAATAACAAAGGCATATAATAATGCAGATCTTGGAAATCTGCAATAAAAACAGCAAGCACTGGAAATACCTCAGGCCTAGCAGTATTTGTGGAAGCAGAGAGTCAAATTTTAGATCTATGACTTTTCATCGTAACTCCAATTCAATGCACTCACATCACTGAACTAATATGCATCAGAGTATTATGATTACTTTAAGTACTATTATAAACCTTCTCTTTTGCTTCCCAATCCTTACTACCAAGACTTCGTCCCTGCTGAAAATCTGTTACACTTCTCTTTCACAGCTCTGATGAAACATGACCTGAAACATTAAAGTTGCTATCCTCAAATTATGCAAATTATTTCCAGCAATTTCTGCTCTTATTTCAAAACCTATTTAATGAACCACAAAACAAATTAATTTCTAAAATGAAATCATAAAAGCGGGTATGATAATGACAGTTCTCAATGATTGACAGACCCTGTTTCTGCTCAGAATAGCCAAAAGCATTGATTGTACACAATCTGCCTATTCTACATACATTAGAAAATTAACTGATTTTAGATAATTCTGCAATTGAAAACATTTACTGAACAATCCAGCATGTACTAAAAATTATGCTAACAAACAATTTAGATCAGTCAAATTTGCAACATGGCTTAATTCTGCATCTCAATATTATAATTCTGCTTGCTAAGAGCAAAATATATTTCAAGGGATCTGTCCTCTGCAGATAAAAGGAACATGTCCATGCATTGCATCTTTTTTTAAATTAACAAAAGGACAGAGAAACATTGATTCCTGATACATTATCCATGGCAATGCCTTGATCATAGTCAATTTTTAGTAAATCAACCCCTATGCCTTGTCGTCAATTATAAATTGCTCCTTTGAAATTTGGTATTCTTTCATGCATCCTGATGAGTGCAAGATGAAAATCTTCAGCAACAATTTTGTTTTAGGCAATCCTCAACTTTTGTACTACGAAGCAATTGTTAGTAGCTTAATTCACAAAAATATCAAGCAGTCTTTCTGGAAGTTAAATTGAAAAATTAATAAACAAACGGTAAAGAGTGCAGGAGCAGAGTGACATCAGTATGTGCAGAGTGGATTGCAGCAAAGGACCAGAGATTCTCTAAAAGCTCAAGGAGTAATTCAGTAGATTTAATACAACTCCAACTAAAAGAGATAAGTAAATCTCTTGGATGCAATAGCTTCCACAATTTGATTTATAAGCAAAGGAAGTGGTACACCTGCCAATATTCCAAACTCAGAATTCAGGAATCGTTTCTTTGGATTAAAAAATGTTGCAGAGATGCCAGTGTTGGACTGGGGTAGATAAAGTCACACGGCACTGGATTGTAGTCTAACAGGTTTATTTGAAATCACAAGCTTTCATATCACTGCTCCTTCATCAGATGAAGTAGAGGAAAGCATACGGGCACAGAATATGTAGGCATAGAGATGATGGGCATGCATCTCCTGACAGCTGGAGCATACATGTACAGCCTACAGCAGCAACCTTCCAGAGGGGTTCAAATCAACTCTTTCTTCTTTGGCTACTGCACTGAGATTTCTTTGCTGACTGTTCTGGTCTGTTAGTTGTCTCATGAGGCTCACTGCTGACATCTTGGAGTTTGTGGAAGAATTCCCAGAGTGTCATTCGTCTGGTGACCATCTCTACACCGACAACTTGTGTGCTTGAATGCTTCCCTCCGCATCACCTGAAAGGAGCAGCGCTCTCAATGCTAAGATTTCAAATAAACCTGTTGGACTATAACCTGATGTCACATGATTTCTGTTAGGAATAAGCCAGTTATTCCATTAATTATGACGGGTGCAGGAGATAATAAACTACTAACTTTTAGACCTGTTATTTTCACATTTATTTTTCAATAATTACTAAATTCTATTATAGACAAACTAAATGAGCATTTGGACAAATCATGAGCTGATTGGTCATCTTGGATTGGGATCAGGCATGTCATGTCTAGTGAAGAACGCTTAATTTTGAGAGGTCATTACTAAAGCTGTAGATAAATTATGTTTATGTGTATAAACGCTATTTATGAAGTTCCTCAAACATTTAAAAAACAAAATCAAAGCAAGCTGTTGTCATAGCCATTGTCCTTTTTTTTGGCCGACTTAAAAGTTGGGAAGCATTGACTAATGGCATTGATCATTTTCACTGTATTTATAAACGACTAAGGAAAATAAAACTATATCCAAGTTTGCTGATCACAAAAGTTTTGGATGTTGTAAATAGTGCAAATGGGAGCAGAGAGGTTCAAAAGACATTAAGCGAGGAAGCAAAAATTATTCAAGTTTTGAGTGGCAGTAGAGAAACTGAGCTATCCATGGGACATCTAGATAGAGAGATCATGATAAAGTAGGAACCACAACAAAGATTTAGGAGCCCATTTACAGAAGCTACAGAATGTTTGTGCACAGTTACATCAATAAAAATTGAAATTAATGAAATATATGAATAGGACAAGACCAAGGATAGATACTTTGAGGACATCAGGGGTAAACAGTCACAAAAGGTTATAATGTGTGCTTGATTGGAAATGCTTTGCTATAAGTTGTTTGGACCAAATGTAATGCAGAAATAAAATGAACTGACAACAATAGCTTCTCTGCTATTGCCATCTATCCTACATCTTGATTCAGTTCTCTCAACTTCCATCCTCTGAAGGCATCAAATCTTTGCTTGTCCCACAGATACAGGTTTCCTACAGTGTTTATCCAAATGATCGTTCACAGGCAGTAATATTGTTATCATAATCAACCCTGGTTCAGTCCTAAACCTATGTTTGTATTTACAGAGTCACAGAATCACCACGGACCAAGTGCTGATGCCAACTATCATGGGAAACCACATTTTACAAACTTTCACTACTCCATTGTTGGATTACCTCATTGTTGGGAGTTCTGGTTAAGCCAATCTTTAATACAGTTGGGCCATTTTCTTCACTGTTGGCCTCTTTCTCTTCATCAGCTAATTCTTTCACTGGTGATTAGGCATTCCAAACCTTCTGCACAGCTAACAAGTCAATAGAACTCAACTTATCTGGGTTTGATATTGTAATTAAAGATGCCCTCAACCACATCACTGCCATCAAACGCCTCCCCAACAAGTAGAGAGTCCCACAGTCCTCTCATACTGCCATCCTGTTTCCATATCCCTCTATCAGTCGAAGCAAAGACTCAGAGACACAGCAAGGCTCTACCTTCTTTGCCTTTATTCCAAGCCATGGAGACAGCAATCGCCCATGTACACAAAGACAAAGACATGAGTTCTCTGTCTTCTCTCAAACAGCAGACTCTTAAAAAATTATATAAGTCACTTACAGGGAGCAGCATCTGAATAAGGCAACATCCGTATTGATTGGGTAACTGTTACAATCAGCCAGCATCAACAGTAAAGATTAAGCCATCTGGCATTACACAATGGATGTTCTTTACCTCTTTAAACCACTATCCTTGCCTCCAGCACCTCATTGTTTACTACAAATTCTTATCTGGTCAAAATCATGCTGAGCTTTTGTCAAGTAACCCTAAACTTAACTGCTCATACTTTATACACTTTTTCATTACCACCCCTCCAACCTCCAAATCCAATTCATCAACCCTCTGACATTTCTATCACCCACAATCAGACCCCACCACTTTCCCAACCCATCTGCTTTCCGCAGGGACCTCTCACTCCACAACTCCCTTATCAACTCTGTTCTCCCCACCAACTTCTCCACAACACCCAGTACCTTTCCCTGCAACCGCAAGAGGTGCAACACCTGCCCTTACACCACCCCTTTCACCTCCGTCCAAGGCCCTAAACAATCCTTCCAGATCTAACAACGATTCACCTGCATGTCATCTAACCTCATTGATTGCATCTGTTGCTCCCATGTGGTCTCCTCGATATCAGGGAGCCCAAACGCTATCGCAGGGACAATTTCATTCTGTATGCACTAACCAACCCAAACTTCCGGTGGCCATCCGCTTTACTTGCCCCGCCCACTTCCCAGATGACATGTCCACCTTGGCCTCCTCTACTATCAGAGTGAGGCCAAACAGAAACTGGAGGAAGAACACCTTATATTTCACCTGGGAAGCTTACAGCCCAATGCCCTCTAACATCGACTTCATCAGTTCCAAAGTCCATCCTCCCCCTAGGTTTATCCCATGTCTAGCCCTTACTCCTTGAGCTCACCTAACCGGTCTATCTTAGAATCATAGAATCCCTAGTGTGGGAACAGGTGCTACAGCCCAAATCCACACCAACCCTCCAAAGAGTAATCCATCCAGACCCATTCCCCTACCCTATATTTAGCCCCTGACTAATGCACGTAGCCTACACACCCCTGAACACAATTTAGTATGACCATTCATCTTTGGATTGCGGGTGGAAACCGGAGCACCCGGAGGAAAACCTACGACACAGGGAGAATGTGCAAACTCCACACAGATAGTCGCCCGAGGGGATTCCTAGCACTGTAAGGCAGCAGTGCTAACCACTGAGCGCCATCGAGCCATCTTCCCACACACCTGTCCGCTGAATCCTTCCACTTGCCAATCATAATAACTCCCTATCTGCACCCACCTATCACCAACCCATTTACAGTTTTCCCCCGCCCCTCCATTTACTTCTGGGCTCCTCTCCCCCTCCCCCAGTCCTAATAAAGGGTTTTGGCCTAAAGCCTTGAGTTTCCTGCTCCTCAGAGGCTGCCTGACCGGCTGTGCTCTTCCAACTTCACATCTATTAACGCAGGCTTCCACAGCATCTGCAGTTATTATTATCTCCTAGCGGCGTTGTTAACAGACCAACCTGAACGTGAGAAACCACCAAACTCCGGTTGCCTTCTCCGTGGTACTTCCATTCATTTGCATCAAGATACTTTACTTCCATCATCGTTCCCATTTCTCTCCAGGTCCTTAGTGTTGCTTCTAAACCCCCTTCCACGCCTCCTGCTCCTCAACCTCCTCCCCGTCTCCGTTCGTTCCGTCTCCCCTCACATCGACTGAAAGTGCCTGATATCTGACATCCGCGAGCACCGCGCTCAGGAAGAGAAGCGTCTGCCCGCCCCCCGACTAACGGAAGTGCGCGCCCCAGCCAAGTCCCGCCTCTTGTGCCGCTATCGCTGTACTGATTGGGTGAGCTGTCCAGAGCGGTTTCTGATTGGTGAACCCGACGCACGGCGGTGCGAGGTGATTGGTCGTCCTCCTCTTCCCGCCCTCTCCCTCCGTTCTCGTGCATCGCCGAGTTCGGTTGATGCAAAGGTCGTTCAAACGTCCCTTGGCAGTTTTTGGTATCAGCTCCTCTTCGCAAAGTGCACGCTGCTTCGGGATTACTGATGCAGGTCATCTGTGCGTAAGTAATACGTCTTAAACATAAACATCATCGTTTTGCAATCAAGGTACAAAAGCGAAACATGAAAACAAAATGGAATTAAAAACAAGATGCTGGAAATGTTCGACAGGTCTGGCAGCTTCTGTGGAGCGAGAACAACAATTAACGTTTTAGGTGTTAAAATGCGAAATTAAGTCTCAGTGTTATACTAGTATTATTTGTACCACCAGATATTCACCAGAATGATATCTGATTCCCGGCACAACTTGTATTTTTTCGACACGTTTCTTCTAAAATATTGATAGCAAACTTCTTCTGACCGGACAATGTGACAGGTGGCATAACGTTCCGAAAGAGCTGTGTTCAGTTTTCAATTCTTAAACTTTTCAAGTATGCCGATTTCTGCACCGAGCTATTCCAGTGCCCCCAATTGATTACTATATTCACAAAACAAACCTGACCCCCAAATTCATCGGTCTTTCTTGCAGCTATGAGGGTTAGTATGTATAGGTACTGAAATTAAAGTTGGTGCCATTCGACAATGAAACATTGAAATTGCTTTGAATCAAACATGTTTCATATGAGATCTCATTACGGTATTCACTGAACTGTGTGTTTGCATGGAATAAGTTAGAAAATAATCAAATTGTCTTATTCTGATAAAAGGGGGCTTTCACTCATACCCTAACACACAATCCATATGTTTTGGGTTGGACAATTCACGCCACTACTCAAGTCAGAGATGTACAACACAGAAACAGGCCCTTCGGTCCAACTCGTCCATGCCATCCAGATATCCCAAACCAATCTATACCCACCTGCCAGCACCCAGCCCATATCCCTCTAAACCCTTCCTATTCATATACCCATCCAAATGCCTTTTAAATGTTGCAACAGAGGAAGTGGTGGAGGCTGGTACAATTGCAACATTTAAGAGGCATTTGGATGGGTATAAGAATAGGAAGGGTTTGGAGGGATATGGGCCGGGTGCTGGCAGGTGGGACTAGATTGGTTTGGGAAATCTGGTCGGCATGGATGGGTTGGACCGAAGGGTCTGTTTCCATGCTGTACATCTCTATGACTTCCTCTGGCAGCTCATTCCATACGTGTACTATCCTCTGCATGAAAAAATTGCCCCTTAGGCCCCTTTTTATATCTTTCCCCTCTCACCCTAAGCCTATGCCCTCTAGTTCTGGACTTCCCCACTCCAGGGAAGAGACTTTGTCTATTTATTCTATCCATGCCCCTCATGATTTTATAAACCTTTATAATGTCACCCGGGCAGCCTCCAATGCTCGAGGGAAAACAGCCCTAGCCTGTTCAACCTCTCCATATAGCTCAAATCCTCCAACCCTGGCAACATTCTTGTAAATCTTTTCTGAACCCTTTCAAGTTTGATAATATCCATCCGATAGGAAGGAGGCCAGAACTGCACACAGTATTCCAAAAGTGGCATAACCAGTGTCTTGTACAGCCGCACAATGACCTGTACTCAACCCGCAACAACTCCTGTACTCAATACTCTGACCAATAAAGGAAAGCATACCAAATGTCGCCTTCATTATCCTATCTACCTGCGACTCCACTTTCAAGGAGCTATGAACCTGCACTCCAAGGTCTCTTTGTTCAGCAACACTCCCCAGGACCTTACCATTGTCCTGCTACGATTTGCTTCCCCAAAATGCAGCACCTCACATTTATCTAATTTAAACTCCATCTGCCACTTCTCAGCCCATTGACCCATCTGATCAAGATTATGTTGTAATCTGAGGTAACCTTCTTTGCTGTCCACTACACCTCCAATTTTGGTGTAATCTGCAAGCTTGCTAACTGTACCTTTTATGCTCACATCCAAATCATTTATGTAAATGACAAAAAGTAGTAGACTCAGCACCGATCCTTGTGGCACTCCACTGGTCACAGCCCTCCACTCTAGAAATAAAACCCTCCACCATCACCCTCTATCTTCTCCCTTGGAGCCAATTCTGTATCCAAATGGCAAGTTCTATCTGTATTCCATGAGATCTAACCTTGCTAACCAGTTTCCCATGGGGAACCTTGTCGAATGCCTAACTGAAATCCATATAGGTTATGTCCACCGTTCTGCCCTCATCAATCCTCTTTGTTCCTTCAAAAAACTCAATCAAGTTTGTGAGACATGATTTCCCATGCACAAAGCCATGTTGACTATTCCTAATCAGTCCTTGCCTTTTCAAATACATGTACATCCTGATCCTCAGGATTCCCTCCAACAACTTTCCCACCACCGATGTCAGGCTTACTACTTATAGTTCCCTGGCTTGTCCTTACAACCTTTCTTAAACAGTGACACCACATTAGCCAACCTCCAGTCCTGGCACCTCACCTGTGACTATCGATGATACAAATATCTCAGCAAGGGACCTAGCAATCACTTCACTAGCCTCCCACAGAGTTCTGATCAGGTCCTGGGGATTTATCCACCTTTCTGCATTTCAAGACATCCAGCACTTCCTTCTCTGTAATATGGACATTTTTCACCATTTATTTCCCTCCATTCTGTACCTTCCATTTCCTTTTCCACAGTCAACAGTGATGCAAAATACTCATTTAGTATCTCCCCTGAAGTAAGCATAAATACACACATCACAGATATTCACTTGTTCCTCTGCAGAAAAATAATAGTTCCAGTCTTCCTAAGAGCATTTGCAACAGTTTCTGAAGAATTTTCTGAACATTCTGACCAATCAACCACCATTCTTTGTGAGAAGAAAAGATAGGAAAAGACAAAAAAACAATTAAAATATTTCAGAACAAAAAGATATATAGACATTTAAGACAGAAAATACAGAAGCTAATTGATAAATAATCAAACTTCGAAAATTTCACACATTCGTATTAACAAAGTTAGAGAAAGCATACCAGATGTAGAGTGATCAGTTTCTCAACATGGAAAGTCAAAGTTGACAATGGAATTTTTTAATCAAAGATGTAATTGAAAAATCAACAAATCAGGTTGTTGTAAAGGGTAATCAGTCCAGATTTCAAAAGGCAATGTGTTTGACCATTGTCACATAATCTGGAATTATTTGAAGTAAGGGAAAGAGTAGATTTCAGCAATGAAATCTATTTGGATTTTCAAATGGGTCTTTCATAATGAACAAATCAAAAGAAATCAAAATGAAAACAAAGAAATGGAGATGTGCAAAATTAGAGGTCATAAACATAAAATAGTATCTAGCAAATCCAATCAGGAGCTCTTTGTTAACCCGATCCAAGCAAGCTGGTGAAGTACAAAACAAGACACAATTACTTTCCTTGATATTAAGTTTCTTCACAGGATGCACCCTATCTTCTAAATAATTCCCCAGTGTCTTAAGTCTCTTCTTTGTATGTGATCCAGTTCTTAATCTTAAAATGCCCATCACTCATGTATCTTTAACAATATAATACACAAACCATTAACCTCTTGTCATGCCTATGGATCAGAACCCCAAAATATTATGGACATTTTAAATTCGTAATTCTAAAACGTGTTTTCAAAAAGAGCCCTTACAGCAAAAAATTGCTGTGGATGTATACAAGGGCTGTTGAGAAAAAGAGAGTAAGACTCATGAAGTGTTATATCTAAAGATGTGAAAGGAACTTCACACAATAACCCTTCAAAGGGGGAAGCGGCAAGTCAAAATATAGTCTGGTTTATGATCTCCTATGACAAGGAGCTGATGATTCCCTACTCAACAGCAAGACATTTTATAGTTCCATATAGGAAGTGAACAGCTCCAGTGTGCTTCACAGCTATTAATAAGGTTACTTCTTGATGTTCAATGACATGGTTAAGGTAATTCATGGCCGAGATTTATAGTCAAAAGCGTAGCTCAATCCTGATTTCTCCTTGCTCAAAGTACAATTGGTCTGCAACCATCTGAAATGGATCCTTGGGAACTGTGCATGACTATCAGGAAGCTGCCAGGCATAGGCTACCTGAAAATGTCATTCTGAAGCCTGGATTAATCTGAGGGAGTTCTTCAATATGGCATGGGTCAATGAACTGTGGTTTGTGTTCTCACTCTGCCTAATCTGGCACTACTAGTAGGGAAACCTTTGGATAATCGGAACATCCTGGATCATGTTGACTCCTGTGAGGATCTGGAGGTGGATGGTGCAGCAGGAGGAATATTCTGGCCAACAGTAGGCAAAATGCAATGGGTTACATACAAGTGTTCCACACCTCACTAATGCAGGCACATTTCAACAGAGCCTTTTGCTTATTTACATACTCGGTTGAATAAATCCTTCACCTTTGACTGCCCTGATTGCCATTTTCTTGAATGCCATTGCCATTTCTTTTAACCCATCATCACATAAGGCAACTGACCTCACTTGGTATGGTACTTCCAATCACACCTTTTGCAAGAGCCAGTGAACTTTTAATAACCCAAGAGTTTTGAAAAAAAGTTAACTATGTAAAGGACTGTTTTAGTGGGTCATCATTTCAGAGTTCATTTAAGACACAGACACAACAGGGTTACCTTAATAAATAAACCAATGAAATCCAAATGCAGCTGGATGGACCTTTTCATATGCTTAAATGTGCTCCGACATGGCACTGCTCCTGTGCTATCGGATGAAATAGAGCTGAACCGCTGACTGTTTCTACTCGATTATCCAAGTGTTTGTCCTCTGGCTGCCCAAGGTAAGGAGACCACAGCATACTGTGGGCCTTTTGCTCAGATACAAGAGGCTTCTCTGTTTTCACAATTATTTGAGGCACTGGTTTCACAGTTAGTGGGGTTGAGGAATGACTATCCATGTCGAGGGTGGCCTAAGAAGTAGCCCAAGATGTTGTAGGCAGGCGTGCCTCTTCTAGCCAAGGCACATTTGCAGTTGAGAGTGTGGTGCTGGAAAAGCACATCAGGTCAGGCAACATCTGAGGAGCAGATTATCAACGTTTCAGGCAAGAGCCCTTCATCAGGAATGAGGCTTGTCAGCCAGAGGGCTGAGAGATAAATGGGGAATTGGGGGGCTGGGGGAAGGTAGTTGAGAATGCAATAAGTAGATGATGGTGGGTGGGAAAGTGATAGGTCAGAGAGGAGGGTGGAGCGGATAGATGAGAAAGACGACGGATAGGTCAAGTTGGAGGCTTGGGACTGGGATAAGGTGCAGGTAGGGGAAATAAGGAAACTGGTGAAATCCACATTAATTCCATGTGGATACATGGTCACAAGGTAGAATATGAAGCATTCTTCCTCCAGGTGTTAGGTGGTTAGGGTTTGGCAATGGAGGAGGTTCAGGATCTGCATGGCCTTGGTGGAGTGGGAAGGGGAGTTGAAGTGTTCAGCCATGGATCAGTGGGATTGGTTGGTCCGAGTGTCCCAGAAATGTTCTCTGAAACGAACCACAAGTTCGCATCCTGTCTACCCAATGTAGAGGAGACCACATCGTGTGCAACGGACGACAATAGTCGAGGTACAAGTAAATTTCGGTTGGATGTGGAAGGATCCTTTGGGGCCTTGGACGGAGGGGTGGGCGCAGGTTTTGCACTCCCTGCGAATGGCAGGGGAAGGTGCCGGAAAACGGGTGAGGGCTGGTGGGGGCATGGATCTGACAGGGGAGTCGTGGAGGGAATGGTCTCTTCGAAACACTGATTGGGGTGGGGAGGAAAATATATCCCGAATGGTGGGGTCTGTTTGTAGATGATGGAAGTGGTGGAGGATGATATGATATATACAGAGGTTGGTGGGGTGGAAGGTGAAGACCGAGGAGGGACTCTGTCCTTATTGCGTGGGGAGGGGTGGGGTTCAAGGGCGGAGATGCGCTGGATGGCATCAAGACCACATGGGAGGGAAATTGCGGTCTTTGAAGAAGGAGACCATCTGGGATTTTTTACGGTGGAATTGATCATCCTGGGAACAGATGCAGCGGAGGCAGAGGAATTGGAATGAGGGATGGCATTTTACAGGAGGCAGGATGGGAGGAGGTATAGTCCAGATAGCTATGGGAGACCATGGGTTTGTAGTAGATGTCTGTGGTTAGTTGGTCACCGGAGATGGAGAAGTCCAGGAAGGGGAGGGAGGTGTCTGGGATGGTCCAGGTGAATTTGAAGTTGGGTGAAAGGTGTTTGTGAAGTTGATGAATTGTTCAACCACCCTGTGGGAGCACAAGGTAGTGCTGACACAGTCATCGATGTAGGGGAGGAAAAGATGGGGGTGGTGCCGTGTAGCTGCAGAAGATGGATTGTTCCATGTACCTGACAAAGAGGCAGGCATAGTTGGGACTCATGCGAGTGCACATGGTTTGGAGGAAGTGAGAGGATTGGAAGGAGAAGTTGTTAAGGGTGAGGACCAGTTCAGCCAGATGGATAAGGAAGTCAGCGGAAGGGTACTGGTTGGTTTAGTATGAGAGGAAGAAATGGAGGGCTTGGAGGCCTTCATCATGGCGGATAGAGGCCTTCACATGGACTGGATGTCCATGTGAAGTTCAGGCATAGGGGGCCGGGGCAACAAAAAGCTTGGAGGAGGTGAAGGGTGTGGGTGGTATCCCAAACATAGGTGGGGAGTTCCTGAACTAAGAGGGACAGGATGGTGTCAAGGTATGCAGAGATGTGTCCAGTGGGACAGGAGCAGGCTGAGACATTGGTTGACCAGGGAAGTCAGTTTTGTGAATGTACAGCTGGAGGTCGAATTGCAGACAGGATTCGCAGACAGTGAGGTTGGAGGCTGTGGATGGAAGATCCCCAGAGGTGATGAGGTTGTGGATGGTCTGGGAGATGATGGTTTGGTGATGGGCGGTGATGTCATAGTCCAGGGGGCAGTAGGTGGAGGTGTCTATGAGTTGGCGCCTGGCTTCAGAGGTGTAGAGTTTGGTCTGCCAAACTACCACACTCACTCTCTCTTTCAACCTCCCCACCCCAAAGCCTTGTCTGCTGGTTTGATGGCGATGTTGAGGTTGGAGCAGATGGAATGGAGGGCTGCGCGTTGTGAGGGTGGGAGGTTGGAGTGGGTGAGGGGGGGAGGGGCTACACTCCTGACCTGCTCTTTTGAAACATCTAAAGACTAGATTTTTGAATCCAGGCTTCTCATCTCCTGCCCACCCAGCCATGCTTCACAAAGCTCACTTACCTCTGTGACTTTACAACCTAAAGAAGTATCTCCATCAGTAAAGTACCTCATCAGTAAATCTCGGAGCAACCTTGGTCTTCGTTCCACCGTGCAAACAATTAGTGCATTCGCCAGAGCTCCCTCACTGGTTCCTTCTGGATTGCTACATCAATAAGTCCAATGACAGCCTTTTACAGGTGCTACCCACTGTTATTAGCCCCCACATATGCTACATAAATTTCTGCCTCAACTATTTTTCAGCTGAAGTGATGTTTGCAACTCTGCCCTACCCACCAACTTAGGCACAGCACTTGCTTTCATTCCCAGTGGCAGGACTTGCTAGCTTCTGGTAAAAGTCTGGCCTAATTTACTTCCGATACCTAATAGAATATAAAACATAGAACAGTACAATACAGGAATATGCCCTTCAGCACACCATGTCTGTGCCAACCATGATGCCATTCTAAACTAATCTTGTCTACCTGCACATGGTCTGTATCGCTCTAACCCTGCCTGTTCATGTGTCCATATAAATGCCTCTTAAACATTGCTATTGTATCTGCATTGGATATGCAGACGTTGTTGGAAAATATCCCTTTTGAACTCAGTGGTTGTAACTGTATAGTAATAAGATGCAAGTCTTGTATGCTTATTACAGCATCTAGCCAATTTGTGCAACTTAGAGAAAAAGACAAGTTTTATTGTTTCCAGACAGTCTCAGCAGTAAACAGGTTACCTTCAGATACAATTTAGACATCCAGGTGTGTATTTACAAAGAAAACACTGATTCTGTATTCAGTATAAACATTCAGAAGTTTGTATATTTAGAGCAATAATTTTCCACAGCACATTCAAGTAAAATGAATTCAAAACATGCATTTACCGCAGCATGCATTGTTTTATATTCTCATACTGTTTGTCAGCTCCTGTTTTACAGTACTTCAACATGATATTGAAAGTAAAGTATGAGCTTTTCTCAGCATTCTCTAAGTGAGGAAGTTGTGGCTTCAAGTCCCAACCCAGACGTTTAAACACAAAATATCGAGGGCAGATTAGTGTTTATGGTCTGCTGCACTGTTGAAGGTGCTACCTTTCAGTGCCATAACCTAAGTTGTAAAAGAAATCAAAGGACCCAATTGTACGTTTAAGTATATAGATTTTCATTGTGTTAAAATCAAGCCCTCTACCAAAGACAATGCTGCTCTGGAGAAATGTCCTGCTTTTGATAATCTCATTGTTAATGCAGGAGTGGATTGCATATTAGGAATTAGGTTTTATTTGCTCAGCCTTCTGCATTGTATTAACTGACGAAACCAACAACTATATCTCCTTGTAAGCTATGTAAAAGTAAGGCGTGGTCTGATCCAAATACAGACAAAGCAGCAATTCACTAAAATTGACAATGTACTCCAGTATTTGTTTGGTCAGCAAGCAACCATACTCCCAAGACAAACAGCTGTTTAACAGTAAAATCAGTGCAGGTTTAAATTTGCTTGTCTCATAATATCTCTGACAAATGAACATGCATTTCAAATTTTAACAGCTGACTTCAGTTATTTTTATTTTAGAGGTGATTAATAGACAGTTTGAATGGAAAGCAGTGTTGTAACTATGATGTAGAAAAGTTCTGGATTGTACAGCACAGGTCAACCTTTATTGAAATTGTGCAACTTGTCTTTAGAGTTCAATAAAATCTTGGGCTTCTCGCATCAAGGGATTAAGATGAATTCTTAGGCTTGTCAGGGCAACTAGAAATATTACAGGAAAACAATGCTGTAGCAAGATGATTTTGGCACAAGTTGATTTTGGGCTTTACAAAGATGGTATGGAATTTTAGGAAGTAGAGGAGGTAAACTTGGTGATCCATGTTTAAGGATGAAAAGAATGGTCATCTTAAAATTTCATGCCTCACCCTACAGACAGAATTTAAAAGATAGCATTTTGAAAGATCATGTTCAGTCATGTTCAGTGATAAAGAAGTTGGTCTGCATGCCCACATAGAGGACCCATGTTAGGTAACCTTTGCCGAAGGACAAGAACCGGACAAGAAACTCTCAACACAATGGCTATGAAAATGTATCAGTTACAAATACCAACTAATAATCTTTATGATTTACAATCACTAAACCTAGTTCAATACAGGTTTTTGTTTCTACTTTTGCCTTTTTAAAAGATCACTTGAGGTAAGGAACTGACCAGGTTACTCTGTGAAGAGCCAGAATGGTCTTGATGAACCAAATAGAGTCCTTCTGTACAGTTATGCTTATGATTTTTAGAATGTGTTTTGCTTTAAAACTTAACCTTAATCTAACATTTTTTTTCACAATTACTTTCAACATTGACAGAAATATCTTCAAATGATGTGCGAAAAGACATTGATTGCCTAGTGTTACTATGACTAGGCGACTAATCCAGAGACCCAGATAATGTTCTGGGGATACGGGTTCCAATCCCACATGGCGATGGTGAATTTGAATCACAGAATCCCTGCAGTGCAGGAAGAGGCCATTTGCCCCATCAAGTCTGCGCCAATCCTCTGAAAAGCATCCCACCTAGACCCAGCCACCTATCCTATCCCCACATTTATCATGCACATTGTAAGGCAATTTAGAATGGCCAGTCCATCTAATCTGACTACAAAAGGAAACCAGAGCATTTGTCAGAAACCCCATGCAGATACAGGGAGAACATGCAAACTCCACCCAAGGCTGAAATTGCACCCAGGTCCCTGACATTGTGAGGTAGCAGTTTAACCACTGTGTGACCATGTCACGTGTTTGAATTCAGTTTTTAAAAAGTCTGGGATTAAGTGTCTAATGCTGCCTATGAAACTGTTGCCTATTATCAGCAAAACCTATCTAGTTCACTTAGTGAAGGAATTCTACAATCCTTACCCTACCCAATCTGGCCTACATGTGACTCCAGACCTACAGCAATGTGGTTGACTCTTACTGGCCTACCCAGTGACACCCACATCCAATGAATGTTTTTTTTAATAAAAGATATATTTCAATTCTTCTAATATAAGAAAAATGGAGCAAAATAATAAGATTCTGGCGTCTGCAACTGTAATGTAATGCAGTTCTCAAGATAGGCAGTCGTTCAGCAGTTCCTCAAATGTTGAGGTTACGATAATCATAATCAGGAAGTTCAACCATACTCAGAAATGTTCCCAATTGTTAACTGTTCTACCAATTCTTCATTTCTCCCTTATTTGAAAATCTTTTTTGCTATTTATTGCTTTGGTTGGTTCACCAAAAGAACTGTGTTCGACGGAATATCAAAACATCTTTAAAGAAGTTAAGCACATATAAAGAATTGAAAAACAAAACTGAACTAGTTCAATATGTATTTAAAAAAAAACATTTGCTTGTTTTGGCTCCTTTTAACTACTGTCACCCATTCATGACTGCTCACTTCAGTGCAAATACATTTTGCATAATTGGTTTCAGATTTTGCTCAATCATTCATAGGATGTGGGAGTTGCTGACTAAACAGACATCTATTGCCCATCCCTAATTGTGACCCAACTTTTGAACTACTGCAGTCTGGGTGTTAAAAGTACACTCATTGTTGTTAGAAAAAGAGTTTCAGAATATTAATCAGAGATGATGAAGGAACAACAGTATCGTTCCTAGTCAATTATAATAGTTTACACCATGCTGGTGTATAATAATTTGATTATGCAACTATTAATGAGAAAGCATGAGTTCTTATTTTGTGAATGATTAACAAAAAAATTGAACTTATGGAAGAATTAAGCAAATGATGCCTGTGCTGCCTAAGAACAGATTTGCATCTGATGATTTGTTGTGAAGAGAGGGGAGTGTGCAATATATAAGGGAAGGGAGACTACAGAGCATTGAAGAGAAAGTGGTAATATATGGGTGCAAAGGTCAATGACAAGCAGCAGCACCCTCACTTCAATAAGGGAACAGTAAATGTCTGTATCTAGCATTTTGCCGAGAGTGGTAAAGTGAGGAGATGAAGATTTAGATAGATGGATTGGGTCGAAACATGGGGTTGACAAGAGGGGTAACCATAAAGGGAAATCATGCATTTGGGGGTTCACCAAGGTTAAGAGGCTGGACTTGAAACTCTCTGTAAGATGTGCAACCAATTTCTTTTAATGTCATGCTCTAAGTAACAAGTGCAAATTGAGCTAAAAATGATTGCTACTTCACTGGGAATGGGTGGAGTAAGCGTTTCGTTCTTCACTCTCAAGTGATCTGAGGCCCTTCTAACAAGGACAGCATTACATAGTCATCCATATGTTACAGATAAAACACATTAAGCTCTATGTGCTATCTGAATCTTAGGCGTTAATATACTGTGCAGATTACACATCATGGCTCCAAGCACTCTTGATTATATTGTACAACATTATGAACCAATCCCACTAATGGCTGTGATGCACTGCAACTTAATCCTCTCCTGCCCAGGCTGAGCAGATGCCTGATCTGCGGCAGTCTTCTGAGTGCTGATGACCTGGGATGATTCTCCCTCAGCAAGCTCTAGAGATGTGACAGTAATGTGTTAACCCTAAGGTGCTGTTGACTCCCACTCAAATATCCACTGAAGTGTCAGTAACTGAGCTGGTGGAGGATGCAGAAGGCTACCTTGCCGGTACATCCTGTAAGTGATCTGGGCTTCTCCCTCAGGGATGGAGGAGGAGATGTTTTATGGGGCCAATCTCTAGGCCACCAAGACCAAGTGTTGATGCTTGCAGGAAACAAAAGAGAGAATATGTTGCAAACAAGGGGTTCTGGCTTGTTAAGAATTCTTACACAGTGTGCAAAGAGAAGATGGTGGCACTTATCCTGGTGGAGCAGAGAAAGTTATTAACCTTCCTCCTACACTGATGGGTGTTTCTCCAGGTCATTGAGACCTCACTGATCCGGGTTGTAATTTCAAACCGGGCTGGCAAGGTCTGGTGTCATGTCCTCCTCTGGCGGCCCTGGGGAATTGGATGGCTATCCTGTACTCCACCTCCTCCCCCAAGACCTGTATGTCCCTATGCCCGTAACTGGGTGCCAATTTTCCCTTATATTCTATAGCTGGGACAAATAAATCAAATTATTCAGGGCAGTTCAGACTGAGCACCTGACTAGTGCCAGGAATCCTGGATGTCCCTGCAGGGGCAAGTACCTTTTACCTTTGGCAAACCAGAGAATAGAACAAACAGGGTGCCATAAAGAGTGATGTCTAGTTCATGAGATGAGTTTGGGATGAAAGCACAAGAAAACTCACTTGGCCTCATGGAGAGAAAGTCACCAAAGGTTGTACTTTGTCGATTTGTAGTATGATTCAACCCATTGATTCAATGACTTGCCGTTGTTTTTTGAAATCTAATGTGTAAAAACTAGTTTTTAAAATGCACTTTCATTGAATTTCCTCATTTCTGCAAACAAGCTGTGGTGATAGTCCCTCTCAAAGCAATGTGGATACAAGCTATAGCTAAAGATAGCTAAGGACAAAGGGAGATAGCTAAAGAGATAGTGGAGGCATTAGTGGGATCTTTCAGGAATTGTGAGAACCAGGAATGGTCCCAGAGGACTGGAAAATCACTAACATGACATTCCTGTTTAAAAAGAGAGTAAGGCAAAAGACTGATTAACCTAACCTCGGTCATGGTACGATCCTGGAGTCCACTATGAAGGATGAGATTTCTGAATACTTGGAAGTGTATGGTAAAATAGGGCAAAGTCAACATGGTGTCATCAAGGGGAGATCATGCCTGACAAATCTTCTAGAATTCTTTGAGAAAGTAATGAGCAGGTTAGACCAAGGAGAGCCAATGGATGTTATCTTTCTGGACTTCAATAAGGCCTTTGATAAGGTGCCACACAGGAGGCTACTGAGTTAGCCAAGGGCCCATGGTGTCAGAGACCAGGTGCTAGCATGGATAGAAGCTTGGCTGTCTGGCAGAAAGCAGAGAATGGGGATAAAAGAGTCCTTCTCAAGGTGACAGCCGGTGACAAGTGGTGTTCCACAAGGCTCAGTGTGAGGACCACAACTTTGCACATTATGCATTAATGATCTAGATGAAAGAATTGAAGGCATCCTGGCTAGGTTTGCAGATGATACAAAGATACTAGAGGGACAGGTAGCATTGAGGAGTGGGGAAGCTGTGGAAAGATTTGGACAGGTTAGGAGGGTGAGCAAAGAAGTGGCAGATGAAGTACACTGTAGCAAAGTGTGAGGTCATACACTTTGGTGGGAAGAATACAGGCATGGACTACTTTCTAAATGGAGAAAAAAATTCAGAAGTCTGAAGTGCAAAGAGATTTGTGAGTTCTAGTTCAAGATTCTTGCAAGGTAAACTTGCAGGTTGAGTCAGTAGTTCAGAAGGCAAATACAATGATGGCATTTATTTTTATAGGACTTGAATATAAAAGCAGGGATGTACTTCTGTGCTCTATAAGGCTCTGGGCAGACCACATAGAACAAAGACAATTACAGCACAGGAACAGTCCCTTCAGTCCTCCGAGCCTCTGTCGATCCAGATCCTCTATCAAAACCTGTCACCTACTTTCTGAGGATCTGTATTCCTCTGCTCCCTGACCATTCATGTATCTGTCTGGATACATCTTAAATGAGGCTATCGTGCCCACCTAAACCACCTTCGCTAGTAACACATTCCAGGTACCACCACCCTTTGTGTAAAGAATGTCCCTTAAACTTTTCTCCTCTCACCTTGAACTTGTGACCCCTAGTAATTGAGTCCCCCACTCTGGGGGAAAAAAGCTTCTTGCTATTCAACCTGTCTATACCTCTCATGATTTTGTGGACCTCAATCAGGTCTCCCCTCAACCTCTGTCTTTCTAATGAAAATAATCCTAATTTACTCAACCTTTCTTCACAGCTAGCACCCTCCTTACCAGGCAACATCCTGGTGAATCTCCTCTGCACCCTCTCCAAAGCATCCACATCCTTTTGAAATGTGGCAACCAGAACTGTACATGGTGGCCAAATGTGGCCAAACCAAAGTCCTATACAACAGCAACATGACCTGCTGACTCTTGTACTCAATACCCCATCCGATGAAGGAAAGCATGCCGTATGCCTTCTTGACCATTCTATTGACCTGCGTTGCCACCTTCAGGGTACAATGGACCTGAACACCCAGATCTCTTTGTACATTTGGAGTACTGTGCACATTTTGGACCCCTGCTCAGGAAGGGTTTACTTGCCGTTGGGCATGTTCAGAGGAGGTTTAAGAGAATGATCCCAGGAATAAAAAGCTTAACAGATGAGAAACGTTTGGCGACTCTGGGTCTATTCTCCTTATTTAGAAGTATGAAGGGGAATCTAATTGAAACATACAGAATACTGAATGGCCTGGACAGATTAAATGTTGGGAAGATGTTTCCATTGTAAGAAAGAATAGGACCTGAGGGCACAGCCTTAGTAAAGGAAAACTTTTTAGAACGGTAATAAGGAAAAACTTCTTCTACCAGAGAGTGGTGAGTCTATGGAATTCATTACCACAGAAGGCTATGGAGGCCAGGTCATTGAGTATATTTAAGACTGAGATAATAAGTTCTTGAGTGTCAAGGGGATCAAGGGTTACAGGGAGAAAGCAGGAGAATGGGATTGAGAAACCTATCAGCCATGATTGAACGGCAGGGGGCAAAAAAACAGCAGATGCTGGAATCCAAGTTAGACAAACAGAAGACTGGAAGAATACAGCAAGCCAGGCAGCGACAGGAGGTGAAGAAGTCGATGATTCATGTGTAACCCTTCTTCAGGTCCTGAGGAAGGGTTACACCCAAAATGTCAACTTCTCCACTTCCTAATGCTGCCTGGCTTGCTGTATTTTTCCAGCATCATGATTGAATGACGGAGCAGACTCTATGGACTGAATGGCCTAATTTTCTGCTCCTATGTCTTATGGTCTTATATTGCCTTATACTTGCAAGGAAACCAGCAAGATAGAGAATCCCACTACCTGGGCTGCATCACGAGGGATGGATATGGACAGCTATGATCTGGAGAAAATGGCATCAATGACATCTCGTATGCATTTGTGAGTCGAGGATTGAGATATACTACACAAGTCACCACTTGATCCTTGAAAAGAAGAAAAGTATAAAAATTACAGCTGTAACTTTGCTGGCCACTTGAGATAGGGTGGCCACCCATTCCTTCCAAGCACAAGCCCTGTTCTGCAGATTACACAGTTCAGCGTTGGTGACCAGAGGCATCATCAATCTGATGCTCCACTGTTTTTGAGAGCTGTAGAAAATGACAATGTGAATGAGTTCAAATAACAATGAGTTCATGCGAAGTCTGGTCATTCTCCTCCATCTCTTTGGCAGAACTTAACAGCTGCTTCTCACGAGAGAGGAAAGAGATGGCTGTTGTTGCTGGGCTCACAGACAACGTTGTAATTATTTTCTCCAAAAAAACTTTCTTTGCCTGTGCAATAATGCTATAAGAAATCCATCATCTGTGATGTGCATATTAGTGAGCCAATAATTTGTGGGAAATGTAAATAGAGCAGCATTTCAATAATGCTAATCTTGGGCCACCACATCAGTCAAAGTGAAGCATTGCTTTATGGCCTGGGCCAGTAATGCCATGAAGGCTTCACAAAGCAATTACTTCAGTAGGTATGAAGAGAGGTTGAGTAGATGATCCAGATGTTTGTTACGGAACCAAAGTGCTAATTTTACATTGCAGGGGAATGAAAGTCTGGCATTATCCACCATCAGAGAAACCTTTCCTGAAAAAGAAAGCTACTCTTGAACTTCACAGACCATGTAATTGCATACTTAGAGTTCAGTGTATGAATGTGGCCGCTGCAAAGTATTGCCTTCCAGTATCAATTATGAAATGTGAATTCAGAAGTTGTGAACCCAATTTACTTTAGCATCTCAATAGATTTGCTTTTCTGACTTGATCCAAAAGCAGTCAGTGCAAACTATGCAACGGATATGATTGCGTGATGCCATAACTTTTAAGGCTTTTTGTTCAAAACAATTTACAAATGAATTGCAGTTTCATGCTGGATGGATGGCATTACTGATTCAGTGGATGTATGATTAGTGCACTGGCAGGGCTTTCAAAGAATTATATTCAGTCCCTGAAGAGAAAAACAGTAACGTACTTCACCTGCTCAGTATGCTGTGGTGCCATTTTGTATTCTTATTGTGCAGCTGACCTTGAATCGAAGACTGCAAGGTTTCAACTTTATGTTCTCCTAAGTAACTTGCAGGCTCCGCCTTAAAGCAGAATGGTCACCTCATCCTTCATATTCAGTTTTGAGCTGCTGTCCCTGTATCCCAGATGACCTTTTAGTCTCTCCTCATTTTCATCCATACCCTTTATGTAATAATTATAATCCCAATGTGTCCCTTGATTCCAAGGCTTTGCAAATTTCCCATGTAGAAGCCAGAATCATTGTGACTTGTGAATCTCCCTCCCCCTACAGAGCTTCCCATCCAATGCTGTTTAAGATCCCTCTCTTCAATCTCACCTTGCTACCTTTCACTGTAATCATTCCCTCAGCAACCCATCCCAGTAAACCCCAACGTCACACTTGAGCTTCCCACTTTTCCCACAACTTCACAGACTGCCACGTGATAAGCTCCTGACCATTAATGCCCAAATGGCACTAGGCGTGACTGTGGTCCACACTCTGGAATACTTTATCATGTGTATGGCCCATACCCAGTCAGATGTCTCCACAACACATCGAACGACAAAGCACCTGACTGGTCACACTTGTAGGACTGACTGCAGCTCAAATTCTAGACTGCAATGACATGGATCTCAGAATCTGGTGGACCAACAGCTTAACTGTGGCAGCACCCCAACTGCAGTAAGGATCGGTGCTTTGTAACTTGCAGATAGCCATTTCGTTGAAGCACATGCAGTGTTTGCACCAATTAAGCAGCTGGCACATATTGTAGGTGTAATATTTATATGGCACACTGCAATATGGCAACATCTCTAGCCATTTGACTATTCAGTGCTCTGAACTGTGATGAGCTGCCTGCCTCACCATTTGCATTCTCAAACAATTCAAACTAAAGAGGCTGATAGCCTCTGGAGGTGGTGGTTGCATAGTCATAATGGTCACTAGGCCTTGTAACCTAGAAAAAAAAGTTCTGCAGATATGGGTTTGAATTCCAACATGGTAGATGGTGAATTCTGGAATACAAAAAGCCTAAAGGAGGCCATGTAACCACTACTGATTGATTTAAAAACCCATCTGGTTCTCTAATGCCCTTTTGGGAAACCAATTTGCTGTCTTTACTTGGTACAAACTGCATTGTTTTAAAAAGCCTGTGAGTTAGCACTGAAGAGCCTATTTGCTAAAATAATGCAAGCCATGAAAGCTGACAGCTTCCAAGTAAGTGCAAAATGAGCTTTAAGAAAGTAAGCTTAGTGTCATTAGATGTATCCTGTGTTGATGCATAAGATGCTTTTGTGATCCTGCATGCAGTAACCTGGCAGAGGTGTGCAAGTCATAAGTGCCCTAAGCTCCAAAGTGAAGGGCTGAAGTGGTAATTCGGTTGATCTGAATGCCCACTATGATGAGTGCCCACATGAATGAATGATGTCCTGTTCCATGAAGCATGCAGGGATGTTGTGGTAAAGACAATTGTCTGAAGGTATGGAGAAACAACCAGTGAGCTTCTGCCTCACTGAATACTGTCTACCTTCTGTCTAGTGTCTCGAGAAAAGAGGCGAGAATCAGGAACTGCTCTGAAATGAGACAAGCTATTAATGAGAGGCAAAAGCATGGAAATAACATAGTTGCCATTCACTAACAAGATTCCCTTCAAACCTTAAAGGGAAAAATCGGAAAGTTTTCTTGACATCAAGAATTAGATTTTTCAGTTTTCATCATATTTTCCTAACTTCCTCACCACTGTCCACACCACTCAAAGGAGCATAACATTTCACCCCTTCATTATATCTTATAATCCTTTAAATCTAAATGGTATCAGAATAGTTTCTAATGTTTATTATATTATGATTGTGGTCGAGAATACCAGTCAATTTTCTTTCCTTTCTTGTTCAGGGGAACTCGGGACAATTGGAGCACAATCATTGCATGAGAAATCAGCTAGCTGCTGGGGATCAAATAGTCACGTCTTTGAACAGGTACATCTAGAGAATGTCAGAAGTGTCAAGGTTGTTATAGGGCGCTAAACATCAGTTGAAGAAAATCTACTCATTTACTAATAAGTCTCTCAAAGACTTGTGTTGGAATTGTGCAGTGAAAACAAGTAAATTATGCATATTTTAATCACCACATAATCTTGCTCCCAGAATGATGAGGAAACAATTTTACTGGGAAGGAATTTTACCTTTCTGTCTCCCCTTACTTTTATTCTGATTGTAAATAGTTTATTTGCAGGTATAATATTATGGAATTATCAAATCTTATTATCCAATCTTCATACTGTTTTTAGGATTGAATTTTATCTGCAAATGTACACTTTAACAATTATGCTTTTCATTCTTCCTACAAATTTCTGTATCTGCTATACTTATTCTGTTGCAGTCTGTTTCTTAGGCATCCTGTATTTTCCTTTCCTCTTTCTCGCGTTAAGATTTCATTAATGAAGCATCATGATGATAAGATTGAACCTGGGCTTAAATCTTAAATCCTAAAATGAGTGTGTTTAACTGAAATGGGATGTAAGAATTTTAAAAATCTTGAAACCACACACCAACCTGATTGTTAAAACTTGAAGGAGGCAGGACAGGTTAGGTTAAAATATTTAAATATTTAAAAATATTTAAAGAGACTTCATGCCTCAGATTCATCTTCACGGCGGCACGGTGGCACAGTGGTTAGCACGGCGGCACGGTGGCACAGTGGTTAGCACTGCTGCCTCGCAGCGCCAGAGACCCGGGTTCAATTCCCGACTCAGGCGACTGACTGTGTGGAGTTTGCACGTTCTCCCCGTGTCTGCGTGGGTTTCCTCCGGGTGCTCCGGTTTCCTCCCACAGTCCAAAGATGTGCAGGGTCAGGTGAATTGGCCATGCTAAATTGCCCGTAGTGTTAGGTAAAGGGGTAAATGTAGGGGTATGGGTGGGTTACGCTTCGGCGGGTCGGTGTGGACTTGTTGGGCCGAAGGGCCTGTTTCCATGCTGTAAGTAATCTAATCTAATCTAATCAAATTTCCAATTTAAGCCAAGCTGGTAAACGTAATGGAAGGGAGCCAAAGCCAGATAAAAGTAGTTAGGACTTGCTACCCTGGTGTTTAAATAGATTATTAGTAGAGGTAGAAACAAAACTGGGAAATCAGAAGCAAATTACTGCAGATGCTGGAATCTGTACTGAAAATAAAAAATGCTGGGAGTCACAGCAGGTCAGATAGCACCCATGGAGAAAGAGCAAGCTAATATTTCAAGTCTAGATGACCCATCATCAGGGCATTAGTTCGGTGGTCTTTGCTTCATGATTCTGATGTTGAAATTACCTAATTTGGCTGGCCAGACCTTTGGTGTTCGGTTGTCTTTCTCTGGAAATTTTCATTGGTTTGTAAGAAGTACAGAGCAACTCATTCACTTGGAAAATGTCTCTGGTTTATCAATTCAGTAACAATTCACAGCAGCTGCTGCAGGATGGGTAACTGGTTTTCTTCAAGTTTAATCTGAGTTTTTTACTCCAGCAGCGAACGGATCGCTTTTCCTGAGCAACAGCACACACCCTTCTGTGTCTTTCTTTCTTTCTGTGTCTGTGACTCTGTAACTTGTGTTCAGCTCCAAACTGGTTCAAGTAAGACAGTCACTAGTACCTTCTGGTTTCTATCAAAAGATATTAAACAGAACAAATTGATAATTTATATTACAAACCATTTGGGAAAATGTGTTGATACTTCAGCCCCATTATTCCCTGGAGTCAATAGAAAAGTTAAATTACTCATAGTCCCCAATTTTCCTGCCTGATTCAGTCAGTTTCACAGAAAAAACTGACAAGGTTTCTACACCTAACCAAAAAGTACTAATTATTGCAAAGAAATCCATTTTAACCACAGGCAAACAGAACTTTGAATTACCAACATACAACTGTACCAGTTGAAACTCAAACCCTCACACACATATACAGACAAACAAACTTCAATATTGTGAGTGGAGAAAAAATACTGGGGGAAGCACAATACAATAGCTCCAGTCTGTTGGCCGCCCTCAGACCCCACCCCTCCAACCGTAACAAGGACAGAATGCCCCTGGTGCTCACCTTCCACCCTACCAACCTTCGCATAAACCAAATCATCCGCCGACATTTCCGCCACCTCCAAAAAGACCCCACTACCAGGGATATATTTCCCTTCCCACCCCTTTCCGCCTTCCGCAAAGAACGTTCCCTCTGTGACTA
>NC_057727.1:19510601-19515075 GCF_004010195.1 Chiloscyllium plagiosum | reverse complement strand
TCACCTATTGTACTCTATGCTACTTTCTCCCCACCCCCACCCTCTAGTTTATCTTTCCACGCTTCAGACTCTCAGCCTTTATTCCTGATGAAGGGCTTTTGCCCGAAATATCGATTTCGCTGCTCCTTGGATGCTGCCTGAACTGCTGTCCTCTCCAGCACCACTAATCCAGAATCTGGTTTCCAGCATCTGCAGTCATTATTTTTACCTCATGGATTCAATGAAGTGTCCATTTCGCTTATAAAGATACCTTCTGATTTCTAATTTCCTCATTTCCAGATTCTTTCAGTTTTTTTGCTGGAGACACGGGGAAGTCCACACATTAATTTGAGATACAGACTCACGAATACTCTGTTTTATTTATAAACATAATGATAATATGCTTAATCTATACAAAGAACTGTGGATGCTGAAGATCTGAAATAATAACAGAGATTGCTGGAGAAACTCAGCATCTCTGGCAGCATCTGTGGATAGAAATGATGAAGGATCAATGAACCAAAGGTATGGTAGCTAAATTCATAGATGATACCAAAGATAAAAGACACAAGGAAATTGTACACTAATATGTGTAGTTGAGCATGTGGGCAAACATCTGGTAGGTGGAATATAACTTGGGAAATTATGAAGTTGTTCACTTTGGCAAGAAGAGTAAAAAAAGCAGAATATTATTTAAAAGATGAATTGTCATTGAATTCCAAGACTCAGAGGGATTAAGTTTCTTGTATATCAGTCACAAAACATTACAATGCAGGTATTATAGATATAATTAATCTGCTGTATCCAGGAAATCAAGAATTTGCCTATCTGCGTCAATAAAATGTAACAATAAACATCAACATCCGTGGGCAAAACCTGTCTATCCCTGATTTTTAACCAGCTCTGCACTCACAAATGTCATCCTTCGTGGGGGTTCTCAGGAATGGAACCCTCACAGACATGCAAGAATGACTTTAATCAAGATGGCTAATGGGAATTATCACAAGAGGAATTGAACTGACAGAAAGGAGAGAAATTGCTGAAGAAACTGAGCAGGTCTGGCAGCATCTGTGCAGAGGAAGCAGAATCAGCATTTTGGGTCCAGTGACCCTTTTCAGAACTTGCGAGTTTCTCCAGAAATTTCTGGTTTTGTTTCAGATTTCTAGCATTCACAAGTGTTTGGTTTTTTTTAATGCTCATCTGATTTTCCAGTTAATATGTAGATTGAAGTCACCTATACTTACTGCTGTCTCTATATTAGAAGCACCCAATATTTTTCTTGCATACTGTGTCCCATATGGTGGTTACTGTTAGGGGGCATATAGACCAGTCCCATGAGTGACTTCTTTCCTCAACTATTTCTCATCTCCACTCTAACCAATTCTACATTTTTATCTCTGAACAAAAGTCATCTTTATGGCATTGGTGCCATCTTTAATTAACAGTTAAATAATTAGCCCTTCATCTTTACTGAGCTTCCTATTCATCCTGAATGACATAAATCTCTCAATATTCAAGACTCCGTCCTTGTCATCCTGAAGCCAAGTCTCTGTAATAGCTATGAAAGTTTATTTTACAATGTGAAAAAATTGTTTGCTTTGTTATGAATGCTCCATGCATTTAGATATAGAGAGCTGATTTTTATCATATTTTGGAAAACCGTCACTTTTATTCAATTCCATGGAGGCTTCTGTCCATGAGGTCTAATGTGTTTTCTCGTACTATCAATGCAAACTCACCTTATTAACTATCTACTTCACCTCTATGGTACCCTTCTCATTTGATGCTGGCAGAATTCTACCACTCACTGTACATGGAATTACTCATCACTGCTGGGATACACCAGAAGCCCCAGTGCCAGCGCCATCTTTAAAAAGCCATTGCCCCATTCCTGGCAGAAAAGGGGAAATTGGCACCTGCTTTGCTGCCAGGACCCTGCAGGTCCTGATACATATGATAATGTAGAGGGACAGCCTTTTCTCACAGGGCTGGCAGAGTATGCCATGAAAACAGGCCCTACCAGTCTGGTCTAAGGTTGCCTGTGGGGTCAGTGTCATCTGGAGGAATGTTCAACGTGTAAGGAGAAGGTCAGTGTAACCTTGTCCAATCTGTGAGATGAGTCCTTGACCCTGTGTGTAAAGTGCCCTTGTATCTTCATTCTATTTATAGTTGCCATTGCACTACAAAGTGCAGCATTAAAGCGCAGAACCATAAGCGGTTCAAAGTTATATCATGATGGTACAGAAGCTGACATACGTCTGATGCTAGCGTCTGTGGACAAGGGTGCTTACATCGGCTTACCATAGAGTATGCCTGAGACATTGGTGACTGGTGTCCAAGATGAAGGCCAGAGGAGCAAGGGGTGGGCTGGAGTTATCACATACCTTTTCTGACTTTCATATTAAGAATGCTCAGTTTCTCATTTCCATCAGGTCGGTGATAGAATTAGAGAGTGGATATTAATGAAGTGAGTTTAATTAAAGGTGATAATAAGTGATAAATTTCATTAATGGGCCTCTCTCTGTTCACTAGCAAGAATCTAATCTTGACATCCAAATCTTAGTTGGAAAATGCATCTTGTTTCTTTAACATCAAGAAAGGTCTTGCTCCACGTTTCATACGACTCTCCCAAGTTTCTCTACCATAGCCCATGTCTTTTAAGGCATGGGAAGATATCCCCAGAACCTTTAATTTTGTCGTTATGTTATCTTTGTAAGATTTGGTCTTGATTGTTGATGTATTGCTAGGTTTTATTCTCTCTGCCCTTTCTGGCTCACATTTCCCATATTACTATTTTCTTCTCTTAACACGTCTCAACACTTATTTGCCATATCATTTTGCATTTGATCCCTTTTCTCCACTACTTAGTTTAAAACCATTTCTGTCTCCCTAGTTGTGTGGTTTGCAAGAATACTAACCCCAACTTGGTTTGGGTGTAGACTATTCTAACAGTATAGCCTCACTCGTCCCAGTACTGGTGCCAGTGGCACATGAACCAGAACCCACTTCTCTCATGCATTTGAGTCTTTGAATTATATATTTTTCTAGGAGAAAGTGAGGACTGCAGATGCTGGAGATCAGAGCTGAAAAATGTGTTGCTGGAAAAGCGCAGCAGGTCAGGCAGCTTCCAAGGAGCAGGAGAAACGACGTCTCAGGCATAACCCCTTCTTCAGGAATGAGGAAGGTGTGCCAAGCAGGCTAAGATAAAAGGTAGGGAGGAGGGACTTGGGGGAGGGGCGTTGGGAATGCGATAGGTGGAAGGAGGTTAAGGTGAGGGTGATAGGCCAGAGAGGGGGTGGGGGTGGAGAGGTCGGGAAGAAGATTGCAGGTGAAGAAGGCGGTGCTGAGTCTGAGGGTTGGGACTGAGATAAGGTGGGGGGAGGGGAAATGAGGAAGCTGGAGAAATCTGCATTCATCCCTTGTGGTTGGAGGGTTCCTAGGCGGAAGATGAGGTGCTCTTCCTGCAGGCGTCGTGTTGCCATGGTCTGGCGATGGAGGAGGCCAAGGACCTGCACGTCCTTGCAAGGATGCCTTCCTTGAAGAAGCTCTCTTCCTCCCTCTACAAAGATTTCAGTGAGTCCCTCTCTCACTGCACACCCCCAGCTCATCTCCTCTGCCCTGAAGCTCTTCAGCCACGTCCTCAAACAGATTCGCTACCACAGCCACATCTCCTTCCTTAGCACCTGTCTACGGAACGAACTGACCCCACATGGACTCCGGACTACGTTCAGACCAACAAAATTTGGACCCAACCAGGACAACCAGTACCTACAACAAATCCGAAGCCTGCAGCAACAGACCTCCCTCCGGATCCTCCACTCCACGCTTGCAGCCATACGCCACCACCTACATTCCCTGCAGTCAGCCCTACCCCAGCTCAGGACAACACTCTCACAGACCTGCAAAAGACCTCTACTGTTCTTCATCCTCAGAAGAATCCGTACACTAAACAAACAGTTCTTCCTAGCCATATCGGAAATTAAAGACAGTAAGTACCAAAACCTTTCATGTACTTACCCCCACACTCCGGATTCCTCAACCATTTCAGTATCTTCCATCGGCCTCCGGAACCGCTCGGGCACCATTACCCATGCGGCCGCTGCAGCAACCGCCACCGTGAACTATGACGTCACTTCCGCCCCCACCGACCAAGCAGCCTCCGCGATCGCCGCCCAGACACCCGCCTCCACGATCACCAGGAAGACCATCGCCAACAGATTCGCAGCCTCCGCGGGGTCCACAGCCTCCGGGAACAACACCATTTCTGCCGTCGCTGCAGCCACTTCCGCCCCCAGAGTTGCCGTCGCCGTATCTACTTCCGCCTCCAGTGACGTCATTCACCTGCACAACGACCACGCCGCATGTGTCTCCGCCTCCACGCCGATCTCCGCCCCTGCGCCGATCTCCACCCCACGCCGATCTCCACCCCACGCCGATCTCCGCCCCACGACCAACCCCACCCCCACGCCCAACCCGCCCCCACGCCGATCCCCGC
>NC_057727.1:19485233-19510267 GCF_004010195.1 Chiloscyllium plagiosum | reverse complement strand
TGGGGGGTGGGGTCTGGATGGAATGCTCTTCAGAGAGTGGGTGCAGGATTTCATGGGCCGAATGGCCTCTTTCTAAACTGTAGGGATTCTATGATTTTATGTGTTCAGGTGTTTTTGGAAAAATCAGTCTCCTCAATTCATTTCTCCCATGTGCTACTTTAATTGCAGAAACACTTTCAAGCAATCAAACTGGCTTATGTAATTCCTTTTCATAAAGTCAGACTGTCAAAGTTTAGACTTTATAAACAATAAAAGGACCACATATTTTTCAATTATGTGGTGATAAACTGAAATAGAACTTGGACTGCTGTAACTGGTTTAACTGGAAAATGTTGAAATTTGAAAATCAAGTAGTTATACTGCATACTGTACATTGTTAAGCTATGTGATATAATGATGCTTTATGAAGCAGTAAGGGGGAGAGAATTTGAGACTGGGCAAAAAAGGTAACTAACTCAACTGATGTGGAATCATGGTTACATCCCAGTACGCTAACGAATGGGATATATCACCAGTGATGCCTCCTGAAGTCCAGACAGACTTGGAAATCAGAGCAAGCCAGCATGATTCTAAGAATGCTTTCTCCTATCTAACTCTGCATATAGTAGAAATACTTATTAAAACATTCCTGTTCACTGGCATGAATGCAGTTACTTCTTTCTGTGCAACCTCACAATTCTGAATGTACTCCTCCACTACATCTTGACTCCACAATTATCCATTCCCTATTTATTTGCCAATATTCTTGACTCCCCATCCTGGTTAGCTTCCTCTTCTGACCACTAGGTTGGCCCTTACCAAGCTTTTCTCCTTAACCTAATTCTGCCTTTGCCCTCCTTGCTCCTGAATCTTGATTCGTTAGCCTCGCATCTTTGCCAGTTTGTGATCACAGCCTCAGGATTTTATGTGATCCTGATCTCTAGTCATTTCCAAAGCTTGATTCCTGGCTCAATCGCAACAACTAGACCTCATAACAGAAAGTAAAAAACAATCTGATTTTGCAGACATCTTCACTAATGGGCTGCAATTTCATAACACCTCTATTATAATAAACTCAAACAGCAATATCTTGGTTGCAGTGAATGTACTCTGTATTCCAAACACTTCTCTGCATTAAAGACAATTTGTTTATGTTTCTGGAAAAGCATTTTCATGCTGCTGCAGTGGAATATTTAAGTTAATGCTATCAAATTTTATTTGTACATATTTTTGTTAGTTTGTCATTCATTATATCTACACTGTTAAGGGCTGTACGCCACTTTGTTTGGTATATATTAAACATCTCGTTTTAAATTCTTAGTTTAAATTATTAAGCTAATTTTTAATTATATGATTCAACTAATTGTCTGTGATAAGTTAGCAACCAGCGTGTCAGTAAATTAATGGATTAAGGTTGATTACTATTTAAAGTGTTTTAGAATTTGAATATATGGCTTAATAGTTCACAATTCAAAATATCAGACATATGACAATTTTCAACTCTTATCTATCATGGCATTCACTGGTCATTCATTTATAATAATTTTATTGCAGTTATAAATATACCACAATGAAAAATATATATTGGTGCTTGTAACATTCAGACTTCAATGATTGCATATCTATAGATATATTTGGTATGCAGATTGAAATTTGCTGAAGTCTTTATCTCTTGTAACCAGCAAAACAGCAAACAATGCAGCAATATAAAATAGGAAGGAAAATGGTGCCAATTTTTATCCCCAAAAAGAAAACAGTAGTAACGCCTATTCCTTCTTGGCCACCTTCCAAATTTCACGCTGTGGGGAGTCATCTTACCAGTGGAAAGCAGCCAGTGAGGTGGGGACCCCAAATAAGGCAGTTAGTATCACCAGGAGAAGCAAACATAAAGAAGACATTGTGGCAGATAGTCAGAAACAATGCGAGATTCATTTGAGCTGTTTGGAATTAGGTTCTTGCTATAGTACAGAAAAAGAAGCTACCCGTTTTGTGAGTTCTTGCTAAGTGTTTAAGTTATTTTCTATTCTTAAATTTTAACATAGTATACACATTGGTGGGAAAGCAAATAAAATATACAAAATGCAACAAAAGTAAGTGAATAATAAATTTAAATAACTAAAACTCATTAACAATAGCAGTTCAGGTGATGTGTCAAAGCTGCAACATGTGGAACTGCTGGAAACCATTATCATCCAGGGTAAACACATTTGTTGCAAGGCCCTGAAGTTTAAGGAACTTTAGTTCTGAGTTTATGAACTGCAAGTTCACCAGGAAACAGTGACACTACTTTGGACTGGGAGTTCTGACTCAGTCAGTGGTCATACAGGACAGTGTGACTATGAGTGAGACACATAATGTGACCAAAGGGCAGGAGCGCAGAAGCGTCTGCTGGATTGTCATTAAGGTTTGAGATTACTTCAGCCTGTTTAGAAAATAGCAGAGGCTGCAGGATGGATGTGCAAACTGATCATGGCACTGTGGTACAGGAAGCCATTCAGTTGAGTGGAGGAACAAGAAATATAGTAGTAGTAGTAGTAGCAGTAATAGTAGCAGTAGTAGTAGGTGAAGAGGGAGATTGACATCATTCTTTGCAGGAAAGAGCAAGTATCCAAACTTCCTGCCTAGTACCAGGTTTCAGAACATCCGCTTAAGGAATTTGTCGTGCGAAGGGGAAGGTCTAGCAGAGTCAAATAGTCAAAGAGTCATAGATTCATACAGCATGGAAACAAGTTATTCAATCCAATAAATCAATATCGACTATAATCCCAAATTAAACTAGTCCCGCCTTCTTGCGCTTGATTTCATATCCCTCCAAACATTTCTTATTCATGTACTTATTTAAATGTATTTTAAACATTGTAATTGTACCCACATCTATCACTTCCTCTGGAAGTACATTCCACACATGAACCACTCACTGTGTAAAAGAATCTTTGTAGATTAGATTAGATGATTTACAGTGTGGAAACAGGCCCTTCGGCCCAACAAGTCCATACCGACCCTCCGAAGAGCAACCCACCCAGACCTATTCCTCTACATTCACCCCTTCACCTAACACAACGGGCAATTTAGCCCATAACCTAACCTGCACATTTTTTGGACTGTGGGAGGTAACCAGAGCACCTGGAGTAAACCCACGCAGACACGGGGAGAATGTGCAAACTCCACACAGTCAGTTGCCTGAGGTGGGAATTGAACCCGGGTCTCTGGCGCTGTGAGGCAGCAGGGCTAACCACTGTGCCGCCATGTAGTAAAGGGTTTATGTAGATACTAACTGGTAGAACGAGAAAGGTGCTTCTGCACAATATGGGAAGCTAGGCATTAAAGTGAAAAGCAGAACTTCAAAGGTTATTATCACTGGACTATTCCTTAGCCGTGTGTAAGTTGGCATAAGGTACATAAAATTTGACAGATAAATATATAAGCTGAAAAATGTGTTGCTGGAAAAGCGCAGCAGGTCAGGCAGCATCCAAGGAGCAGGAGAATTGACGTTTCGGGCATAACGCCTTCTTCAGGAATGAGGAAGGTGTGCCAAGCAGGCTAAGATAAAAGGTAGGGAAGAGGGACTTGGGGGAGGGGCGTTGGGAATGCGATAGGTGGAAGGAGGTTAAGGTGAGGGTGATAGGCCGGAGAGGGGGTGGGGGCGGAAGGTGTTCTCTGAAACGTTCCGCAAGTAGGCGGCCTGTCTCCCCAATGTAGAGGAGGCCACATCGGGTGCAGCGGATGCAGTAAATGATGTGTGTGGAGGTGCAGGTGAATTTGTGACGGATATGGAAGGATCCCTTGGGGCCTTGGAGGGAAGTGAGGGGGGAGGTGTGGGCGCAAGTTTTGCATTTCTTGCGGTTGCAGGGGAAGGTGCCGGGTGTGGAGGTTGGGTTGTTGGGGGGTGTGGACCTGACGAGGGTGGCGCGGAGGGAGTGGTCTTTCCGGAACGCTGATAGGGGAGGAAAAGATATCCTTGGTGGTGGGGTCTGTCTGGAGGTGGCGGAAATGACAAAGAATGATACGATGTATCTGGAGGTTGGTGAGGTGGTAGGTGAGGACCAGTGGGGTCCTGTCCTGGTGGCGATTGGAGGGGCAGGGTTCAAGGGTGGAGGAGCGGGAAGTGGAGGCGATGCAGTGGAGAGCATCGTCAACCACGCCTGAAGGGAAATTGCGGTCTTTGAAGAAGGAGGCGATCTGGGTTGTTCGGTATTGGAATTGGTCCTCCTGGGAGCAGATGTGGCTGAGGTGAAGGAATTGGGAATATGGGATGGCGTTTTTACAGGGGGCAGGGTGAGAGGAGGTGTAATCTAGGTAGCTGTGGGAGTCGGTCGGTTTATAGTAAATGTCCGTGTTGAGTTGGTTGCCCAAGATAGAAATGGAGAGGTCTAGGAAGGGGAAGGAGGAGTCTGAGACGGTCCAGGCAAATTTGAGGTCGGGGTGAAAGGTGTTAGTAAAGTGGATGAACTGTTCAACCTCCTCGTGGGAGCACGTGGTAGCGCCAATACAGTCATCGATGTAGCGGAGGAAAAGGTGGGGGGTGGTGCCAGTGTAGCTGTGGAAGATGGACTGTTCCACATATCCTACGAAGAGGCAGGCATAGCTGGGGCCCATGCGGGTGCCCATGGCTACTCCTTTGGTTTGGAGGAAGTGGGAGGCCTGGAAAGAGAAGTTGTTCAGAGTGAGGACCAGTTCAGTCAGTCGAAGGAGGGTGTCAGTGGAAGGGTACTGGTTGGATCGGCAGGAAAGGAAGAAGCGGAGGGCTTTGAGGCCTTCGTGATGGGGGATGGAGGTGGATAGGGACTGGATGTCCATGGTGAAGAATGGGATATATCACTGGTGATATATCCCATTCGTTAGCATACTGGGATGTAACCATGATTCCACATCAGTTGAGTTAGTTACCTTTTTTGCAAACAGTCTGTTGACTGGTCTTGTGTACAGCCCAGTCTCAAATTCTCTCCCCCTTACTGCTTCATAAAGCATCATTGTATCACATAGCTTAACAATGTACAGTATGCAGTATAACTACTTGATTTTCAAATTTCAACATTTTCCAGTTAAACCAGTTACAGCAGTCCAAGTTCTATTTCAGTTTATCACCACATAATTGAAAAATATGTGGTCCTTTTATTGTTTATAAAGTCTAAACTTTGACAGTCTGACTTTATGAAAAGGAATTACATAAGCCAGTTTGATTGCTTGAAAGTGTTTCTGCAATTAAAGTAGCACATGGGAGAAATGAATTGAGGAGACTGATTTTTCCAAAAACACCTGAACACATAAAATCATAGAATCCCTACAGTTTAGAAAGAGGCCATTCGGCCCATGAAATCCTGCACCCACTCTCTGAAGAGCATTCCATCCAGACCCCACCCCCCAACCTATTTTATAAACTTCTAAAATGGTACCCCCTCCTAAGTCCCAGCGTCTCCTAATAACTCAACCCTTCCAGTCCCAGTAACATCCTTGTAGATCTATTTTGTTTCCTTTCCAATTTAATAATATCCTTCCTATAGCAGGGCGACCAGAACTGTACATAGTATGCCAGATGTGAGTTAGGAGAAGATGGCTGTGAGCTCTCTCCACCTCAAAGATTTGAGGCGGGGGTGAGAAGAAAGGAAGATCTTTGCAGAACGTGCACGATCACAAACATAAAGGGGTTGAGAATAGCCAATCTTTGAGGTGGAGAGAGTTCACAGCCATCTTCTCCTAACTCACATCTGGAATACTATGTACAGTTCTGGTCGCCCTGCTTTAGGAAGGATATTATTAAATTGGAAAGGAAACAAAATAGATCTACAAGGATGTTACTGGGACTGGAAGGGTTGAGTTATTCGGAGACGCTGGGACTTAGGAGGGGGTACCATTTTAGAGGTTTATAAAATCCAGAAAGACATAGTTAAGGTAAATAGCAAAAGTCTTTTCCCTACTTAGACTTTGGTTGACAGAATGGTTCTAAGTCTGCTGGGAGATGATCTGGAGTGAACAGTAATCTATGAACCAACAATGAAGACACAGGAACAGGTAAACATTTAGGAAAATCTAATTGATTCCTTTTGGGATCAGGAACCATTCAGTCAACCAAAGTCGAAGTAGGGAAAAGACCTTTGCAATGTTTATTGAACAGAATTTGAAACCAAAACGCTGGTTTGAGATTAACAATTTCTTTTACACTGAAAACTCTGAATTTTCAGAACAGATATCTGTGAGTCAACAGCTTGACCAGGACTACATTTTCATGCATTCTTAATGAAGAAATTTAATTGAACACTCTCTTGGAAAGATTTCATGCAAAATAAATTTCCCACGGGATGTGATTTGTACATGTCCTATTTTGGGAATCAGGCCAAGTTCTACTCATCCTGGATCCCAAAACGACTGCAATTGATAACTTAATTTGCTTTGTAACTTTATTATAACCTTCTCTTTGGGCAGAATGATGTTTCAGGTCCAGCTCAAAATAACTACTTTACCTGTTCTACAAGGAATGACACCAAATTAGCAGAGATAGATGATAATGCAGATGTGTCCATCAGGCACAGGAAAGCAAGCTTGAAAAGCAGATAAATGGCAAATTGAAATCAACATAACAAAGGTGGTCCATTTTGACAGGCAAAGGGAGTTTATCATTCCTTGGAGAACAAAAAGTTAAATGGTGGAGATAAGCAAACTGTTATGGTAATACTTGAAAACTCATGGCATGATCTCATTTTTTAAGGCTTTTAATGTAAGAAAGGGTTGCATTTAATGACCTCCACAATTGTAGATATTTTTAATTGACCAGTCAATGACACACCTTTGCAATAGGTGGGACATGAACATAGTTCTCCTAGCCCAGAGGTGGGGAAACTACCACTGCACCACCCCTTCATATATGGGACTGGATGGATAATTAGTTGAGTGCAGTAAACACTCCTCACTGTGATGATAATGCAATAAAGAAGGAGCTTATAGGAAACATACTTAGGACGAATGTAGTCCTAACAGTCTCTGTAGTAATATAAGTCATATTCATGTGATTTGTAAATAGTTGCAATAAACCTCATATTGTTTGCTCAACTAGACTCTTCTTTTGACAAGAAAGGTAGATATCTTAAGTCACTTTTGGTATGAAGGAATTCACACAAAATACCCTATGGGTTAGATGATGGGGCAGGGAAATACTGAATCAGATGGAAAGGTGGTGGGTCTCAGCTGCCTTTCCACTTCCACCCAAATTAGTTCCGTGGCTGGTAGGGTAATGCATGGCCTTCCTGGCTTGTCATCAGTTGAGGGTGTAAATCATTCGGCTGAAAGTTCTTCACAGGGTCTTTAAGGTCTGATCAAAATTAATACAAGAAGCCAGGTACACTTTGATATAAAGCAAGTTTATTACCTTAATCTACTTTAGAAATATGCAAGCTACTAGCTTCAACTATTTTAGACATATTCAACAAGCAAGTGTCACTCCCTTCTGCCTGTTGGACACTCCTGAGTTACAGCTGGCACTCAGAACTCCCATCTCAAATTCCATGGCACCATCCCAATGGTGAAAAGTCATGGCCCCAGTCTCATGAACTGGTCTGATTGAGAAAGACCAAAGAGTGGACAGCATCCCTGATATTAATACTGTTCTGGTTAGATACTGTATCACCATTTCATCGTACTTCAATACTTCCCCAACCCTCAAAAGGAGATGGAAAAACAAGTCCAGCTGGCCCTACTTAGACTGCACAAACAGACAGTTCCCACCAACCCTCAAGGTCAGGCAGCTTCCATCTCGTCAAAGCAGAATGGTTTTGCATTAGGACTATTATTCATGTACTTTGCTGTTTACTTCAGTTGCTTATTATCATGTCCAATTTATCCTTAACCATTGTCTGAAAATATCATATTTAAGCCCAACACTACAGGCCCTTGTGGACAGTTATTGCTGAGGTTAATGCTGTCAATGACACTCTGTCCCATGACTGTCATCCCATAATCCTTTTCCAGCCATCATCTCGTGCTACCTGGCATCCAGCAATGATATTAAGTGTTGGGTTGATAGCATATCAGAAGCAGAAACTGCTTTCTCTCCCAACTGGAAAATATCCTCTCTGATCATTTCTCCTATCCACCTTTGCAAGGCAAATCCTCCAGAATCTCTAGATTGCCACATTCTGCTTGGTAGTGAAATATAAATAAGATAACCACTGGCAGAATAAGTAAGAATTATAGAGGAATTACCTTTTATTGAGGGATAGACATTGGTCCCTGTAATGTCATATTTGTAAGCAGAGGTAGGGGTTAATTTCTCAAGTAATTGAGAGAAAGCTGTGATTTCTCAAGGCCTATCCCTCCTAAAAGTGAGTCCTGTGACAAGCTGGTTCCTATCATCATTTTAGATTTCCAGTGTCTGCAATATTTTGATTTTGGATTGAATTTTCTTGTGTTATGCCTGGTAACCAGGAGTAAAATTGGTGTTTCCAACTGGAAAGATAGGCACGTATCCATTCTAATAGATATGCAAAATACTGTGGATTCTGGAAATTTGAAATAAAACCAGGAAATGCAAGATGTACTCAGCAGGTCAAACAGCAGCTGCAGAGAAAAACAAATTTAATAGCATGAATTTTTGGGCTGTCGCAATGATCATTAGAATGCCACAGCACTCATAAATGCTCACAGCTTCATCTGCTACACATGTAATCCAGGGTCATCAAATCCAACTTTTGCAGAAGTACGCTTTGCTCATTGGGAATCTGTTGAAGCACAGTAGAGTCAGGGCAAGCAGGACATCCTTTTTTGCAGTACTAGCTGCTGTAATGTAGATATATGTAGGTTTAATTTAAATGTCAGTAAATTAATGATTGATGGGTGACTCGATGAATGGATAGGTAAATGAATGGTAGATGGGCAAGGAGGTTGAGAAAGCGAGTAAGTGGAGGGTTGAGGGATGTAGGTGGGTGAGCGGATAGCAGTGTTTTCTTTCAGATCTCCAGCATCCACAGTTCTTTGTTTTATATTATGTTGAACTAGCCTGGATACCTGGACATGTTTCCATATTGACATGGATTTTAAAGTGAATACATTTTAATTTTGTTTCAGTTAAGTGACTGATCTAAGGCTTGGAATCGATTTCTAAGAATAAATTGTTAAGTTTCTTGTAAAAAGAGGTGATTCCTTTGCAAACTCATTTGATGAAACATGTTAATCCAAAGAAGGAAAGGTAAGAACTGAACAGTATGAGAGCTATTTGGCCCTTGGATTTTCATGGGCAGTAGATGCCGCTAGCCCCTTGAATGTCTCATCTGCAGAGAGAAATTCGTAAATAGTTGAGATTTTAAAAATGTATCTGTGTTCACAGTGGGAGATAGTGTATTCAACATGCAAAGGAAGGATCAAAAGCACTGATGCTTCAAATCCTTCGGAAAAAAATAGACTATGTTGCAAATTTCTCTAGTTAAAGTCCAGAACCACAATAAATATAAGTAATTGGGCCATTTATGAGCAATCAATTCAGCTGAAAAAGTGGGCGTGCCATGGAATTGTTTGTCTCATTGAAGTGTGCTTTGTTACTGAAAAAGTTCGGAACTGTTCTTAAAGTATAGATTGCTGAACTGTTGAGCTTATGACAAAGACAAAGATTTCTGGAAACAAACTTTGTATCTTAATGACAGAGCATTCTGAATAAGGTTAATGAACTGGCAGTGCAGATTGTGGTAAATAAATATAATCTTCGAGCCTGTACAGAAATATGGTTACAAGGATATCAAAAACTGGAAACTTAACTTTTAGGGATTTTTTATATTTTGGAGAGACAGGAGGGATGGAAAAGGTGGTAGGCTAGTACCGTTAATAACAAATGACGAGGGCATTTGTGAGAGATGATTAAGGCTCGGATGATGTAGAGTCCATTTGGGCAGTGATGAAAATAGCAAGGGAAAGAAGACATCAGTAGCCAATCTGTCAGAAAGGTTATAATCAACAAATAATAGAAGTATGTTAAAAGAATAGGGCAATAGTTATGTATAGCTTCAATCTTCATGTTGATTGAATAAATAAAACTGGAAAGGGTCACAACAATAACAAATTCGTAGAGTGCATTGGGGATAGTTTCCAAGAGCAGTATGTCATGGTGCCAATTAGGGTGCAAGCCAACTTGGATCTGGTAATGTGGCAGGTTTAATAATTAACTTTAGAGTAAATGATCCCCCCAGGAAGTAGTCATCATAATATGATAGAATTTATTTTTAAATTCGAGTGAGAAGCTTGCATCAGAAACGATCGTGTTTAAATTAAATGACGTGAGTTGCAATGAAATGAGGTAGAGTTAGCTAAAGTGATATCTGGGCAGATAGATTAGCAGGAATGACAATAAGCACCGAATGACAGAGGAAGTAATTTATGACTCTCAGCAAAAAATATATCCCAGTAATAAGGGAAGATTCCAATAGCGGGATAAACCAACCATGGCTAATGAAGCAAATGAAGGAGAGTATTACGTTAAAAGAAAAAATATATGAGGAGGCCAAAGTTAATGATTGCCCCAAAGACTGGGATAAATTCAGAGTCCAGCTGTCATCTTTATGATGGAAGATGCTTTGAACATCTGATTAATACGAAAGAATACAGGGGACAAGTTAAGTACTATCTCCATCGCGAAAGAAATAATATCAGACAAAGTAATGGGACTGAGGACAGATAAGTTCCCTGGCCCTGATAGCTTGCATTCTAAAATGCTAAAAGAGATAGCTGTAGAGAAACTGGATTCATTCGTTGTAATTTTCCAAAACTCGTTGGATTCTGGAGAATGATAAAGGATTGGAAAACTGCTAATATAGAACATTACAGCATAATACAGACCCATCGGTTCTTGATGTTGTGCTGACCTGTGGAACCAATCTGAAGCCCATCTATCCTACACTATTCTATTTTCATCCATATGTTTATCCAATTACTCTTTAAATGCCCTTAGAGTTGGCGAGTCGACCACTGTTGCAGGCAGTGTGTTTCACACCCCCACTACTCTGAGTAAAGAAAATTCCACTGGTATCTGACCTATAACCTATCGCCACTCAATTTAAAGCTATGACCTCTTGTGCTAGCCATCACCATATGAGAGAAAAGGCTCTCACTGTCCACCCTATCTAACTCTCTGATTATCTTATGTGTCTCAATTAAGTCACCTCTCAACCTTCTTTTCTCTAATGATAACAGCCTCAAGTCTGTCAGCCTTTCCTCATAAGACCTTCCCTCCATACCAGGCAACATCCAAGTAAATCTTCTTTGAACCCTTTCCAAAGCTTCCACATCCTTCTGATAATGCAGTGTCCAGAACTGTACACAATACTCCAATTGCAGCCTGTTTTAAAAAATTCTCAAGGTCAGGTTCGTAGGAGAGTAGTCTGACACAGAACAAACGACCAAGAGGCGAGTCTGCTAGAATATGGGCATTTTATTCCCCGCATCGTCGCCACAACCAGGTCCAAACAACGGGTCTGGCTTATACTCACTCTACATGTTACCGGAACTGGGAGCCGTCAGTTCTCGTAGAGCGGTTGCCAACAACCCACGCTCGGCGGTTAAACGCAACCCCGGAGCAGACTCACCGAACTGGAGACTTTTCCAGCTGATATACTCTTTTCCAGATATAAACATTCATGTGAACAGCAGAGCAAGGCTAAAAAACACATTCCATTCTGGTTACATACAGATAAGAAGATTCACACGGGGAGGTGTGTAATAAGATTCACACGGGACTAAGCAACACCTCCATTCCGGTTAGATTCACACATGTATTGGGACATAATTTTTAACCGTTTCACCACATTCCACTGCTTGGAATTTTACACCACACAGCCGCATCAGTGTTTTGTACAGCTGCAGCATGACCACATAGCTCCGAAACTCAATCCCTCTACCAATAAAAGCTAACACATTGTATGCCTTCTTAACCTTAGCCTATCAACCTGGATGGCAACTTTCAGGGATCTATGTACATGGATACCGAGATCTCTTTGCTCATCTACACTACCAAGAATCTTACCATTAGCCCAGTACTCTCTATTCCTGTTTCTCCTTCCAAAGTGAATCACCTCACACGTTTGCACATTAAGCTCCCTTTGCCACCTCTCAGCCCAGCTCTGCAGCTTACCTATGTACCTCTGTAACTGCAACATCCTTCGGCACTGTTCACAACTCCACCGACCTTAGTGTCATCTGCAAATTTATGAACCCATCCTTCTACGCCCTCATCTAGGTCATTTATAAAAATTACAAACAACAGTGGCCTCAAAATAGATCCTTGTGGTACACCATTAGCAACTGAATCCCAGGACGGATATTTCCACTTCTGTTTTCTTTCAGCTAGCTAATTTCTGATCCAAACCGCTAAATTACCTTCAATCCCATGCCTCTGTATTTTGTGCAATAGCCTACCATGGCAACCTTATCAAATGCCTTACTGAAATCCATATGTAGCACATCAACCGCTTTACCCTTAGCGACCTGTTTGGTCACCATCGCAAAGAACTCAACAAGATTTGTGAGGCACAACCCAACCTTCAAAAACCATGTTAATTATCCCTAAATAATTTATTCCTTTCTAGATGATTATAAATCCTGTCTCTTTTGACCTTGACCAACACTTTACCCACAACCAAAGGATGGCTCACTGGTCTATAATTACCAGGTTGTCTGTCCTCCACTTCTTGAATAAGGGGACATTTTACATTGTCCAGTCTTCTGGCACTATTCCTGTAGGCAATGATAATATAAAGATCAAAGCCAAGGGCTCTGCAATCTTCTCCCTCGCTTTCCAGAGAATCCTAGGATAAATCCCATCTGGCCCAGGCACTTATCAATTTTCGTACTTTCCAGAATTGCTAACTCTTGCTCCTTGTAAACTTCAATCAAGTCTAGTCTAGTAGCCTGTACTTCAGTGTTCTCCTCCACAACATTGACTTTTTCCAGTGTGAATACTGACAAAAAATACTTAATTGGCACTTCTGCTATCTCTACGGACTCCACGCACAACTTTCCACCACTGTCCTTGATTGGCCCTAATCTTTCACAAGTCATTCTTTTATTCCTGATACATCTATTGAAAGCATTAGTGTTCTCCTTGATCCGATCTGCCAACAACTTCTCATGTCCCCTCCTGGCTCTTCTTAGCTCTCTCTTTAAGTCTTTTCCTGGCTAACTTGTAACTCTCAAGCACCCTAACTGAGCCTTCACATGTCATTCTAACATAAGCCATCTTTTTCCTTTTGACAAGAGATTCAACTTCTTTAGTAAACCACAGCTTCCTCACTCGACCATTTCCTCCTTGCCTGACACATGTGTACTTATCAAGGTCACGCAGTAGATGTTCCTTGAATAAGCTCCACCTTTCAATTGTGCTCATCCCCTGCAGTTTCCTTCCCCATCCTATCCATCCTAAATCTTGCCTAATCACATCATAATTGCCTATCTCCCAGCAATAGCTCTTGCCCTGGGTTATATACCTATCCCTTTCCATCGCTAAAGTAAACATAACTGAATTATGGTCACTATCACCAAAGTGATCACCTACCTCCAAATCTAACACCTGGCCAGGTTCATTACCCAGTACCAAATCCAGTGTGACCTCGCCCCTTGTTGGCTTGTCTACATACTGTGTCAGAAAACCATCTTTCACACATTGGACAAAAACTTTTGACCTTGACCAACACTTTACCCACAACCAAAGGATGACACATCTCAAGTACTCAAACTATAGTGTTTCCAGTCAATATTTAGAAAGTTAAAGTCCCCCATAACAATTACCCTGTTACTCTCGCTCCTATCCAGAATTATCTTTGCTATCCTTTCCTCTACATCTCTGAAACAATTCAGAGGCCTTTCGAAAACTCCCAGCAGGGGGACATCTCTTTTCTTCTAACCTCAGCCCATACTGCATCAGTAGACAAATCTCCAAATGTCTTTTCTGCAACTGTAATACTGTCCTTGAGTAACAATGACTAACACCTCCCCTTTTACCATCTTCCCTGTTCTTCCTGAAACACATGGATCCCGGAACCCGCAAAACCATTCCTGTCCCTGCTCTATCCATGTCTCCAAATTGGCCATAACATCTTAAGTCCCAGGAACCAACCCATGCTACAAGTTCACCCACCTTATTCCAGATGCTCCTGGTGTTGAAGTAGACACACTTCAAACTACCCCCTTGCTTGCCAGTGAACTCTTACAACCTTGAAGCCATATTTCTGACGTCATTACTCTCAACCTTCTGGAACTGGAACTACAATTTAGGTTCCCATCCTCCTGCTGAATTAGTTTAAACCCTCCCAAAGAGGGTTTTGATCCATTATTTAAGGAGAGATATCATTTATTTGAAAGCAGTTCAGGGAAGGTTCATTAAGATGATCCTTCGTATGGAGAGATTGTCTTATGTGCAAAGGCGAAAAAGGCTGGGACTCTCCTTGAGGATCTAAAATCTGGAATTAGACTGTTATCAGGAGTAACCATTTTTATGCATGTTTTTATTAACAACAAAATGGCTTCTTTATTACAAAGTAACATAACAAAATGGCTACAGGCTGCAAATTAACACTGTGTTTAAAATGGCCTCTCACCCTGCTGAAGGCTGCATTCCTGCCTTGCCGAGCTAACTGAATTAAAGATAAAGCAGAACAATGGACCCTTCACAGCGTGGAATTAACTAAGCTAGTTAGGACATTACTAACCATCCAGGCAAAATTTGAAACGCAAGTGTGAAATGATAATGGGTGGTAAACAACTTTGTTTCCCAGGAAATATCATTGGGTTAACCTGCTGTCCATTATGTCATGTTATTACATTTTATTGGATTTAATTTGCAATTAAGGCTATACTGTTTCTTAAGAAACATATAAAAATTGCCTTTATTCCAAGTGAAATTGTACACTTTCTCCAAGGAACAGAGAAGCTTTTAACCTCTGTGTTGCTGGATAAACTTGTGCCCAGCATCGTAATAAACTGTGAAATCTTGCTGAAGCAGATCGTATTCCTGTTGATTATTTGACCAGTCGCAGAACCAAGAAACACCTCCACTGGGGTCGAGATCTTCATACTTAATGGCATTTAGAAGAATGAAAGTGATTGAAACATATGTTATTCCCAAGGGACTTGACAGGCAAATGCTGAAAACGATGTCTACCCTCATAGGATATCCTAGAACCAGAGGGCATGGATTCAGAATAAAGGAATTGAGTTTGAGATTGAAATGTGGAGGAATTTCTTGGCAAGAGGATTGTGAGTCTTTGGAACTTTTTGTCACAGAGAGCTGTGGAAGCAGAGACCTCGTGTACATTTAAGGCTGAGATATATAGATTCTTAATGAGTAAGGGAATCCAGGGGTTATGGGGTGTAAGGGATGCACATAGCTGAAGCAGTATAAATTGACTAAAAGTGGTCCTCAGTTCACATAGAATGGCTGAGCAAGAGCTTTAGCTAAAACAGCAGCTTCCATAAACTGTTGTTTGAAGTTAAACTGTAAGCTGGAGTAATTAGCTTCCTTCATAGGACAAGGTCAAAAATCACAACACCAAGCTATAGTCCAACAGGTTTATTTGGAAGCATTGGCTTTCGGAGCACTGCTCCTTCTTCAGTGGTTGTGACGCAGAATTTGTTCCAAAAGATTACAGTGTCATGCAAGTGAAATGATATATTTAACAAACCTAAATTGTTGTCAAGTCTTTCAACTTTTAGAATGGGTTACAGGTTTCAGTTAATTAATATGTAAATACCAGAACTTCTTTAAAGTCACATTCTCAAGATAACTTAATGTTTTATATAACAAAAAAGGTGACATCTCAGCTTAGACAATGCATTAAAGGTGTGAGATCAGAGTGTGTCTGTATCCCAATCTTGAGTCAGACTGGCTCTGTTTCCAAATTCAATTTGCAAAGTGTTATATGGATTGACTATCTACATTGACTGCCTACAGATTGTGTATATTTTGAGCAAAATAGAATGTATCTGCAATATGACTCTGCAAATCCAAATTCACCCCATAGGCTTATATATATGTGTGCACGCGCACATGTGTGTGTGTGTGTGTGAGAGAGAGAGAGTGGGTGAGTGTGTGCGCATGTGTGAGAGAGTGTGTTGTATGTGTGCAAACTTGGTAAAGTGTGTGTCAATGTGTGATGGGGTATAAGTCTGTGAGAGGATGCATGCATGGGTGTGAGTGATGGGTATGTGTGTATGAGAGAGAGCATGTTTATGAGCAAGAGTCTCTGAGTGTGTGCGTGCATGTGTGTGTGAGAGAGAGAGAGTATAGTGGTTTGGATGTAGGTTTGCTCGCTGAGACGTTTCGTTACCCTACTAGATAATATCTTCAGTGGGTCTCAGGTGAAGCAATGTTGAAAATTCCTGCTTTCTATTTATATGTTTGGGTTTCTTTCAGTTAATGATGTCATTTCCTTTGGTGAAGTCACTTCCTGTTCCTTTTCTCATGTTGTGGTAGATGGGGTCAATGTGTTTGTTGATAGAGTTCCGGTTGGAATGCCATGCTTCTAGGAATTCTTGTGCATGTCTTTGTTTAGCTTGTCCTAGGATGAATGTGTTGTCCCAGTCGAAGTGGTGTCCTTCCTCCTCTGTATGTAATGATGCCAGTGAGAGAGGGTCACGTCTTTTTGTGGCTAGTTGATGTTCATGTATCCTCGGGTCCAAATTCACCCCTCCTTTGATCGCTCCTCTATGGATCCCTGTGACGACTGTTCCGGCACTGAACGTCTGGAAATGAACCTTGCAACTCAGCGAGCAAACCTACATCCAAAACCTCAACCTGAGCTACAAATCTTCTCAAACCTCGCAAGTGTATAGTGTAGTGGGGTCACCTGTAGTGTGACATGAACCCAAGGTCCTGGTTGAGGCCAGAACACAACACATCCATGAACCTTGGCATCCAGCATATGCTGGCCCCTAAGAACCCTCAGAGTACAATACCAATCCACTCACAGGATGCTTCTGCATTTCAGTGTTGCAGCTTGGACTCCTTTGGCAACTATCATTGTAGCGGGCTGCAAGGACATTGAGCAGTCAAGGATACTGATCCAGTACATGTCGGACCCAGGCTACATCTCCAGCTTTTTCATTTGCCATCATAAAATCACACTCAGTTACTCTAAGCTTACCTGGATGCTCATGATGTTCCTACCTTGCATTGCCTTATCTCATCTTTTTGTGCTTTTGCCCATTAGCCAGAGAGGAGAAACTGAGGTCTGCAGATGCTGGAGATCAGAGCTGAAAATGTGTTGCTGGAAAAGCGCAGCAGGTCAGGCAGCATCCAGGGAATAGGAGAATCGACATTTCGGGCCTAAGCCCTTCTTCAGGAAGAAGGGCTTAGGCCCGAAACGTCGATTCTCCTGTTCCCTGGATGCTGCCTGACCTGCTGCGCTTTTCCAGCAACACATTTTCAGCATTAGCCAGAGACACCAGGTTCACAAAATTTTGTTACATTGACCTACCATTTCACACCGATACTAAGCCAGGATGTTTGTCATAGTTATCAGCATTCCTCAAGGGAAATAGCTTTCATTCAAGGCTGCTGGCACAGTACGTCAAGGGGCAGCCTCAATACCATTCCAGGGATTTGGATGCAGTCAATGGATGCTCATGGTGGTCAGTCAGGCCTGTCATAAGGGATAAGGAGCCAAATGTCATACAGCCCACTACACATAGAGTCATAGAGATGTACAGCATGGAAACAGACCCTTCGGTCCAACCCGTCCGTGCCGACCAGATATCCCAACCCAATCTACTCCCACCTGCCAGCAACTGGCCCATATCCCTCCAAACCCTTCCTATTCATATACCCATCCAAATGCCTTTTAAATGTTGCAATTGTACCAGCCTCCACCACTTCCTCTGGCAGCTCATTCAATACACGTACCACCCTCTGCGTGAAAAAGTTGCCCCTTAAGGTCTCTTTTATATCTTTCCCCTCTCACCCTAAACCTGTGCCCTCTAGTTCTGGACTCTCCGACCCCAGGGAAAATACTTTGCCTATTTATCCTATCCATGCCCCTCATAATTTTGTAAACCTCTATAAGGTCACCCCTCAGCCTCCGACGCTTCAGGGAAAACAGCCCTAGCCTGTTCAGCCTCTCCCTATAGCTCAAATCCTCCAACCCTGGCAACATCCTCGTAAATCTTTTCTGAACCCTTTCAAGTTTCACAACATCTTTCCGATAGGAAGGAGACCAGAATTGCACGCAATATTCCAACAGTGGCCTAACCAAAGTCCTGTACAGCTGTAACATGACCTCCAATTCCTGTACTCAATACTCTGACCAATAAAGGAAAGCATACCAAACGCCTTCTTCACAATCCTATCTACATCTCGAATCTTTCTTGCCTATTGTGGGCTGTTTTCCTCCTGAAATCAGAGAGAGGCAGGTCGTAAAGGAAAGCAAAATTGGTGGCCCAGTTGTTATGTTGGTGAAGGCGGGAGGTTACCCAGGGGAGTGAGTAGGCAGCACAGACGGCATGCAGAGTTAATGATGTCAGGAGTTGCAGTCAGTGAGAGTGAGCGAAGAAGATGTTGCGGGCAATAGTGAGTGTTAGAGCTTGAGCCTTGGTAGGAAGTGGATACAATAGCAGAGTTAGTGTGTGTGTGATGTATCAGAGAGAAGATGACAGCACTTATCTGATGAGTGGAGAAGGTAATTTACCGCTTTCTGACACTGGTGTGCATTCCTCCAGGGGGTTAAAACTGCATCAACCTGGTAGGATGTTGCGCAGGTGCACCATTATGTCCAAACAATCTCCAGGTCCCTCTCTGCAGTGAGTTAGTCATGGTTGGATCAAATATCAGAGACTTTGCAGAGCAGCTACAAATTAACAGTGCTTGTCCAGGCGCACAATAGACTTTTAAAGATGGCACTGTGCAGAGATGCAAGTCTTTTCTGAGATATACATTGAGTGACAAGTGATTTTGGGAACAGCATGTGGTAAGATTGGGCTAGAATTGAGACACTTTGGGGCACAATGGGAAAGTCTGGTAAAGTATAGCAAGGGAACTTGCTGGGCCTCACAGCGACAAAATGTTCAAAAAACCTGATGCAACTAATACTTAGACAAAACAAATGTAAGGTTCATAATGAATTCTAAAGAATTCAACTTGGCTCCTGGAGGGTGTAGTGGATTTCTGTACTGAAATGGAGAGTGTAGCTGCATGGAAACCATACTATAACACAAGAGAAAGAGGTGGCCAGATGAATTTTATGTTTTAGCTACCATCATTCCAAAAAGCATTGGAAACTAGATATTGTGAACATCTGCATCCAAGATTCAGGATGAATGGATTTTGAACCTGTTGATTGTTTTGAGTTGCTAACAACGCTTGCCATACCTATTCAGATAACGGTATTTGGAAATTATGTAAATACATGCCATTTTCTGCCAGATTGGAATATTTATAATCATGCGGCCGTGGACATCCATATGTTTGCATCAAACAATGAGTATGACATGAGTTTGAAAGTCAAGACGGTTGTCGATCCCCATGGCTTGGTGGGTATGGTAAGGTGTGATATTGAATTGTACAAATCAGGAAATTCTGGGTTTAACTATTTAACTGAGTAGGATATGCCTCCTGCCCACTAACAACAATGGCGAAGGGCTGGTGCAGGGACTGGAGGTTTTCAAATCCATCTTGGATTCACACAGCTGAATCAATACTACTTTATTGCCAATTAAGATTTTCCTGAATATTTTTTAAATCAGCCTAAAATGATTTGATGGCAAATAAAGCGTTCCTTCATTCAAAATGAATTGAAACTTCTGTCTGCTGTAATTTCTGATTGCATATAGCAGGTTTATGCCTTGCACCTCCTCACCTATCTGAAACTAAAGGAAGCTTAATGAGGAACCAAAGCCTTCTAATTTATTTTGGTGATACATTTTAGGACTACTTCTCTGATAATGTCTGTTGACATAATTAGGAACATTGTTTTCTGTTTAATTTTCATTAGATTTAAGCAAATGAACTTAGTCATTCCAACAGATTGAGTAGGTATTGCAAATTGACAGCCAACTTTTCACTGCATCCATTCCACTTTCTACTGTAATTCAAAGGACAATTGTTCAAATTCTTGGAGGTTCATTTTCTCATCTTATTGTCACTTTCACTTGGTTTGAAATTAAAATCTTGACAACCTTTACCAGGTCAATGGAAATGAAACTGTTAGTGAAAAGCCAGCTGCTGATTCACTCTGAATCTGTCTCTCATTGCTGACATAGACCAATTTCACCCCTTTTGTATTTTTCCTCTTAGCTGCAGGCAATATTTCTCTGGAACTGAATATTTTATTTTACATCACTAGGAGTCTAAGAGTAATTGAAGTACTAAAATACCTTAGCACAGCAACAAGAACAGTCAATGAGGGCTCATGGAAAAGGAGTTCTGGTGAAGTATACTTTAATGGGCACTAAGGTAACATAACATTTAAGTACAGGTCATGGGATAGTTAGCAGGTCACATTAAAGTTAATGATATGACTTGGATTTGAAACACTTTAAGTAAGATGTAATATAAATGTAATTCAGTTGGTATAATGTGACTGCCGGGGGCATTAATAGCGATAGCTGACAAGATGCTTTCACCTTTTAACTAGTTTCTAATTGCTAAGGAGATCTGGGTTCAAAAGATCCAGGTCAGCATGGAACCTGTTACTGATGCAAGGACATCTGCAGCTAATGTAACAAAGATTTGGTCACTAGTCATCTGCTTTTGTTTTTCCCTATTTCTATTCAGATTGGCAATGGAATTATCTGCAATGTCAGCCAAGTGCCATTCACACATGTATCAAACAAATGACAGAAAAACAGGTCATTATGACCATTAGTTTTGACTTCACAAATACAGCATGGCCATATTTTCCCACTTAGAGGTATCATTGGTGATAAACCATGTGCCCCCTCATTGTCTGTCTATACCATATATCAGTAACTGATTATAATTGTGCAGCTTGATTCCTTACAAATTGATTTGGAAGTTCTTTCAGGGTGCCAGTTTACCAAGTGTTCAAAATATAAGTCACAACTTGAATGTGTGTCCAATTGTAATCTATCCACATGAGAATTAATAGTAATGCTTGATGTGTGTCAGCAACAGAACATATGGACTATTATTACTTTGTGGAATGCACCAGAATATACCACTCTGTAGTCTTAAAGTTTGCCATTATCTATTATCTAATCCCAAAATCTGCAAAAAATCTGGATAGCGGTCTTTCTGGCTGTTGTCTTTTGCTAATCATGCTGCACAGTTGTCCACTGGAGAAGATGCCCCTAATTGCCAAATAGGGAAATCTCTTCACATGGATTCTATTAGAATTTCCACTGCAGCAGCAATGAGATGGGGAATTTGGTGCTGTACTATTCCATTACTAGTCCAGACATAATTTCTCAAATTCACATTTATTTTTCTCATCATTTTTGTCCATAAAGTCACATACGTGTTGTCATAATATATATAGTCATTATCATGTCGATGGGGACATTTCCAACAATATTGTAGGTGCTAAAAAACCTCTGAAGTGGCCAAGTTAGGGTCTTGTTGAAAAACAAATTTATGGCAACAATTTGTCTTTATCAAGTGTCTTTCACACAATAAAAGATGCTTTATATGAACATTAAAAGCAAGCTTTGAACCAAGTAAGGTAAGGCAATATTAGAAGAACTTACCATTAACTTGGTCAAAGAAGTTGACTAATGTCTTAAAGTTGAAAAGACAGACAGAAATGTTTAAAAATAATGTTCTTATCTAAAGACATAAGCACCACTGATAGAGCAATAAAAATGGAGAAGATTCAAATGACCAGAATGAGATAAGCACAGCTATCTCAGAGGATTATTTGTTTGGAGAAGATTACAGAGTTAAGAAGGAACTGGAGAGTTTTGAAAACAGATGGGAATTTTAAAGTTGAGACATTACTGAACCAGCAGGCAATCAGTAATTATGGGCATAATAGATGATAGATGCAAGTCTGAGCACTGCAAAATTATGGATGCCCTAAAATTAATGGAAGAAAGAATGCAGGTCACTAGCCAGTACTGTCTTGGAATTGTTAAGGCATTAGAGGAAATAAAGAAAATCTGATGAGGATAGCTCCAAAGATGCAAGGTTTCAGTTACGTAGATTGGAGAGCTTGATTTGTTGTCATTAGAGAAAGTTCAGAGAAGATTTGATAAAGCTGGCATAAACATGTCAGGCCAAATTGCTTCCTGTGCTGTAACCATTCTATGGTTATGTGCATTTGGGGGTGGGGTATGGAGTTTTCAGACAGAACGAAAAGTATTGGCTTTAGTCTTCCCAGTATTTAATTGAAGGAAAATTCTGCTGATGCAACATGGGACTTATGCCAAAAGAAGTAATAATTCAGCAATAGAGGAGCCAAGTCAGGTGGTGGTAAGGTAGATCTGGATATCACAAGTGCATATGTGAAAACTAACTGTAATTTTTGAATAATGCAAGGAGTTAGGTGGAAGAGAAGTAGGATGCATGCAAGGATAGGTTACTGGACCAAATCAGAAATAACAGTGGGGGACCAAAGGTGGATTTTTTTTGTACGTCATACTCTGGCTACATTTAGATAGATAAGAATAGAACCAGTTAAGTGGACAGCTGGACAATAGGTAAGTGGCATTGGAGAACAACATGTCAACCAGATCAAATGTAACAGACAAGTCGAAATGGGATAGTTTATCTTTGTCACAGTCACAAAGGATACAATCTATGACTTTGAGAAGAGTGGTTTCAGTATAATGGCAACAGCAGCATTTTCTTTCCCCACAGAAGGTCATGAGTCTCTGGAATTCAAATCCTCAGAATATTTTGGAAAAGTGTCTTTAAATATTGTTAAGGCAGAGATAGATAAGTACTTGAAAAGCAAAGGGTGGAAGTTTATCAGGGGTAGGCAGGAATGTGGAGTAATCAGATGAGCCATGACTCCACTGAATGGAGGAGTAGGCTTGTGGGGGCCACATGGTCTACTCCTTCTCCTAATTTGTATGTTGGTATGCAACTAAAGCTTGCACTGGAAACAGTTGCCCAGAGAATTCAAGGTTTTGATTGCCACTTAACTTACTGCTAGCATTCAATAAGTACACAGCATATTAGTGGATAGTGGTTGGTCGAATTAATGACGGCCGATAAATGCTAGCCTTGCCAACAATGACTACATCCCACAAAATACGTCCTCTCCAAAAGGCAACCAGCTACCTGGGAGTAAACAAATTATTTCATGTAATTTTGATTGCTATTTAAAGGCCCATGACCTTTTATGGTTGTCTTGCCACTGGAGGTTTGAAGAGGATTTCTCATTGGGTGACATCCTAGGATACTTAATAGGATTATAAGCATCTATTTCATAATTTCTCTGAGGACTTCATGGAATGGACACTGAACAGTTGTCATCAAGAGAAATCTTGCAGAGGGTTGTCCTTGGCCTGCAAGAATAATGAGAGACAGTAGAACTGAACTTGCTGCTGATGTGAGGAAGGGAAAAGTGAAATTGACTTCTTCCCTGCAGGTAAAGGGCATACCTCCACCTTTGAACCTAATGGGTCACATATGAATTTGTGTGCGCTCTTACTTAGTCCCTGAATCATCCTGAAACATGTCACCATGTATCAGCCAGTATATTTTAGTGCAGTTCACATATTCCAATCAATTAATATTGTCTTTCGTCTGTACTTAAGTGGTAAACCTGAAGTTGCTAGTTTTAGCACTTCTAGGCAAGTTCAAAATTATGAAAATCAATAATTAGGACCAAATTTGTATGTTAATTTAGATTTTCAAAAGGGCATGTTTTGTTCGTAGAATGCTCACATAGCTCATTTTCATCTTTTCACAAAGTTGTTACTTTTTTTAGTCTTTGTCTATGCGGAGATACAAATCATGTTAGACATTGGTTATGGCCTATTTCAGGCTCATGACTTTTGTTATTTTCCTTCAACACCTTCAACATCTTAACATCTTATCTAAGCTGACACCAATTGTTACAGTTAACCTGAGAATGTAACTTCTAAAACAAGTTTTGTGATTTACATATGAAAGAAGTGAAACTATCATGGTCATTTTAACAGATGAGAGACTTAACAAACAATCGAGGTATTTTTCAAGGTATAATTTCAGTTACATCACACTGTAAACTTTTACTATAAATTCTGTGTCTTACAATTATGTACCCCACAACCACCTGATGAAGGAGTAGCGCTCCGAAAGCTAGAGCTTCCAATTAAACCTGTTGGACTATAACCTGGTGTTGTGTGATTTGTACACCTCAGTCCAACATAGAACATTACAGTGCAGTACAGGCCCTTCGGCCCTTGATATTGCGCCGACCTGTCATACCAATCTGAAGCCCATCTAACCTACACTATTCCATGTACGTCCATATGCTTGTCCAATGATGACTTAAATGTACTTAAAGTTGGCGAATCTACTACAGTTGCAGGCAAAGCGTTCATACCCTTACTACTCTCTGAGTAAAGAAACTATCTCTGAGTAAAGAAACTACCTCTGACATCTGTCCTATATCTATCACCCCTCAATTTAAAGCTATGCTCCCTCATGTTCACCGTCACCATTCTTGGAAAAAGGCTCTCCCTGTCCACCCTATCTAACCCACTGATTATCTTATATGTCTCTATTAAGTCACCTCTCAACCTTCTTCTCTCTATCGAAAACAGCCTCAAGTCCCTCAGCCTTTCCTCGTAAGACCTTCCCTCCATACCAGGCAACATCCTAGTAAATCTCCTCTGCACCCTTTCCAAAGCTTCCACATCCTTCTTATAATGCGATGACCAGAACTGCACAGAATACTCCCAAGTGCGGCCGCACTAGAGTTTTATACAGCTGTAGCATAACCTCGTGGTTCCGGAACGCGATCCTTCTATTAATAAAAGCTAAAACACTATATGCCTTCTTAACAACCCTGTCAAACTGGGCGGCAACTTTCAAGGATCTGTGTACCTGGACACTGAGACCTCTCAGCTTATTTACACTACCAAGAATCTTACCATTAGCCCAGTACTTTGCATTCCAGTTACTCTGACCAAAGTGAATCACCTCA
>NC_057727.1:19465281-19485202 GCF_004010195.1 Chiloscyllium plagiosum | reverse complement strand
CTTGCGGTACACCACTGGTAACTGGACTCCAGGATGAACATTTCCCATCAACCACCACCACCTGTCTTCTTTCAGCAAGCCAATTACTGATCCAAACTGCTATATCTCCCACGATCCTATTCCTCCGCATTTTGTACAATAGCCTACTGTTGGGAATCTTATTGAACGCCTTGCTGAAATCCATATACACCACATCAACCGGTTTACTCTCATCTACCTGTTTGGTCACCTTCTCAAAGAACTCAATAAGGTTTGTGAGGCACGACCTATCCTTCACAAAATCATGCTGACTATCCATAATCAAATCATTCTTTTCCAGATGATTATAAATCCTATCTCTTATAAACTTTTCCAATGCTTTACCAACACCAACACCTCCAAATTGTCAATAGGACTGACTCTATAAAACCCTGGAATTCGACTTCGACAAAAATCAGCAAAACGTGCTCTTATTGCAAAAAGTACACCCATCTGCTTCATAAGAAAGCTGAAAAAAGGAGCCAGGCTTTGTTCTCTTGCTCATTATCCAGCAACTGGAAGTACAGTGGCTATAGAGATCGTTTGCATCATTATCCAGGCTTGCACCTTAAGCATGTTTACACGGCAAACAATTATCAGTATATGTTAATTTGAACTGTTAATACAGATATTCAAAAGTTCCACATGAAAGGTATTAATCAAGCTGAAAATATTTTGGAAGATGAAAGAAATTGTGGGAATAAATGCTCAGCAGCTGACCCAATTAGGGGCCGTTTTCAGGTCAATGGTCTCTATAATTCATATCTATGGCTTTGATTCAGGAATTCAATGCAAATGCAATGCACATTTAGGAAAAGGTAGAAGCATTAGAAATTTCAGTGAGCTGAATATATAATGTGCAGAGAAGTTGCAGATAAAATTTAATGCAAAAAAAGTGAGACATTGTAAAAGTACATAATACGCGCTTCATGTATGGGTCTGAGATAGTGAGATGGAAAGAGAATTTGGTGTCTGCACAGATAGGTCACTTAGTATATGCAGCCAATGCAGAAGAACAATCAAGATAGTAATAAAATTTAAGTAGAGTTTTTGACAAAGTCTCACATCACAGAGTGGTTCCTCAGAACCCATGGGATTTGTAGCGATTTGGAAGATTGGATTCCCAAAATTTTCTTAGTGGCAGGAAACAGAGGCTGATGACAGAAATTTTGTGACTAGAAGCTGATGTCCAGTGGCTTACCACAGGATTCAGTGCTGAGTCCCTTGCTATTTTTTTGTACATACCAATAATCTAGATATGAGCATAGGAAATATGATCATCAGTTAGTTTGTAGATGACATGAAAATTGGTGTTGTGATTAACAGCAAGTAAAGCTTTAAACTACACGATGATAGGACAGGCTGGTCAGATGAGCTGAAAATGGAATTTAATCCTGAAAATTAGGTGATGCATTTTCAGAGGACTATCAAGGCAAGGCAGTACATACCGAATGGTAGGACCCAAGGATATAGAGGCTCATGGGGACCATATGTACATAGATCTTTGAAGACAGCAAAATATATTGATAAGGTGCTTCAGAAGGCATATGGGATTCATGCATTTATTAATCAGTTAGGCAACAGCTAGAGTACTGCCTGCAATTCTGGTCGCCACACAATAGAAGATGTGATTGCACTAGAGAGTGCAGAAGAAATTCACTGGGATGTTGCCTGAGCTGGAGTGATTCAGCTATGAAGAGAGACCAAATCAGTTGTGGATGTTTCCTTTAGACTAGAGAAGGCTGTATGTGCATGGGGTGGATGAAGATGGATTGGAGTTGAAAAAGTCTTGAGGGTAATAGACTGGGAGAAACCCCAGAGGATTGTGGATCTCTGGAACTCACTGCCTAAAAGGGTGGTAGAGGTGAATCTCTCAAGACATCTCATACCTATTTAGATGAACGCTTGAACAACCACAACATACAAGGCTACTGGTCAATTGCTGGAAAATTGTATTCGAATAGATGAATGCTTGAGGTCGGTGCAAACACTAGCTGAAGGGGCCTCTTTCCATGCTATAAAAACACTGACTCTTAAAAGTATATTTGGCAATTATCAGGCAGTTCTTCTTCACACAGTGCTATGTATATGGAGTCGATAATGTGGTCAAAGGCAAAAGCTGTTGATTAATTTAACAAATTGGATTAAGTGAATAATCTGTCAAATTTCTAGTCCTAATGATAAGTCACTGAACTCAAAATGTAAACTCTGCTTCCTTCCCACATATAAGTAATCTAATCTAAGATGCTGCCAGACTTGAGTTTCTCCAGCAATTTCTGTTTTGCTTTCAGGTCTCCAACATCGGCAGTTCTTTGTTTTAGAGTTTCTCTGGATGCACAGTTCAAAATTGAGATTGATAGATTTTTGTTGAATAAGGGTGTTAAGAATTATTGAAGCAAGGATGATAAAATGAATTAATTATCACTTAGCTACAGTTTAGTTGAAAAGATGGAAGGACTTGAGAGGCTGAATGTGCAAAACCTATTCCTAACGATGATGAACTGAGATGAGTTGAATAACCTTCATCTGTAAATACTATATGCTCCTTTTCAAAGGGAGAAAACTAAAGAAAATATATATTTAGAAATAAGCCAACTCAAATAATATGAGCAATCAGTCTGCACATTATCCTCTGAGGTATTTTTGTTACACTTATTAACAAACTAAAATGAAGTATACTGTGTAAGTTTATGAACATTCACATATTATGGGCAGAGTTCATATTCAAAATGGCACCTGGAAGAAACTAACCTTTAGTTGTACATTGAGATGGGAAGATATAGAATGTGGGGAAATAGATGGTGATATCTTGAAAATTTTCATTTTTCAGAGGAGGATGTGGTAGATGTATTGAAAGTAGATAAATCCCCAGAATTTGATCAGGTGTAGCCTAGAACTCTGTGGGAAGCTAGGGAAGTGATTGCTGGGCCCCTTGCTGAGATATTTGTATCATTGACAGTCACAGGTGAGGTGCCAGAAGACTGTAGGTTAGCTAACGTGTTGCCACTATTTAAGAAAGGTGGTAAGGAAAAGCCAGGAAACTATAGACCAGAGAGCCTGACATTGGTGGTGGACCAGCTGTTGGAGGGAATTCTGAGGGACAGGATTTACATGCATTTGGAAAGGCAAGGACTGATGAGGGATAGTAGGCATGGCTTTGTGCATGGGAAATCATATCTCACGAACTTGATTGTTACTTCTTCAAAATACTCAAAGAAGACTGATGAGGGCAGAGCAGTGGACATGATCTATATGGACTTATATGGACGATCTATAAGGTGTTCGACAAGGTTCCTCATGGGAGACTGGTTAGCAAGGTTAGATCTAATGGAATACAGGGAGAACTAGTAATTTGGATACAGTACTGGCTCAAAGGTAGAAGACAAAGGGTGTTGGTGGAGGATTGTTCTTCAGACTGGTGGCCTGTGAACTGTGATGTGCCACAAGGAGCAATTGGGTCCACTACTTTTCGTTATTTATATAAGTGATTAGGATATGAACATAGGAAGTACAGTTAGTTAATTTACAGAAGACACCAAAATTAATACTGAACAGCAGAGAAGGTTACCTCAGATTACAATGGGATCTTGACCTGATGGGCCAATGGGCTGAGTGGCAGATGGAGTTTAATTTGGATGAATGCGAGGTGCTGCACTTTGGAAAAGTAAATCAGAGCAGGACTTATACATTTAATGGTAAGGTCCTAGGGAGTGTTGCTGAACAAAGAGACCTTGGTGTGTATGTTCATTGTTGCTTGAAAGTAGAGTCACAGGTAGATAGGATAGTGAAGGTGTTTGGTATGCTTTCCTTTATTGGTCAGAGCATTGAGCATATGTTGAGAGGTCATGCTGCAGCTGTACAGAAAATTGTTTAGGCGCTTTTGAAATATTATGTGCAATTCTGGTTGTCCTCCTAACGGAAGGATGTTGTGAAACTTGAAAAGGTTCAGAAAAGATTCACAAGGATGTTGCTAGGCTTGGAGGGTTTGAGCTATAGGGAGAGTCTGAATAGGCTGGGGCTGTATTCCCTGGAGCATTGGAGGCTGAGTGTTCACTTTACAGAGGTTTATAAAATTATGAGGGGCATGGGATAGGATAAATTTACAAGGTCTTTTCCCTGGGGTGGGGGAGTCCCGAACTAGAAGGCATAGGTGTAGGGTGAGAGCAGAAGGATATATAAGGGACCTAAGGGGCAACTTTTTCACGTAGAGAGTGATGCATGTTTGGAATGAGCTGTCAGAGGAAGCGGTGGAGGCTATTACAATTACAGCATTTAAAAGGCATCTGGATGGGTATATTAGGAAAGGTTTAGAAGGTTATGGGCCAAGTGCTGACAAATGGGACTAGATTAGGTTAGGATATCTGGTCGACATGGACGAGTTGGACCAAAGGGTCTGTTTCCATACTGTACATCTCTGACTCCATGAGATGGAAAAGAAATGAACCGAAGTAAAATTTAGCATGTAATTCAAGACTTGTGTAAATAGATGTATAAATATTTATCAAATGAATCCCGTCAGCAAAAAAAATCTGCTGCGAAGTTTCTATCAAAAACATAAACTTAACCTTTCCTCCATTACCTTGTACATCAGAATAAAGTGAAGGAAATATTTTTCTCCCTTACTATCTTGAATGCATCCATTGCTGTCCATTGCTTTTGTGTCTTCTTGATTCTACTGTTGTAATTCATCTATTTTGTGATACATGTGATTATCAAACAGAAAAACTAACAATGTGATTTGACACTTTTTACTTGCAGCTAATATTAGATTATCATAATTGATATTTTTATGGTTTCACTATTCTATAGTTTGAAAAAAAACACTTTTTAAAAATGGGACATTAGGTGGAACAAAGTACTTTTATTATTTAGGAAAAAAATGTACAGTACTGTTCCTGTAACATACCTAAATGAGAAACAAAAGGAACGTCAAATTCAGTAAACTGTACCGTACAATTGCTCAGTGGTCAACATATATTTCCTCTAAACTCAGAGGTCACATTTATGATGACCAGTTTAAAAAAAAGTCTTTCAGTACCAATTCAAAGACTGTGTGGATGTTTTACAAAATCAGTTCATAGTCATTAAAAGACATCCTGAACACATCATATGGATTCATTTTGATGTTTTATTACAAACAGCCATGGCTTATTCTTAAAATATAAATCTGTAAAACACAATTATCCACTGACTGTACATGTTTTTACAATATACAATCCAGGAATTTAATGTGGTGCAAAAACAGTTTTGCATATAGCCACTGGCCACATCAAACAAAGGTTTTGGCAGTCGCACTACTAAAAGTTAACTAGGGATTAACATTTCACTACATTATCAAAGGGGCCTGCATATTGTACAATAACAGTTGTATGTGTAAATGAATTATTAACTCGAAACAGTCATCATGTAACTCTTAGAGGGACTTGATCTGCCAATTCTAAATTCATCCTTGCAACTTATCATACTATCCAAGGGGGAGATACCGCTGCTGGGAACGTTTTCGTAAAGAACGCAAATTGATCCATCTTCACCTATTCGGTAGGACACCTCGAACGGGTCGACCCACAGAGTCAATTCACTTGGCAAAAGTTGAAAAAGTTGTTGGCTGCTGAGTCCGATGATGTTGGACGCCCTTGCTATCAGAGGATCCATTTTGTGGTTGATCCTAATGCATCGGTATCCTGACCCTTTGCAAGGCATGTGGGGGAACCAATGGTGTCTGTAGTGTTCTGTCAAACAAAGACAACAAACGTTAAATTCAAATGACCTGCAAAATTCGCTTTGCTTTTCTTTCACAGCGTTGCTGTTTGTGAATCTGAATTCACCCAACTGCGCTTTCTCTTTTCCTCTGTAGATGGGGGAGGGGAGGGAAATAAATAAGGGGGAAACACAACTTCAAAAATATTCTTTTCCACGATGGGAAAAATTTCGATTCTCTGCACATTTCTTTGGCGTTTAATGAATTTTTTTCGCCATTGACTTGTTTCATGTGGCGCTAGCCCAGAAATTAAAAAAAAATTGAATGCTTCCCATTTTAATACCTGCTTTCACTCTCACCTGCTAAAGATTTCTCCAACGACTCGCTGAAATGTTGGAGCTGCTCATCAGAAATAAGCCCTGTCGTCCTCAACAATCTGGTAATAAAACCCACGGCAGTTGTGATTTCAGTTTTCATTTTGATCAACTCTACTCCAGGACTCATCGGCTGACCCAAAAGATAAAACGATGTTTCCGCTTTTATTTCTGAACCAAGGTTATTTATTTTAGGGGGAAAAAAGATCGAAACAAAAATCTCGACGTTGGAAACTTTCAAGAAAAAGTACAAAACGAATTTTTTTGAACGTGTTTTGTTTACAGTTCACCAGATCCTGGGCCCAAAACAAAACCCTTTGGTCTTTTTCTTTTCTTTTGTTCCGTTCAAGGCGACGAATTCGACTTTTCTGATTTTTTTTTCTTCTCTGATCACAAAGGCATGCGGGGAGTCTCTTCGGTGGTTTTTTTTTTGTTGTTTTCACTTTTGTTTTGTTATGATAGGATTTGGCTAAAGGAAAAACATTGTTTTTTTAACCAAGTCGACGAAGGCTGTGAAGAGATGAAGAGACATCAAACAAGACGCGACCCGCGGCCAATCCTCAGCGACACAAACCCCTCGCACCAAGAGCTGTAAACATCGCCAGCACCGCCCCTCTGTGACCTCACACACGACGCCTCACAGCCAATCGAATCACCAGGTTTACTAACGTCAAAATGGATCATTTGCATATAATTAACGGCACCGCGTTTATTTGCCCCACCCTATCGTTGTCTCCGCCCCTCCTCCAGAATCCCCGCCCCTTTCTACAGTGCGAAAGTGAAAGATACCCCAAATTCTTTCCAGCTGAACAGCCCAACTTCCAGTTTTCCCCCCAAAACATTGTATTTATCTCGAAAAGAGGACTACTTTCAGAACCTATTGCAACATTTTAAAACAAAATTTGACGTTTTTCCAGAAACGAAATGTTCAAAGTTTCATGTTTGCCTTAATGTTTGCATTTAGCTTTAGAAATTTTGGGGAGTCTTCAAGCAAATATCACTTGAAATTCCACTCCTGACGTCTTGGATCCGTCAAGATTACAAAGATCCCTTAGGGGTCAACAATTCCTTGAACAACTACTCTCATTGCATCGGAGGGTCCTTGGGACATGTCCCATGCATGTGCACACCCTCGATCCCACACTTAAACAGTACCATCTCAGTCTATCTCAAGGTTGTCTTCATCCAAAGTTTCATTTCATTCTTGATTTACTCAGCACTTTTAAATAAAAGGTCTGTAGTATCGCAAGCTTCAACAATTAAGTTTCAGTACATGAGAAGTAGCAGGCATCACTGGGGCATTTTTGAGGTTAAGAGCTTTCTGGCTAGCACAAATGCAGTCACCTCACAACTGAAATACATGCAAAAGAGGGAGGGAGGGAGGGACCACAGATGATCAACTGACACTGAAGATGGTGCATCTGTCCCCTCAGAACAAGTATTCGAATCTAGATGGAGATCTAAGTGGTCATTCAGACAAGGAGTACAACTAGAGATATATGCATGGAACCACAATTGGCTCAGTATATAGTGATTATGAATAATGATAAAATAGACAGGCAGCTGAAAATATGAATCCAGGGCTATTTGTTGCCTCTCTGGTGTTCGGGTCAAGGATGTATCCAAATGTCGGCAGAGCACTTTAAGCAAAGAAGTGAAGACCCAGCAGATCTGGTGCTCATTTGTATCAACAAGGTGGATAGAATGAGAGATATATGCTGCAGTCAGACATTGAGAAGCTTCATAGGAAATTAGCAAGCAGGATATCAAAAGGGGTAAAGCAGGTTACTCCCAGTATCACACAGAATAGGATGATCGAGTGATTAATATGTGAATGGGAAGATCATGCACAAGGAATGGTTTTAGATTCTTGGAGGGTTCCTGTGCAGACTGGATGGGTTACACTAAAATAAAGCTAGGAATTATTTCCTTGTTGGATGACATGTTAGTACTGTTGAGAAGGATTTAAACTAACTTGGCAAGAGTGTGGGAACCAGCAGCTGATCCGAGAGAGGAATGCCAAGGTGCAAAGAGTATTGGTTGAGGCTGATAATACTAAAGTAGGAAATAGTATGGTATTAGGTATGGTCAGCACAATAGGGAAAATAACAAAATAGGAATTAAGGTGTGAATATGTGACATTCACATGGACCTAAGATTGGTTAGTTGCAGACATAGATAGCCACATTGAACTATAATGTTGCAGTAACAATGGAGTCCTTGCTCAAAGAAGTGGTGGGAATTAAGTATACCTGGAGTTAAGGTATTCAGGAAAACTAGGAAAGAAAGAAAATGTGGTGTGGTAGTAGTAGTGATAAAGGAGCACATTGCAGTGCTAGTTAGATAAAATGCCTAGGAAGGGTCAAGGACAGAATTTATTTTGTCATAGCTCAGAGACAAAAATTGTACAATTACCTTTCTTGGTGTTTCTATGGGCCATCAATTAATGGGAAAAGGTAAAGAAACAAATTTGCAAGGAAATTATAGTCAACTGCAAAAATTATAGGATAATTGTAATGGGGAACTTTAATCTAGTCCCATATGCCAGCACATATTTGAATAGAGAATGGGTAGTAGTGATGTAAAGGGCTGAGAGATAAGAGTGCCTTTAATGACAAAACGCAAGATGCTGAATATTTTAATAATCACTATCTCAGCCTGTCTTGCAACCATCAATGATTTGTACACATATACATTCAGGTCCTTCTGCTCCTGCACACCATTTAAAATTGTACTGCTTACTTTATTTGTCTCTCTGCATTCTTAGTACTGAAATGAATCATTTCTCTACTTTAAATTACTGTACAAGAGTCTGAAAAGGCTGGGGCTGTTTTCCCTGGAGTGTCGGAAGCTGAGAGGTGACCTTATAGAGATTTATAAAACCATGAGTGGCATGGATAAGGTACAAGGTCTTTTCCCTGAGGTGGAGGTGTCCAGAACTTGGGAGCATAGATTTAAGGTTAGAGAGGAATGATATAAAAGGCACCTAAGGGGCAAATGTTTTCACAGAAGGTGGTGCGTATATGGAATGAAGTGGTGGAAGCTGGGACAATTACAACATTTAAAAGACATTTGGATGCATATATGAATAGGAAGGGTTTAGAGGGATGTAGGCCAATTGCTGGCAAATGGGACTAGATTAATTTAGGATATCTGGTCAATATGGATGATTTGGACCGAAGGGTCTATTTCCATGCTCTCTAACACTCCATATGCCATTGTCAGCCCATTCTATCAATTTGTCTTTCTCCTTTTCAAACTCCACACTATCTTCCTCATCGTTTACAACACTTCCAAGTTTTGAATCATCTCAAAACTTTGTACACCAGGGTACAAAGGTCATTAATAAATATCAGGAAGAGCAGGGAATTCGGTGCCAATTTGTCAGGAACTCCAACACAAACTATTATAGAGTCAAAGAGATGTACAGCACAGAAACAAACCTTTCACTCCAACTAGTCCATGCCAACCACATATCCCAACCCAATCTAGTGCCACCTGCCAGCACCCAGACCAAATCCCTCCAAACCCTTCCTATTCATATACCAATCTAAATGCCTTTTAAATGTTGCAATCGTATTAGTCTCCACCACTTCCTCTTGACAGCTCATTCCATACACGTACCACCCTCTGCATGAAAAGGTTGCTCCTTATGTCTCTTTTATATCTTTCCCCTCTCACCCTAAACCTATGCCCTCTAGTTCTGGACTCCCCCATCCTAGGGAAAATACTTTGTCTATTTATCCTATCCATGCCCCTCATGATTTTATAAACCTCTATAAGGTCACCCCTCAGCCTCTGACACTCCAGGGAAAACAGCCCCAAACTGTTCAGCCTCTCCCTATAGCTCAAATCCTCCAACCCTGGTAACATTCTTGTAAATCTTTTCTGAACCCTTTCATGTTTCACAACATCTTTCCGATAGGAAGGAGACCAGAATTGCAAAAGTGGCCTAACCAATGTGCTGTACATGACCTCCCAAGTCCTGTACTCAATACTCTGACCAATAAAGTCCTTACCACCTTTCTTAAACAGTGTCACCACGTTAGCCAATCTCCAGTCTTCCGGCACCTCACCTATGACTATCAATGATACAAGTATCTCAGTAAGAGGCCCAACAATCACTTCCCTAACCTCCCAAAGAGTTCTAGGGTACACCTGATCAGGTCTGGGGATTTATCAACTTTTTGCGTTTCAAGACATCCAGCACTTCCTCCTGTGTCATGTGAACATTTTTCAAGATGTCTCCGTCTATTTCCCTACATTCTATATCTTCCATGTCATTTTCCACAGTAAATTCTAATGCAAAATACTCATTTAGTGTCTCCTCTATTTTCTGCGGCTCCACACAAAGGCCGCTTCGCTGATCTTTGAGGGGCCCTATTCTCTCCCTAGTTACCCTTCTGTCCTTAATATACTTATAAAAATCCTTTGGATTCCCCTTAACTCTATTTGCCAAAGCTATCTCATGTCCCTTTTTTGCCCTCCTGATTTCCCTCTTAAGTATACCTACAGTTCAAAAAATGCCATTCCCACAACTCTTGTGTTTTCACTGCAATTTAGGTCAGCCAAATTTGTCTCCATACTGCTACTGTCTCTTTTATTCCAAGAGATTCAACTTTTTCATAAAGGTTTTGTATTACACTTTATCAAATACATTATGAAAGTCCATGTACACCACAAAGAGTCATACAGCACAGAAACTAGCCATCCCACTTGCCTGTGTTTGGCTCATATCCCTCTAAACTGTCCCTGTTCATGTATCTGTCCAAATGTCTTTTAAATGTTGTAACTTGTAATCTTCATTAAGATCAACAGCATTACTTTCATGAACACTCTGTTAACATACAAAAAAAATTAAGTTCATTGTTAAACATATTTGCCTTTAAAAAATTCATTTCTTGAATTAATCTGTATTTGGTGAAGTGATTATTAATTTTGCGTAAGTTTGCAGGTCTCACAAAAATAGGTGGAAGGCAAGTGGTGAGGATGACACAAAAGATTTGCAGAGTGACATAGATAGGTTAAGTGAGTGGGAAAAAAAACACATTAAGAACGGAATATAATGTGGGAAATGTGAGCTTATGCACTTTGGAAGGAAGAATCATAGAATCCCTGCAGTGTGGAAACAGGCCTTTCAGCCCAACAAGTCCATATTAACCCTCCAAAGAGTAACCCACCCCGACTACTCTATATTTACCTAATGCACCTAACCTACATAGCCCTGAATACTATGGGCAATTTAGCATGGCCAATTCGCCTAACCTGCACATCTTTGGATTGTGGGAGGAAACCCACGCAGACATGGGGAGAATGTGCAAACTCCACACAGTCAGTCACCCGAGGCTGGAATTGAACCCAGTTCCCTGGTGCTGTGAGGCAGCCGCACTGACCACTGAGCCACCATGCCACCCTGAAGAATAAAGGAACTGAATGTTATTCAAATTGTGGAAGACTGCAGAAAGGTACAAAACAGGTGAATTTGAGGCTCCTGATCCATGAATCATAGAAAGTGAATATCTATGTTCAGGGAAGTCATATTGAATTTAATTTCAAAGGGAGTGGAATATAAAAATAAGGAGGTTTTGCTAAATGTACAAAGGTGCTAGTCAGGCCACAGCTGGAACACTGTAAACAGTTTTATGCCCCTTATACAAGGAAAGATATACTTGTATTGGAGACAGTCAGAGAAGTACCATTAAGCTAATATCAGGTACGGAGGGACTGTCGTTTGAGAAGAGGTTGAGTGGTCCTGTACTCGTTGGAATATAGAATAATGGGAGATGATGGCTTTGAAACACTTCAGATCGAGATGAGGAGGAATTTCGTCTCAGCAAGTAGTGCTATGTCATGCTACATTGCCCGTAGTGTTAGGTGAAGGGGTAAATGTAGGGGAATGGGTCTGGGTGGGTTGCTCTTCGGAGGGTCAGTGTAGACTTGTTGGGCCAAAGGGCCTGTTTCCAAACTGTAAGTAATCTAATCGAAACAGGTAATCTAATCTAGTGAATCTATTGAATTCTTTATCACAGAAGGTTGTTGAGGCTGGGTCATTAAATATATTCAAGGCTGAAATAGCCAGATTTTAAAACAAGAAGGGAATCAAGGGTTATTCCAAAAGGGCAGGAATGTGGAGTTGAGAATTTTCAGATCAGTCAATTCTAAATGGCGTGCAGGAACAAAGGGACCTAAATGTGTATGTGTACAAATTATTGAAGGTTGCAAGACAGGCTGAGATAGCAATTATTAAAATATTCAGCATCTTGAGTTCTGTCAATAGGGGAGTAGAATACAAAAGCAGGGAAGTTATATTAAGCCTGTAGAAAACATTTGTTTGATCTCAGCATCCAGTTTGGGTATTGCAATTTAAACAGTAAATAAAGGCATTAGAAAGATTGTAGAAAATATTCATGAGAATGTTCCAGGGATCAGAAACTTCAGTTACATGGAGAGATTAGAAGAGTTGGGACTATTTTCCTTTAAGAAGAGGAGCTTGCAAGGAAATTTAGAATTAGAATTCCTATTGTGTGGAAACAGGCCCTTCAGCCCAACAAGTTCACACCGACCCTCCAAAGAGTATCCCACCCAGACACATTCCCCTACATTTACCCGTGACTCATGCACTTAACCTATACATCCGTGAACACGATGGACAATTTAGCACTGCCAATCACCTACCCTATACATCTTTAGATTGTGGGAGGAAACCCACGCAGACACGGGGAGAATGTGCAAACACCACATAGACAGTCGCCTGAGGCTGGAATCAAACCCAGGTCTCTGGAGTGTGAGGCAGCAATGCTAACCACTGAGCCACTATGCCACCCTCTATGTTTTATAGAGGTATTCAAACTCCTGAAGGGCTTAGACAGAATAGATAGGGAGAACTGTTACCATTGGTGGAAGGCTCAAGATCATGTGAACACAGATTTAATGTAGTTGTAAAATGAAGCAATGACATGAGGAAAATCTTTCTTACTTAGCAAGTGGCTAGAATTTGTAATTTGCCTGAGACTATGGTGGTAGCGATATTAACTATGATTTTCAAAAGGGAATTGAATTATTATGTGAAAGGGAAATATTTAAAGGACTACTGAACAAGGAAATGGCACTAGAATTGGTCCTCACCAAGCACAGTCATCGCTATATGAAAGGTCTTCCTCCTTCTGTGCTGAAACTATTCTATAGTCTATGAATCTTGTGCCTGAGCAAAATTAGTCTATTGAATCTAACCACAGAAAGATTTAGTGCCTTCAGGATGAAAGAGAAGGCAGTTGAAAAAAAGATTGCTGATTCAATGGACAGAGCTTCTATCATAGTCCTAAGACATTCTGATAAGGAAGAAAAAAGTTCAATTTATCAGCATGGTGTTAAATTATAATTGTAAATATGAACTATAAAATTTTAACTTCTGTCATCTGTTTGTATTCCCTGAGACCTTTCGTCGAAGAAAATGACTTGGAAGAAAGAACAAACTCTGAATTAAAATGGATGATGCAATCACTTGTGCAGAGTGAGGTATATCCAAGGGACTAATGTGGAACAAATGAAACTATCTGCACTGAAATTGTCACTTCATCTGGAGCCATTTTACAGAAACTAACTTTTGTTTAATAAGTTGAATTGAGTTTTTTGAAGAGTCACCATCACCTTTAAAAGGCCACTGTGCACCTGGACAGCATTGGTAATCTGGCATTCCCTCTTATTGGTAACATAATGGCACAGCAACCACAAAACCATGCTGCTACTGGCACGTAGCATCATGGTTGACACTCCCTCATACACACGGCTCCACTCTCTCACCCTTGAAGCTGTTTAATCACCAGGCCATACAGTTTACCTGTCCATAGCTATATCCCATCTAAACACCTTCTCTAAGTCACCACCACTCTGTACCCAAAGACCCACAGCCTGCCATTGTCCAGGAAAATCACATACAATTCCAAACATGAACTTCTATTTATGCCAGTGAGTGTACAGAAGAGAATTAAGAAAAGCTGCAGTTCACCCCCATGCTGCAAACCAAATCCTAATATTATGTCCAATGACAATCATACATTTCATGGTATTCCCATCTACTGGGACCAGGTGTCAGTCAGATACTGTCTGGTTGCAGCACCTGATACAGGTGAGCTCTGTCATATGCAAGGAGACTTTCCTCTTCCCCAAAGTCCTCCATCTTCTCCTTGGAAATTTGCTCCAAGCTTCTCAGGATTCAGCACATCACCTTGTTGTGTGTCCCAATTCTGCAGAGCCCATCATGCCACTGAATGATGCAGCACATTCTATCCAGACTATCCTGGTCCCCAGGTCCAAGCAATAGAACTGCATCTTTCATCATTCTTTCATCTCCTCCACTATGGTCCTGTTTGCAGCACGTGCACCAACTTGGCAAAGGTTTTACATCGGCTGAATGACCAATACATTCCAACAAAAAGGAGTGCCTGTTGCATCCAACTCCAATCAAGACTCAAATCAACAATTCAGTTTATCATTTAATTCCATAGCATCTGTAGTAACACTTACATGACACAGTCATAGAGATGTACAGCATGGAAACAGACCCTTCGCTCCAACTCATCCATGCCAACCGGATATCCAAACTACTCGGGTTCCATTTGCCAGCACTTGGCTATTATCCCTCTAAACCCTTCCTATTCATATACCCATCCAGATGCCTTTTAAATGTTGTAGTTGTACCAGCCTCCACCACTTCCTCTGCCAGCTCATTCCATACACACACTAACCTCTGCGTGAAAAAGTTACCCCTTAGGTCCCTTTTAAATCTTTCCCTTTTCATCCTAAACCTATGGCCTCTCGTCCTGGACTCCCCCACCCCAGGGAAAAGACCTTCAAGTGATGTTCATTTCCTCCCACTGCATCCTTGGAAGTTTCCTAAGTGATAGCACTCTTATAGCAAGCATTCACCTCATTTTAATTCATTGCTGCTAACTTCTTAATCATTGAGATGCCAATCTTAAAAATTGCAATGGTGCAAATCACCTTTGACCAGTATTTGAACCCAAAGTATGTTCACTCTCATGCGTTGCAAATGGATAAATAAATTATTGGAAATTAAAGGTAGCTGCAGTTTGCCAATGCATACCTCACGTAATTGCCCCTTCTGATACTGACTCTGTCCACCTTGGACATTGGCTAACCATTTTGTCATTGCAGTTATCATCTAGAGAATGAATGGATACTGTTAGACTGGGCTCCACCTGGTCACTAAATACACTGAAGAAGCCCATTTTATCTCACATTGCCCCAACAGCCCATTTCCATGTGGAGCCCACTACTTCAATCTTTGCCTCCAACTGTCCTCCTTCACATCTTTAAAATTTGGATGAAAGGATGAAGTTATGGTCACTGAATTTGCTGATGACATAAGAATAAGTATGAAAGTGAGTTGTGAAGAGAATGTAAGGAGCCTATAAGGCGATTATCGATAGGTTATCTTGAGGCAAAAATAGACATTACGGAAAAAGCTCACAGTTCTGGCAGCATCTGTGGTAAGAAATCAGAATTAATGTTTCAAATCGAGTGACTCTTCCTCAGAACAGTTACCTCTGATTTCTCTCCACAGATGCTGAGCTTTTCCAGCAATTTGACTTTTTGCCTCTAATTTACAGCATCTGCAGTTCTTTCAGTTTTTAGATAGGTTAACTTAGTGGACAAAGATCTGGCAAATGAAGTGCAATGGTGGAAAGTGTGAAATTCTCTATTTTGGCAGAAAGAAAAAAATGCACAATATGGTAAGAGGTCACATATCTCTGTGATGCAGAGAGATCTGGGGGTCCTAGTGCATGAATCACAGAATGTTAGTGTGCAGGTACAGCAAGTAGTCAGGAAAGCTAATAAAGTGCTATGTTTTATTGCAAAGGGAATCGAATGCAAGAGTAGGGAGGTTATGCTTCAGTTATACAGAGCATTGGTGAGACTGCATCTGAAGTACTATGTACAGTACTGATCACTGTATTTATGAACGTTAATGCATTGGAAGGAGTTCAGAGCAAGTTTACTAGACGATCATCTGGAATGAATTGATTGCCATATGTGAAAGGCTAGATAGATTAAGCCTGTACCCTCTGGAGTTTAGAAGAGTCAGAAGTGATGTAATTGAAACATGTAAGATTCTGAGAAAACTTGGCCAGGTGGATGTTGGATGTTTCATCTTGTGAGAATTAGAACTCAGAGTCATTGTTTAAAAATAAGGAGTCACCCATTTAAGATAGATGTGGATTTGTTTTCTCAGAGGGTTTCAGGTCTTTTGAGTTCCCTTCCTCTAAAGGCAGAATCTTTAAATACTTTTAAAACATAAGTAGATAGATTCTTGATTACCAAGGGGATGGAAGATTATCAGGGATATGCAAGAATACACAGTTGAGGTTAAAATCAGATCAGCCATGATCTTATTAAATGGTGGAGCAAGCTCGAAGGATTGACTGTTCCTTATCTGTATGTTTGTAATACAGGGTAAGCCACTTAAGAAACAATAATCCCAGTTCATAGACAGCCGACTGCTGCCAAACAAGAAATGTGCCTCAACATCTGGAAATTGTATAGAAAATGTGGCCCCTGATGTCAAGTTAGGCCACATTGGACTTCTCACACAATTTTTCCACAAGGTTTACCATAATCCATGTCCTTTTGGCCCTGTAAGGTTTTGTCCACTGAAACCGTCAAAATCAGCGTCACAAAACCATATCCTGTTGTAATTCACACTTGCATACGTGTACAATTTGAATATCAAAGATTGCTGGTGACTATTCGGCATGGAAAGATAATCAGACGTGAGAATATGCAAAGCATATTACAGTACACGAGGTCACTGACTTATGTACCTCTAACTTATGAATGCTCCTTATGAACGGAATTTCATACATGGGTGTAATTTTAAAGTTCTATATTTTATGTATATTTCTTGTATTTACAAATGGCTCATTTATATTGTCCTACATTGTGTTGCAACTTGCTTACAAACTGACTTGTGAATGTGCTGCAAAATGAAACCTGTTTGCAATCGTTGCTGCTTGTAAGCAGCAAAGAGCAGGAAAACAATTTTGTAACAAGAGCTAGAAGTCTTCCTTTCTCTCAGTTTCTGTTATCATCTCAGTGGACAGCATGACAAAACAAATTGGAGAAATACTCATTCACTGAAAATGCAAAGAGATCTACAAATTTCACCACTGCTGGGGTATGGGTCAACAATTAAACATCAGTGGTGTAAGATGAAAAATCTAATGTCTTGAGGTTACCTAGGACTGCTGTGGTTCTGTTCGCCGAGCTGGAAGGTTTTGTTGCAACCGTTTCGTCCCCTGTCTAGGTGACATCCTCAGTGCTTGGGAGCCTCCTGTGAAGCGCTTCTGTGGTGTTTCCTCCGGCATTTATAGTGGCCTGTCCCTGCCACTTCCGGTTGTCAGTTTCAGCTGTCCACTGTAGTGGCCGGTATATTGGGTCCAGGTCAACTACAGCGGACAGTTGAAACTGACAACCGGAAGCGGCAGGGACAGACCACTATAAACACCAGAGGAAACATCAAAGAAGCGCTTCGCAGGAGGCTCCCAAGCACTGATGATGTCGCCTAGCCAGGGGACGAAACGTTTGCAACAAAAACTTCCAGCTCGGCGAACAGAACCACAGCAACGAGCACCCGAGCTACAAATCTTCTCACAAACTTTGTTACCTAGGACTTTTAAACTGTGTAACCTTTATTCATCCTGTGTAGATTAAATAAATTCCTTATTTGAAACTTTTCACCTGTGATTGTACATGTATGTTTGTTGCGTTTTGTTATTTTCCTTGGGATTGCTAGGTAATAAAACTCTTGCTAGTTTCACTCAAGAAAGTAGTCTAGTAGGCACCTTAATTTTGATGAGTTTAACATTTAATTGAAGTGTGAAAACTGCATGCTAAAACAAATAAAATATTTGTTGCAACTGACAAAAAGGGGTTAAAAAGAGGGGAATTATCTCTCCTTACCAGGTTGTAACAATGAGTTAGCTGATCTCTGCTTAGACAACATGGTCGTAACATAAGGACAAAATCAACCAGGGTTGGTATCTCTAATTTCTATTAATTAAACCATACTTTAAACATATGTGTGGGTACCAGCCAAGTACAAGGTTATACTGTGATTGGGCTCCCACTGTCAAACAATCTGCTGATTCTTACACTTGAGGTTTGCAAATGTAAAACACCACCCAAGCATAATACTATTTGTGTGGATAGTCAGCACTTATGAAATTATAAGTTACTGATTTCAAGAGAAGCAAAAAAATCTCCAGGACAAAACTTGGAATTAACAAATATTTGAACTCTTTCTTGAAGTAATGATCACAACACTTCGATTTTTTTTCATACCTTTAAGCTGTTCACCAATAGAACCTAAAGATAAGGTACAATATATTTATTCATTGACAAATTGAAATTTTGAAATACCAATTTTATTAATTAGTATTTTATGTCTTGCAACAGAGCTTGCTAAAAGATGATAGATTACATTGTAAATACAATACTTCGAATGAATCTGCTCATTTTCTGAGGAGAAAAATAACAAGAGAAATCAAAACAAGTCTTTGCAATTTCAAATTTTCAAGTTTTCAAATTTCCACTGGGTGGGGCTTTATGTAATAAATAAATTTAAATAGTAAAAGTAATATTAATAATGATAATGACCAGCAAAAATGTCAGAAGAAATCATTGTATTTTAAGGCATACATATGGGATTAGATTAGATTACTTACAGTGTGGAAACAGGCCCTTCAGCCCAACAAGTCCACACCGACCCTCCGAAGAGCAACCCACCCAGACCCATTCCCCTACACCAAAAACGAGGGGCAATATAGCATGGCCAATTCACCTAACCTGCACATCTTTTGGACTGTGGGAGGAAACCGGAGCACCCGGAGGATACCCACGCAGACACGGGGAGAATGTGCAAATTCCACACAGACAGTTGCCCAAGGTGTGAATTGAACCCAGGTCTCTGGTGCTGTGAGGCAGCAGCGCTAACCACTGTGCCACCCACTTATTATACAGAATGATGATTAGTTATCTCATTTTTATCAATATTGCTGCCATTTTACATTTTCTTACAGTTAGAGACTTATAAAGTCATAGAGCTTTAATTCTACAGCTTTATAGCTACATCACTGCTGTGGTGTAGATTTTGCTCCAAGCAGCTACATCCAGTTCACTTTGACCAGATTCCATATTCCTCTCTTAAAATCGGCCTTCCCTAAATTCGGGACCTTTACTTGCATAAGACGATAGGACATAGGAACAGAAGTAGTCCATTTAAAGCTCTGGGTTCGTTCCACCATTCAAAGAGATCATGGCTGGTCTGATAATCCTCAACTTCACTTTCCTGCCTTTCCCCCATAACATCTTGATTTCCTTACTGTTTGAAAATCTACCTCAGCCTCAAATACACTTAATGATCCAGCCTCAACAGGCCTATAAGGCAAAGAATTTCACAGATTTGATCGGGTGTATAAGGTTCTAAAAGGAGAGGGCGAACAGCCAGAAATCGTGTTACATATTGGCACTAATGATATAGCTAGGAAAAGGATCGAGGATATAAAAGTGATTTCAGGGAGTTAGGATGGAAGCTGCAAAGCAGGATGAACAGAATAGTGTTCTCTAGTTTACTGCCGGTGCCACAAGATAGCGAGGCGAGGAACAGGGAGTGGGCGCAGCTTAACACGTGGCTACGCAGCTGGTGTAGGAGGGAGGGCTTCGGATATGTAGATAATTGGGATGCCTTCTGGGGAAGGTGGAACCTGTACAAGAAGGACGGGTTGCATCTGAACTGGAAGGGGACCAATGTCCT
>NC_057727.1:19419654-19464124 GCF_004010195.1 Chiloscyllium plagiosum | reverse complement strand
AGGCCCGGACCAGATTTGTCCTCGGCTGCTTTGGGAAATGAGAAATGCAATTGCTTTGCCACTTGCGAATATCTTTGCATCCTCGCTCTCCACTGGAGTCGTACTTGAGGACTGGAGAGAGGCAAATGTAATTCCTCTCTTCAAGAAAGGAAATAGGGAAATCCCTGGCAATTACAGACCAGTAAGTCTCACGTCTGTCATCTGCAAGGTGTTAGAAAGGATTCTGAGGGATAGGATTTATGACCATCTGGAAGAGCATGTCAACACGGCTTTGTGAGGGGCAGGTCATGCCTCACAAACCTTATCGAGTTCTTTGAGGATGTGACTAGAAAAGTTGATGAGGGTCGAGCTGTGGATGTGGTGTATATGGACTTTAGCAAGGCATTTGATAAGGTTCACCCTGGTAGGCTCATTCAGAAGGTCAGGAGGAATGGGATACAGGGGAACTTAGCTGTCTGGATACAGAATTGGCTGGCCAACAGAAGACAGTGAGTGGTACTAGAAGAAAAATATTCTGCCTGGAAGTCTGGTGAGTGGTGTTCCACAGGGCTCTGTCCTTGGGCCTCTACTGTTTGTAATTTTTATTAATGACTTGGATGAGGGGATTGAAGGATGGGTCAGCAAGTTTGCAGACAACACAAAAGGTTGGAGGTGTCGTTGACAGTATAGAGGGCTGTTGTAGGCTGCAGCGGGACATTGACAGGATGCAGAGATGGGCTGAGGAGTGGCAGATAGAGTTCAACCTGGATAAATGCGAGGTGATGCATTTTAGAAGATCGAATTTGAAAGCTGAGTACAGGATTAAGGATAGGATTCTTGGCAGTGTGGAGGAACAGAGGCATCTTGGGGTGCAGGTACATAGATCCCTTAAAATGGCCACCCAAGTGGACAGGGTTGTTAAGAAAGCATATGGTGTTTTGGCTTTCATTAACAGGGGGATTGAGTTTAAGAGTCATGAGATCTTGTTGCAGCTCTATAAAACTTTGGTTAGACCGCACTTGGAATACTGTGTCCAGTTCTGGTCGCCCTATTATAGGAAAGATATGGATGCTTTGGAGCAGGTTCAGAGGAGGTTTACCAGGATGCTGCCTGGACTGGAGGACTTATCTTATGAAGAGAGTTTGACTGAGCTTGGACTTTTTTCATTGGAGAAAAGGAGGAGGAGAGGCGACCTAATTGAGGTATACAAGATAATGAGAGGCATAGATAGAGTCGATAGCCAGAGACTATTCCCCAGGGCAGAAATGACTAACACGAGGGGTTATAGTTTTAAGCTGGTTGGAGGAAAGTATAGAGGGGATGTCAGAGGCGGGTTCTTTACACAGAGAGTTGTGAGAGCATGGAATGCATTGCCAGCAGCAGTTGTGGAAGCAAGGTCATTGGGGACATTTAAGAGACATGCATATGGTCACAGAAATCTGAGGGTGCATACATGAGGATCAGTGGTCAGCACAACATCGTGGGCTGAAGGGCCTGTTCTGTGCTGTACTGTTCTATGTTCTATGATAGCCTCTGTGAGAAGAAATTCCTCTTCATCTCTGTCATAAATGTGTGACCCCTTACACCGAGATTATACCGTCCGTTGCTATACTCTGCACAGGGATAAGCAACCTTTCTGCAACTGCCTTGTCATGTCCCCTAAGAATCTTGAATATTTCTGTAGTGATTATAATAAGGTTAGCCAGAAGGACAGGATAGAGTAGGAGTTCCCTGATTTGGGCTGTTAATCTGGTACAATCAGAGAGCCCCAGATGGCACATAAAATGATGAAGGGCTTTTGCCCAAAACGTTGATTTTCCTGCTCCTCAGATGCTGCCTGACCTGCTGTGCTTTTTCAGCACCACTCTGATCTAAACTCTGGTTTCCAGCATCTGCAGTCCTCACTTTTGCTTACATAAAATGAGTGTCAGACACTCTGAGAGCTGGCTCTAAGGGAGCTGGACCAGTGTTAAGGACTTTCCATGTATAAATGAAGGGTGACTTGGTGAAAGGATACCAACCTCTGTGAAGTTATTTCAGTTTCACTAAGGTGGCCTCAGCAATCTTCTACATTCCAAAGAGTACAGGCCAAATCTATCCAACCTCTCCTCCTAAGACATTCCCTCCATACCTTATAATCAGTTAATGATTCTCCTCTGGACTGTCTCCAATGCCTGCATATCTTTCCTTACTTAAGGATCCAAAAACTGTTTACAGTATTCCCGTTGTGGTCTGACATAGGTCTTGCATAGTTTTAATTAAACCTCGTCACTTTTATATTCCATTCTTTTGAAATATAGGCCAACATTCCATTTGCCTTCCCTATTACTACTGAACTTGGATGCTATCTTATTTGTTATTCATGGACAAGAAATCCTGATCATTCTCTTCTGTAGCTTTCTACAGTCTTGCCCCAGTTAAGCAATCATCTCCTCTACTCTTCCTTCCAGTGCGTAACCTCATATTTCCCCACATTATATTCAATTTTCTAAGTGTTTGTCTACTCACTTAAGCTTTCTGTATGTTTCTTCAGACTCTGTGCCATCCTCACCACATGCCTTCCCACCCATTTTTGTATCTTCTGCAAACTTGGCTATAGTATATTCACTTTCTCATCCAAGGCATTATTGTCAATAATTGTGGCACCGGTGCTGATCCCTGTGGCACATCACAATTTCCAGGTTGCTGTACTAAATGCCTCCTTTATCCCAAATTTCTGTCTTCTATTAGTTAGCCAATTTTCTATCCATGTTAATAATGACCTCTAACACCATGAGCTTTTACTAAATAAATAGACTAATGTATGGTACCTTATCATACTCCTTCTGAACATAACTTAAATAATGCATCCACAGCTCCCCCTTTATCAATTTGGCTTGTTACCTCTTAATTCTAGTAAATTTGTCAGGTACAATTTTCCCTTCATGAAGCCATGTTGACACTCCTTGATCATATTATGCATTTTTAAATGCTCTGCTATTACATCCTGTATAACAGATGTTGACAATTTCCCAATAAGATGTTAACTGGCCTATTTTAATTTAACCTGTTTTTTTGTCTCCTCTTTTCAAATAAAGGTGTTACATTGGCAGTATTCCAATCCTCCAAGACTTTTCCAGAATCAAAGGATTCCTGGAAGGTTATTATCAGTGCATCCACTAGCTCAGTAGCTACTTCCTTTAATATCCTAGGAAGTATCTCATCAGGTGCAGGGAACTTATAAGTCTTTAGTCTCATTAGTTTCCCTAGTACTTTTTCTTAAGTGATAGTTATGTATTTTCTGCTTTTTTGTCCGTTCCCATAATTACATTTAACCTTACTAAATTATGGTTACCTATAATTCCCCACCCCACCCCTGCTGACACCTTTACCACTTTCCAGCCTTTCTTCCTAAAATTAGATCCAGCACCACTCGCTCTCTTATCAGCCTGTGTGCTGACTGAGAAAGCTCTCCTTAATACATTTTAAGAATTCTGCTCCCTCGAAGCCTTTCACATTTTGTCTATTCTAGTCAATATTGAAGAATTTGAAATTTCCTTATAATTAGTTTATTATTTTTACACTTCTCTGAATTTGCCTCCAACCTATCTATCTCTCCCTAAGTAGGGGTCTTTAATACACTCCAAGAAATGTGATTGCCCTCTTTTTCATAAAACCATTGAATTATGCAGTACAGAAGAGGCTGGGGAGTTAGAGTCCATGCAGAAGGTGGTAGGTCGAGTCTATGCTGATGCCGTAAATCAAGTTCATGCCGAGGCCAGGGATTCAAGTCCACACTGAGGCCAGGTGTCTGCGCTAGTTTTCACCCTGGAGATTGCCGATGCCACCTGAGGACGGAAGGTAATAGTAGAAGGAATAAAAAATGTGAAAAGAGAGATTAAGAAATGGATAGAGCATATGAGCTCCAGCCCAGGAGACCTACTCCTCCACCATCATAGACAGCTACATCCATCCATTTTGCAGTTATCCTTTCATTAGAATTTGAGACTAGATTTGCTGATTTCTCATAGCGTGAAATACAATAATTTCAATTGGTGGGTTATCATAATTGGTCCATGATTTCCTGATTCATGATCACTAAATGTCAGATACCTTGCCCTATGCACAGATCTAGAAAATCTGCCCTTTGAACTTCTCTTCTAAATGAATGCATTGACTGCAGTTTGGATAAAGTGGCTCAGATTTCAATACCATTCTTTCCTATGGTTACATTATTGGTGAAAGCATTGTAACTGTAATAGGATATGACGGATGTGTTCTTTGAACTTAAAGAAAAAGCCTAGTTTGACATACTTCCAGATGAAAAGCAAATACAAACTAAAGAGATCATAGGTTTATTGTGGATTTGTGGCTATTCATGGTGTTATGTTCCAAGAAGGACCAGGAGGCCAAGGGGTAAATCAGCAGGAGCTTTATCATGGAATTATTTATTCTCCAGGTAGCAAGGTTGGACTAAACTGATTTCTGCCCAAAGTGCCCATCTGTACAGTGTTCAGCCTGTGCTGAAATGATGGCTGATACCCACTTCTTGCCTGTAGTGTAGTTCCTTGCCAACACTTCATGACCTTTTTGGAAAAAGTCACCTTTGGCCTTGTTTTCTTGTTAGAAAACATGATCCTGTTGTTTCTTGTCATAGATATTTTCAGCAAATCAAATGCTGCACACAATTGATGCTTTATCATGAGCAATGCTGGAGGATTTAAGAGTCGTCAAGTGGATTGTGTTCTGGTATGTTGGCTTATGGTCAGTGATCCCTCTTCTTGAGTTATGTTTGAGAAATATTACACTGTGTGAACAAACCTTTTGTAGAAGGGTGAAAAGGAGATGATCAGAATGTTGAATTCAGTTGCTCTTTAAATAATCTATAAACTCTAGTGATATAAACTGTGAACCATTATCAATTTGTGGACCACGAGCAAGTTGTTCTGAACAACCAAACCTCGCAAAGACCTCCCCCAATTTTTCAATGATTTTTCTCCAAAGGTGTCATCTTCATGATGGCAACTTCAGGCCTTTTAGTAGTCAACCACTATGATTAGATTACTTACAGTGTGGAAACAGGCCCTTCGGCCCAACAAGTCCACACCGATCCTCCAAAGAGCAACCCACCCCTACATTTACCTCTTCACCTAACAGTACAGGCAATTTAGCATGGCCAATTCACCTAACCTGCACACCTTTGGACTGTGGGAGGAAACCGGAGCACCCGGAAGAAATCCACGCAGACACAGGGAGAATGTGTAAACTCCACACAGACAGTTGCCCGAGGCGGGAATTGAACCCGGGTCTCTGGCGCTGTGAGGCAGCAGTGCTAACCACTGTGCCACCATGCCGACCTCAAAAACCTATGAAACCTTTCAAAAAGTAGCTTTATGGATTCTTTGCTATGGCCTTTCTGGTCTTTTCCATGGTGTAATGGTGCTAACGGAGGTAGATTGTGAATTCTCATGCAAGTTGCACAAATTCCTGCCTTGGTTTTGAGGCCTGGCAACCAAAAATAGTTATCTCTTTCATCCAGACAATGTCAGAGTGATCTTCATGTCTTTGATTTAACACTTGTTTCCTTAGCTCTGGTAGAATGATGACTATTATTCTCCACAGGATTCAACCTGCGTGGTTATTTCTATCTTCATGTGACATTTGGTTTCAGTTCTAGGGTCATTTCTATGATCTTGTCGCAAAGTACCAGGTCTATCACTTTTGATAGTAGCAGATCATTTCTAATGTATTTCTTAACTTGTCCTGCTGGCACTGGAGTCATATCTACTTGTCTGAAGTAGAATATGTTTACATAAGGACTGTGCTATTTCCTGTCTAAAATGACTGACATCATCATTAGATCACATGATCAGACTGTTAAAGTGACAGAGTACCATACTTGCACAAATAAACAACACATGGTCTGAAGTAGAATGCATTTGAATCCCCATCCTGACTTGAAAATATATCACTGTTCCTTCAGGGTCAGTTGGTGAAAACTCTACAATTCCCTCATTAATGGCAACACGGGTGTATGAACACCAAATGGACAGTGGCAGTTCAAGAAGCTTGCTGAATGCTGTAAGTTTTCAAATGATGATATCTACACCATCATAATCCTTTTCCTGAGCAAGTCCTGCCATTAGTCTGTCACATTTCTGTGTGGCACTTGATGCAGAGCTTTCCCTAAAACAGATGGCTGACACTCTTGCATGCTCCAATCAATTTCACAATACTTTCGTAACTTTCTTAATATAAATTGCAAAGTACGGAAATTACCAATAGACAACAACTACATTGCCTGCAACTAAACGTAAAGTGTTTATAATCTGATTGCTTCCCTGTCTTATTTTGAACCATATTCATGGGCCATTTGGTTTGAATGCTTTCATAGTTCATTATTTCAATAGTTAGCACAAATGTACTCTCACTCTTGTCCTTGTAACAATCTCACTTGCACTCTTACAATCACAACCCACATTATTTTTTTTCAAGTTCATGATTACAATGCAAGATTATAATAGTTTGAACAATTCTTCATTTTCTAATGCAGCATTTTATCTTTGCAGAACAACCTTGAGACCTATTTTCTCATTACTTCATGCATTCAAATATGACCTCCAGCAACATAGAGCTAACAAACTGTTCACAGCAGCAACATTTAGATATCTTTTCCTTCATAGATTCAAACTGATCTGTTGAATATATTCATCAGTTTTAGATTTTTGTTTCAGGCTTCCCATGTTTACAGTTTTTGTGCAAGCTTTTTAAAGATCAAGGTTGTCAGCTGGGAAAGCCTTGCAGCTGATCATATGAGATGGTAAGCAGCAATACATGGTGGTATCAGACTCAACCAACACAAACATACAGATTTCATAAAAAAAAGAGATGACAGGAGCAGCAATACAGAGGTAATAGCTTTGGATTACTACTTTTTGGACTTCTACCTTTATTTCTTTATTCTTCTAATTTATACCGAAGATTTTGTACCTAGGTATCTTTGAACCTAGCTTTATTAGGACTGTAATACTGATCTTTTAACCTTATATTTTCATTTTTTTAATTCATACTTAAGATTTAGTACCCAGGTATCCCTATACTTAAGATGGTGCTGGAAACGGTGACATTGTACACAATTCACTGTACCTCTGTATTTAGGTGCATGTGACAACAAACCTAATTCTAATTTTAGTACAATATATATGTATTTGCATTGGAATTAATTCAGAGAGAGTTCATCAGGCTGATGCTTGGAATTAAGTAATTGTCTGATGAAGAAAGTGTTGTACCAACGCGCCAGTTAATTACATTGTATAAGCCATTTCTCACAAAGAAGTTTGCTGCCAACATCCTCTTTAAAGGTAGATAGTTACTGGGCTGTTTGGTCTTATGTGGCAACGGACAGCACTTCCTCTTCTAACTAGAAGAATCTCTTGTAGTTGACAAGACATAGTTTAATGTATGTTTCCAATGAGTTAGTTTCCCTTGGTATGGTACACATTGATTCAGCAATTTCAAGGAGGGCCAGATATTAACTCTTACTCTTTTGAGATCCTAAACTGTTGTTTCCACAAGTCCATGTCATCATACACAGAAGGAACAAAATCAGTAAAACATACAAATGACACATACTACTCTTGTGCACCTTGAAATAGAGCTCCAGTAATATTTTTCATTTAAACCTTTCTTTTCTCTGGTTTATAGATGGTGCTTATGCCACTCCTCAGTATTAACCCTTACAGACCCCTACACAAGAGTCAAAAAGTGTGGTGCTGGAAAAGCACAGCCAGTCAGGCAGCATTTGAAGAGCAGGAGAGTCGATGTTTCGAGCATAAGTGCTTCATCAGGAATGAAGGGGGAGGCCAGAGGGAGCTGAGATAAACAGGATGGGATGGGGCTAGCAGGTTTGTAGCTGGGAATGTGATAGTTAGATGAAGGTGGGGATGATCCCATATTCTAGCAGACTCGCCTCTTGGTCGTTTGTTCTGTGTCAGACTACTCTCCTACGAACCTGACCTTGAGAATTTTTTAAAACAGCTGGGAATGTGATAGTTAGATGAAGGTGGGGATGATGGTGATAGGTCGGAGCGGATGGTGGAGTGGATAGGTGGGCAAGAAGAAACGATCTACAAGTTGGTGTCCTGTCTCCCCAGTGTAAAGTAGACCACATCGGGAGCAATGGACACAGTAGATGGGTTTTGTGGAGGTGCAGAAAAATCTCTGCCGGATGTGGAAGGATTCTTTGGAAGGAGGTGAGGGGGAGGCAATTTGGGCACAGAAAGTGTGGTCTCCTCTATACTGGAGGGACAGGATGCCAACTTGCAGAACATTTCAGATAACATCTCTGGGACACATGCACTAAACAACCCCACTGCCCTGTGGCCGAACACTTCAACTCTCAAGACATGCACATCTTGGGCCTCCTCCACTGCCAGATTCTAGCCACCTGATACCTGGAGGAAGAACGCACCATCTTCTGCATGGGACCCTCCAACCATACGGGATCAATGTTGATTTCACCAGTTTCCTCATTTCCACTACCCTATCTTATCCCAGATCCAACCCTCCAACTTGGGACCGCTCTCTTGAACTGTCCTACCTGTCTATCTTCTTTCCCACAAATCCACTCCACCCTCTGTTCCCACTATCAACTTCACCCTCCACATTTATCGACCTATTGCATTCCCAGCTACCATGTCCCCAGCCCCATCACCTACCCCCTCCTACTTATCTCAGTCCAATTGGGCCTCCCTCACATTCCTGATGAAGAACTTATGCTTGAAATATCCACTCTCCTGCTCCTTGGCTGCTGCCTGACCGGCTGAACTTTTCCAGGTAATAAAAGGTAATCTGACTGAAAATGATAAAATTATAACTTTGACAGAGTGGATACTGGGGAAACACTTCTATTCATAGGGGAATATAGAATCGGGGAACAGCTTAAAAATAAGAGGTCTCCCATTTGAGATGCAGTGGAGGAGGAATTTCTTAATTCTTTTGGATTTTTGTTAATCTTTGAAATTCCATGAGCAAAAGTTGAGACTTGGGATATATTCAATATTGAGTGTCTTGATTGACAAGGGGCTCAAGGGTGATAACGGACAGGCAGGCAAATGAGGTTAAGGCCACAATCAGATAGCTATGAGTTTATACATGGGGCATGCAATAGGTTCAATGGGTCGAATGGCCTATTCTCCTATTTCTAATGATCTTGCTCTATTGTAATTGACTTCTCGGGTGTGTGATGATAGAGGCGGCCATGGGGAACATTTTCAAATACGAGTCTTCCCTTAGAGCCTCAGCAGCGGGAAGAAAGCCGGTAATGAAGCATCATTCCAGAGTAATCCATTGCTGATAGCAAATTCAGAACCACAGTAAAACTCTGAGGAATTCGTTTTGACGAGGTAAATATTACGACGTTTTCACCAGTTCTACGATTCGAAATGCATTATCCAAATGCAATATGAACCTTCACGATACCGTAGTTGTCTGCATCGCCAATCGGAAATCTGGACGCGGGGATGTGCGCGAGGCTGTGTACAGTAAGAAGCAGCGAGTTAATTGGTCATAGAGGGGGCCACGCGTTTTCAGGTGGACAATATGGCCGCTAGGGGCCAGTACCTGTCGTATGAAGAGATGTGAGTTTCAGAATTGCAGATTTTGAATCGCTATCCTGATGGATTGAGTTGTTTACCAGGAGAAGCTGTGTGGTTTGCAGCTGTTCGGTTACATATAAAAAATAAAGCCTTTTTGGGGAAGAGGACGGTTGTCTGATTTTTATGCATTGCAAATGGTGGAAATAAGCAGCATGTTAGTAGTAATATCTGAAGAGACAAATGGAGTTAACATTTCAACTTCCTGACCTTTCATCAGAACTGGATCTGTTACAGATGTAATATTAAGAGGTTTTAGATACTTTCTAATCAACCCGTTCAGACACACGCCTCTGGAGCAAGTGGTGCTTGAACCCAGGTCTCCTGGCTCAGAGGTGGGACACCACTACTGTGCCACAGCAGGTTTGTTGAATGAAACTTAAAAGGTAAGGTTGATACCATGTTCCAGTTCTGATCAAAATTCATCAATCTTAATTCTGTTTTTATCTTTGCATGCACTCCCAGATCTGTTGAACATATTCATGTTGATTTGACAAGGTATGCTCATGTTTCAGATTTCTAGCATTCACACATTTATTTTTTGACTTTTCAATTTCTGACTTGTTAGCTTTGATCTTTATTGAAGAGCTGCAAATTGAGAACTCACAACTAATCAGAACAAACTTTGGTCTGTCTTTTAACAATATTAAACCCTTTGGCTTTTGTAACATAATTTAGAATCATGTTCACAAGCATGTATTAGGTTCTCAGATAATCTAGGTCAAGAATATTGTATGTTGCAAGTAAATTGAAGGGTCGTTGATGCCAATGATTTTCTGAAATTAATTTTGCTAAGGTCCAAATCTTGTGATTTATAACTGAAGTAAGAAGAGTACAAATGCAATATGGTCCCCATCATGGATGTTATAAGGAGAGCTTGGACTTTTTTTTACCCCTGGAACATAAAAAGCTGAGTGTGACCTTTATAGAGGTTTTGTAAAATCATGAGGGGCATAGATAATGTGAATAGCCAAGTTCTATTCCCCAGGGTAGGGAGTTCAGAACTAGAGGGCATAGATTTAAAATGAGAGGGGGAAGAATTAAAAGGGACCCAAGGGGCAACTTTTCCAACATAGAGAGTGGTGTGTATATGGAATGAACTGCCAGAGGAAGTGATAGAGGTGGGTATAATTATAATATGTAAAGGACATTTGGACAAGTACATGCTATTCTCAGATGCTGCCTGAACTGCTGCACTCTTCCAGCACCACTAATCCAGAATCTGGTTTCCAGCATCTGCAGTCATTGTTTTTACCCACATGGATAGGAAAGGTTTAGTCAGATATAGGTCCAGTGCAAGCAAATGGAACTAGTTCAGTTTAGAAACCTGGTTGGCATCGACATATTGGGCTGATAGGCTTGTTTCCATGCTGTATGACTATTTGTAGCAGGACGTTTGGGGTTTAAGTTTGCTTGGATATGTTATGGGCAAACATACATAATGGGCGGCACGGTGGCACAGTGGTTAGCACTGCTGCCTCGCAGCGCCAGAGACCCGGGTTCAATTCCCGCCTCAGGCGACTGACTGTGTGGAGTTTGCACGTTCTCCCCGTGTCTGCGTGGGTTTCCTCCGGGTGCTCCGGTTTCCTCCCACAGTCCAAAGATGTGCAGGTCAGGTGAATTGGCCATGCTAAATTGCCCGTAGTGTTAGGTAAGGGGTAAATGTAGGGGTATGGGTGGGTTACGCTTCGGCGGGTCGGTGTGGACTTGTTGGGCCGAAGGGCCTGTTTCCACACTGTAAAGTAATCTAATCTAATACTAAAGATATGAAGTGCTTATTTGTCAAAGTTCATTTAAACATATTTATGGTTATTATCAGGACCTCCCAGGATTTGCATTTTGTTTTAAGTTAAAATCTTGGTCATAATTGAGCTTTTAACTAATTTAACTTTCATTGGACTGACTTCAACACGTCCAAGAACTCAGGCCAGTTATAATATTATAGTTGCTGAATTTCAGACATCAATGAATTCAGCACCATGTAGATTTTCTTTTACCAGTTCTGTATAAATAAGCTTACTTAGAGTCGTAGAGATGTACAGCACGGAAACAGACCCTTCGATCCAACTCAGTAACTTGAGAGTTTCAAAGATCTCCCTTCCCCCTGTTTCTTCCTGAATACCACAAATCAATTGATACAATATGCAGGTAATTTGTTTACAGGTTTTTGCCTGTATTCTTCTAACCAGACTCCTAGTCTGAAATGTTTTCTCTCTTTCATCTCTGTAGGAAAATGGAATCTGCCTTTGGTTAGCAGATCAAGAAGTTGCCAAGTATAAAATAATTGAATGTGTGTAACAGATATTTTTAAATCAGCACTGGATTGTAGATTTCAGGTGAGATGTGAATGTTTCAAGTGAGCATAATATGAAATGCATTCTGTCTTGTTAACTGCTTGCCACTTAATACCTGACATACCATAATTCTAGTTCAAAGATGTTTGAAAGTATATAACTTCCAAAGAAAGTCGAATATTTTAAGCCCTGATCTGTTTAATATTCCAACAACCTTTACACACAAGTTACATGGACTGAAACTTAGAACAATAAAAGGGCACATCATTTATATACTCAGGGCTTTGCTGTTCCCTATCTTTCTGACTTCCTCCAGTCCTACCACCAACAGTGCTCTGTGCTGCTGCAATTCTGGCCTCTGATGCATGCTGGATTTTAATCGTCCCCCTGTTGTTGATTGTGCCTTCAGCTGTTGAAGCTCTAAAATCTGGAATTCTTTCCTTAACTCCTCTGATTTTGGGCTCTTTCCTGTCATCTTTAAGATACTCCTTAAGATCTGTTTTGTCCATTTGTTTTGCTATCTCCTTTGTGACTGTTTGTTTGAATTTTCTTTGATTAAAAGCCTTGTGAGGCACTTTAAACATTTTTCTATGGTAAGGATAGTATACAAATGGACATTCTTGGTACTGGTGAAAGTGTGAAATAGACTGTCTTTGGTAGCAGGAAGGGGAGAATTCTTTATATACTAACATACGAGTGGCATTTTTGTTTTAGGCTCTGATCAGATTATCTTTTGCAACCCTTTTATTCTATAATTGGCCATATTTTAGAAATATTGACTTTTTTTCCTGATTTTGATAAATACCTGCCATGAATATCTTCAATTTTGGATTAAGAGAGTCTTCTTTGTGCAAGTATCAGATTTCTGTCATTCTGCCTTTTGATAAACAAAGCAAATGTTAATTCAGGTGTGAATATTGTTTGTAAATGATTTATCTGTTGGCTGTTCTGTCCTGCAGGGTCAACTGCTGGAACCATGTCATCAAACATCCTTTTCACAAACTCGGCAAAGAAACGAAACACCTCAATTATTTATAGCGTGGAAAGGATGTCATCAGAAATATCCGTTTCAAACCTTGCAGGATTTTCCAACCGAGGGAAGAAGAACATAAATAGTGACTGTGAAGGATTTCCACCAAACAAACGACACAAAGCGGAAAAGGACATTAGATCAAATGACGATCCTTTTGGAGATAATGAAGATTTCACTGCAGATGATTTGGAGGAACTTGATATTCTAGCTTCGCAAGTTTTAAGTCAGAATGCGATGCCTGTCTCCAATGCTACGAAAGCATCAGTGAGCAATATTAATAACAGAGAAGCATTAGGACTAACAAATGATACAAGTACAAAAGTTGCTACTTTAACAACTGGATCGTTAAGAAATGTAAATGCAGTAAAGGAACCTCATGGTAATGTGCAGGTTTTCATTTGCAGGATTTTTAATATTGTGCAGTAAATTGTAAAGTTTTAAACATATTATTTGCTTAGTTTTCTCTTTTCCTTTGTCATGTTGTAGTGACATGAGCACCAGTTCCAAGTGGGCATTATTTACATGTAACATTCCAAAATTGTTGTGGCAAACCCTTTGACAGAAGAGGAGTGATTTAGGAATGGCAGTTCGTACCACAGCCGAAATTGATCTGCTCACTAGCCAGCATTCACATGCACATGTTCTCCAGTTCATGACTGGAGAAAGCTGATACCTGTTGCGTTAATGAAGTGGTACTGAGGCTAACTTTTATGACCATAGTTTTCAAACTTAGGTTTCTTGTTAGGGATCAGGATTGAATGTCGAACATTTATGGCCATCATACCCTGGCTAATGTCCTCACTGGTTTGTTCTTAACTTTATAAATTAATTTAAATGGAAATCATTAAAATGTATTTTTTTTAAAAAAGGCATGCTATAGTCATGAAGTAATTAATATGCAATGACTTTTAAATTGGTACAATTTTATAGCACACCAATGTACAGTCAAATTAGATACAACAATAGGTTATTTGTGTTGTGCACCTCAGAAAATAGAGTTTTGGAGGACTTCATAAGGAATCCTTATCAGACCACAGCTGAACAATTTTGGGCCCTTACCGAAAGAAAGCTATACTGGCATTGGCGGTAGTCCAGAGAAAATTCATTCAGCATGGAGGGACTATCTTATGAGGAGAGGTTCAGTAGATCGGGCCTGTATTCTTTGGAACATTTTAAAATGAGAGGCCATCTTGTTGAGTTACAGTAGATGAAAGTGAGGACTACAGATGCTGGAGATCAGAGCTGAAAAATGTGTTGCTGGAAAAGCGCAGCAGATCAGGCAGCATCCAAGTAGCAGGAGAATTGACGTCAATTCTCCTGCTCCTTGGATGCTGCCTGACCTGCACTTTTCCAGCAACACATTTTTCAGCTCTGATCTCCAGCATTTACAGTCCTCACTTTCTCCTAGTTGATTTTAACCTACTGCAAATCCTCTTGCAAGGATGCCTTCCTTGAAGAAGCTCTCTTCCTCCCTCTACCAGAATTGCAGTGGATGCTGAGTTTCGATATGGAAAGATTGTTTCGGACCAGAGGGCACAACCTCCGAATAAGGGGTCACATGTTTTATGACTATTGTGAATCTGTGAAATTCATTCCGTAGAGGACTATTGAGGCTGGGTCATTAAGTATATAGATGGAAATGTGTTGCTGGAGAAGCGCAGCAGGTCAGGCAGCATCTAGGGAACAGGAGAATCGACGTTTCGGGCATTAGCCCTTCTTCAGGAAGAAGGGCTAATGCCCGAAACGTCGATTCTCCTGTTCCCTAGATGCTGCCTGACCTGCTGCGCTTCTCCAGCAACACATTTCCATCTCTGATCTCCAGCATCTGCAGACCTCATTTTCTCTTCATTAAGTATATAGCTTTTTAATCAGTAGGGTTATTGGGAAAAGGTAAGGAAATGGATTTTAAGATGAGCAGATCAGCCACTATCTCAGTGAACAGTGGGGCAAACTCCTTGGGCTGACTGACCTAATTTTGCTTCAGTCTCATGTGATCTTAAGGATGTCAAAAAATGATGATGCAGACTGGAAACTAGAATCTTGTTTCAAGAAAAAGTACTCAAAGGCAGGGAGAGAGGTAACTAAACATTGTGATTGGAAAGCTTTCCAGAGGTATAGGATTTCTTGGCCTATGAGATTGTTGATGGGGGTGAAACCATTTTTCAGAATCTGTAGAACAGAAGATTAATCCTCTGGCAGCTGGGTGAATTAAATGGTGGCAAATTTTGAGAACTAGCTCAGTGATTCTGAAATCAATTTGTGAATGAAGTGATCCATTTGTAGAAAAGTGTCTCAGCAGTGAATGGAAGTTTGGGACGCAAGGACAAAGAAGACAAAAGAATTTTATATGTTGAAGAGAGACTCTTTTATACTTGAGGTGATGTGTAGCACCAAGCAAAGTCATGAATTTTCAACCAGTTTCAACCATTCACCTCAATGGCTTAAGATTTAATGGACAATTTTCAACTTGCCCTGGTCTATGTTGGGCAAGAAATACGATAATATGCCAACAGCCTTGTAATAGCAACATTGAAGAAGTAGAGTTGGATGTTGATGATGTGGCTAGTGTTTAGTGTTGACCAAATAAGTCACATTCCGCTTTTGGTACATGGATTCACATATTTCACCCATATTATTAGGATTGTATACCACAACTTATTTTTAATTAGGGCCACTTTATTTTTACATATAGGTAGGTAAGGACAGTATTTCTTTTGATTTTCACAAGAGGGAGAGTCAGAAAAATGTCGTACATGTTGCGTGCACAGCACAAAAATGCACTATTTACAGGGTGGTTATGCAAGGTTGGTTGTAAGCAATACAAGTTTGTAAATTCCAATTTAATCACTGACTTTCCTGTTCTATGTTTGCCCAAAGGGAATGGTCTCATTCAAAGTAATGATACTGATTCATTTGGATTTGAGGTTCTTCAAGAACAACATGAGAAGCTGAGGCAACAGGTGATGTAAATTCTTTTGTACTGAAAAAACCGTGACTGAATCAAGCTGATAGTTCCCACTGCTGGCTTGAGTCTTTGCATGTCATTTGCATATTAACTGTCCTTCTTAGAAGTCCATTATCAACAAAATTACACTTGCAGTTGGGTAATTCCTGACAATATTTATATCATTTGATTTGCTGGGGACCTTTTGTATCAAGGTTGTATTGTATTGGTTGTCGGTGCGGTAAACTTTAAAGTATCAATGCAGTTTCACATTGTGACACAACAGATATTGTAAATTCTAAGTTCTTTATGTATTTCTTGAATCAGTTGCAACCTTGTGGTACCAAAATATCAGACATGCTGTACAGACAGACAGTCTAGACAGAGTCATAGAGATAGACAGCACGGAAACAGACCCTTCGGTTCAATTCATTCATGTCGACCAGATATCCTAGATACATCTAGTCCCATTTACCAGCACATGGCCCATTTTCCTCTTAACTCTTCCTATTCATATCCAGATGATATTTAAATGTTGCGCCTTCACCACTTCCTTTAACCGCCAATTCCATATATGTACCATCCTCTGCGTATGCACTCTAGTTTTGGACTCTTCCACCCCAGGACAAAGACCTCATCTGTTTACCCTATCCATGCCCCTCATAATTTTATAAACCCCAGAAAAGGTCACCCCTCAGCCTCCAAAGCTCCAGGTAAAACTGCCCCAGCTATTCAGCCTTTTGTTGTGCAGTTTTTAGATTTGTGTGAAATTTTGTGCATCTGCACTGATTCTTTAAGTCAGTTGAATGACTAATCCAAATTGCAATCTGAAACTTCCTTTCTTTATAGTGCTTTCATTATATTTCATCACACTGGATGATGCTGTGAGCCATGTATAATTGTATTAGATTTCTGGTCTTTTGTCATGTATTTAACAACAAAAATTGTAAGTTTGCTTGCTGAGATGGTAAATCTGTCCTCAGACGTTTTGTCACCAAGCTAGGTAATAACACCAGTGGGCATCCGGTGAAGCATCTGTGTTCTGTTCTGTTCCGCTTGCTATTTATCTGTCTCTGTTTTTGTGGTGGGTGATATCATTTCCACTTCTGTTTCTGAGAGCTTGATAAATGGGGTCCAAATCTTTGTGTGTTAATGGAGTTCCAGTTTGAATGCCAGGCCTTTAGGAATTCCTGTGCGTGTCTTTATTTAGCTTGTCCCAGGATGGATGTATTGTCCTGGTCGAACTGCTGTCCCTCTTCATCTGTTTGTATGGATACCAGTGATAGTTGGTCATGTCTTTTGGTGGCTAGTTGGTGCTCATGTATCTTGGTGGCTAGGGAATTCCAAGAGACCTCGCATTCAAACTGGAACTCCATTAACAGACACAGATTTTGACCCCATTTACCAACCTGTCAGAAACAGAAGTGGAGATGATATCACCTACCACAACAAACTGAGACAGATAAATAGTCAGTGGGACAGAACACCAACGTTTCACTGATGTTACCTAGCTTGGTGACAAAACATCTGAGAGCACATCTACCAGCTCAGCAAGGAAGCTTAAACCTGATCCACAACCCGAGCTACAAATCTTCTCCAAAATCTCATTTAACAACAAAGCTTTTTTTTTTTAACCTCCAGAAGGCTTTTGTTTAGGATTGTAGAGAAGAAAACAGCATTAACTTAGTTTAACAATTTGTTGGTTGGTCTTGAGTTTCTGATAACAATGAATTCTTTGTCCCTCAATGATGAGAGCATCAAATAGAAAAGCCTCAACCTCATTGATTGGAAAGGTTGAGAATAATATTGTAGAATATGTTTTTGTTCCATATTATCTTTGGAGGCCTTTAATTGTCAATGAATATATATAAAACTATTTGAGGCAATACAAAATTGTTAATTAGACTTGCATCTTGCTTGGCTCTGAATTTCAGTATTTGACTCTTTGACTTTGATAAGACCAAGATATCTCTGATGATGTCCACTTCTTTTGAAAAAATGAGCTATGATTACCATCTAAATAATGGCCTTTATTTTGTCTATTTTCTTGTGAGTGCGATATTTGGCAGTAGCTTCACCTTTTGGCTATTTGGTATAGGTGATGAGAAATCTATGTACTAAAAAAAATTGTCATGTGAATCTTTTGATTGCCATTATTTGAGTATTAAGTTTTGTTCGTGCTCTTTTTGATGTATGATTTATTTGTATATGTGTTTGTTCCTCCATACTGTGTCAATATTTTTATTATTGATTTGTGGCATGTGGACATTGCTGGCTAGCCAGCATTTATTGCCTTTCCCTACTTGCAGTTGAGAAGGTAGTCCATATGCTGCAGGTTGACTCAAAATGCCATTAAGGAAGGAATTACAGGATTTTAGCCCAGCGACAGTAAAGGAGTGACAGTGTATTTCCAAGTCATGGGGGTGAGTGGCTTGGAGGGGAACTTGCGGGTGGTGGTGTTCCCATGTACCTGCTGTTCGCGTCCTTCTAGACGGAAGTAGTCATGGGTTTGGAAGATGCTGTCTGAAGATCTTAGGTGAATTTCGGCAGTGCATCCTGTAGATAGTACACATTGCTACTGAGCATTGGTCGTGGCGGAAGTGGATGCTTGTGGATGTAGTGCCAGTCAAAAGGGCTGCTTTATCCTGGATGGTGTTAAGCTTTTTGAGTGTTGTTGGGATTGCATTCATCCAGGCAAGTGTATTTGGAGTGCTGCTCCTTCATCAGGTGGTCATTCACATCACACAAATGCCAGGCTATGACTATCTCCAATAATGGTTTTGGGGAGTCAGGAGGGGAGTTAATTGCAACAGTATTCCTAGCCTCTGACCTGCTCTTGTTGCCATTGTGTTTAAGTGGTGAGTTCAGTTGATTGGGAGTTACCACAGACTAGACAAAATGTTAATGGTAAGGGATTGAGTGATGGTAACACCATTGAATGTCAAAGGGCAGTGGTGAAGTTGTCTCTTATTGGAGATAGTCATAGCCTGGCATTTGTGTGACATGAATGACCACCTGCTGAAGGAGCAGCACTCCAAAAGGTGGTGCTTCCAATCAAACCTGTTGGACTATAACCTGGTGTCGTGTGATTTTTAACCTTGTACACCCCAGTCCAACACCGGCATCTCCAAATCTGGACTGCTTCAGTATCTGATGAGTCAGAAATAGTGCTGAACATTGTGTAATCAACAGCGAACATCCCCACATCTGACCTTTATGAGGAAGGGAAGGTCATTGATGAAGGAGCTGAAGATGATTGGGCCTAGGACACTACCCTGAGGAACTCCTAGACCTGAGATGACTGACCTTCAAGCACAACCATTTTCCTATCTGCCAGATGTGACTCCAACCAGCAGAGATTTTGCCCCTGTACCCATTGATTCCTGCTTTGTTAGAGCTCCTTGATGCCATATTTGGTTGAACGCAACCTTGAGGTGAAGGGCTGTCACTCTCACATCACCTCTGGAATTCACCTCTTTTGTCCATTTTTGAACGAAGGCCATAATGAGGTCAGGAGCTGAGTGACCCTGGCAGAACTCAAACTGGGTGTCACTGAGGATGTTATTGCTGAACCTGTGCTGCCGGATAGCACTGATGACACCTTCCATCATGATACTGATGATCAAGAGTAGACTGGGGCAGTAATTGGCTGTGTTGGATTTGTCCTGCATTTTATGAATATCCATAATCTTCACCAATTTGTTGGGATATCCAGTTGACTGGCATGTTGATTTATTTTTCCTTCTGCCTTAAAGGGATGCATCAAATCTTTGTTTGGCCTCCTCCTTGATTACTTCTCTGAGAAAGGAAAATCAATATAGCTTCTATTGGAGAATGAATGTTGTTGGGATACAGTGAGTCTTTACAGGATACTTTTGTTAATTGTTGCCTGCGCTGAGTGAAACTCAAACTTGGAACCTGAACATTTCCAAATCTTGTTTTAACATCTCCAGACATGCTGACTGAGCCTTGCTCAGCCTGGAATACACTCTTGGTTTCTTTATATCAGCAATAGCACATTGAATGTTGCTATATCTTCAGGTGTTACAGTGGTGTAACTGCTGGAGTTGAGAAGAGTAGGAGGTGATTTGATTAAAACTTATGAGATCCTGGCTGACCTTGACAGGGAGGATGAGGAACAGACGTTTCCACTTGAGAGAATCTGGAACTAAGAGTTCCTTTTTAAAAATAAGGGTTCATTCCCATTTACACAGAAAAAGGGAGAATGTTTTTGGGGGGTGTCTCTTTCTCTTGAAAAATGGGGGAATCAGAGTGTTTTTGATAAGCGGGTGAAAGGTTATCAGGGTAGGTGGGAATGTGGAGTAATAGATCTTATTGAATGACAGAGTGGGTTGAAGGGACTAAATGACCTACTTCTGTTCCTAATTCATGTGTTTGTATGTACAATCCCAGTGGAAAGTAATCCTTTTTTGAAAAGGAACACATTTTCTCAGTGACCAGAAATAACTGAAGAACAAAATTTCAACACTACTTAATTTATTGTTGTCTATTGAAATCAAAGGTATCTTTGAATCAACACCTTTTTTTTTGCTGTGCACCACATCTCTGGCTGATAAGTAACATTACAAAAAATTCCAAAGTATTCCCCAGCACTCCAGTCTTGTTTCTCCCCGCTGCACTCGGTAAAAACATCCAGTATCCTTTGAAAATTATTTCGCCTAGCCTGGGTCTTCTAGATCCAGTTTTCATCAATAAGATTCACCTCCGCATTAAGGCATTCATTAAATCCACAGAGCCTTTACCGTTGTGTTCCTTTCCTTTCCAACAGAAAACAAACTCTCACCGCATCCTGTTTAATTGTTAACAGAAAACAATCCCTCTCTGCTTCTAAAAAAAAACTGTGCTTTTCTGTGAGATGCTTTGCAAAGGTGTTAAAGCTGTCACTTGACATTTCAATACTTTCTGTCTATGTGGCAGCCAGATCACATGGGCATGTTTCCAAGCTGATTATCCTTTTCAGAATGTTCTATCTGAACTCAAGCAGACATTTTAGAACATAACTATTTGTAACCTCCACTGCTCATGATGGGTACTTTAATCTTATGTTAGTTAAATTAGCTAAATTGATAACATGCAAAGCACCATTAGAATGTCTAATTTGAGGTTATAGATAAAATAATTAGATGTATTCAAAAATTAATCTACTTTAACAAATCTGTATGTAACTTCTTTATAAGTTAAGGCTATGCTCAGTTCTGTGAACTTCTTGAATTTGTTAAAAATTCTCCTTTTTCTGTCACATCCTAATTTTAGAATCTTGACAATAATGTTTGTAAATGACATTTAAATGTTTGAGATTGTTCAAGTTAATCTTTGAGTTTCTGTATGTATTTAAATAATAGTTTAAAGTGACATTTATTAATTCATCAGTTTAATGAACTAGAAGGGAAACTGCAGGTGAAAAATGGTGAAATTCGAGTTCTGCGAGACTCTTTACGCCGTATGGAATCTGAATTTGACCAGCAAAAAAAAATGTACATACTTGATGAGAAGGAGAAAGCAGAAGTTCAAAGCCAAAGAGAAAAGGAGCTCTCCAAAAAGGTATGAAACAAATAGAGCAAGAAAGATCACTTCCTATTTCAATTTGTATGACCTCTAATTTAGAATAAAGACTATATTGCTTACTAAGCCAGTGCCTTCAAAAGCATGCACAAGTCTACTTTGTTTAGATTTCCTGTGAAAAGTTGCATGTAAATATGCACTGACCTTGTGTTCGGCTATTCTGTAACTCCTGAGTTATCTCAGTTTCGTCTTTTCAATGGGCCAGAAGTTCTGTTTCATTCAGTGTCTGTCCTTCATTGGTTGTTTGACTTGGGAATTTGCATTGAATTATATTGGGCCTGCAGCAGTAACTGACTATTTGGTTCAACAGATACATATTGATTTTTATATTTTGCACAAACTTCCTCACATCTCTTTTGTAAGGAGTTATATGCTTGTTTTTTGTTTGCTATTATTGATGCGTGCTGCTTCATTGCTGCTTAGTTAATATTGTAATTCTTTATGTATTTGAAGAGTAAATTGAGTGCATTGAAATGTTAAAAAGGACAGTTTTAGTGTCTAATTTTCCTTTTGTCCCTTATCTGCACTCCATGATGTTTTGGAAGTAGATCTCTGATTGAGGGCACTCTTCAGGTTCAAGCCAAGGCAAAGAAAATCATTAAGTTTGGAGACCATTGGTTTTCGCCCATCCAAACATCAGTATATGCACCAAGATATTGAAATGGAGCTCCTACCTTTTATACTCCCCAGCCCACCTTGACTTTAGTTCCCCAACATGTGGAATCTTGAAGTTAATGGTAACAGTGCCACTATGGAATTCTCGGCCTCTTGGCATTTTGGGATTAATTTAGGCACTTGGATTGCAGTTCTTCAAGAAGATGGCTCATCATCTTCTCAAGGGCAACTAGGGATGAGCAATAATTGCTGGTTAAGATTGTGACAACCAGATCCCATGAATGAATTATAACAAAATGCCCCTTTTAAGATTGTTGCTACTTAAATTTTACAATGGCAATTTTTTGCTAAAAGCCCATGCTGTTCCATTCCTTTTCAATTTAATTCACTACATCTTGACGTTAGCTTAGTCTTCTGTCTAGATAAATATATTTTTAATGGTGTGTTTTTTTAAAAATTTAGGTACAGTCATTGCAGTCTGAACTACACTTCAAAGAAGCAGAGATGAATGAGCTGCGTGCAAAACTCAAAAGTTGTGAAAGACTAACCAAATCTGCAGTCCCAAGTGTTGCAAAAATCAGGTACTTGAGGCAAACTAAATGAATGTTTTATATTTGGCTTTTGAGACTGAAAGACTTCTTTCAAGTCTGTATTTGTTCCTCTTCTGTTTTTTTATTTATTCTGTGAAGACATTAGCTGTGCCACATGTGCAATAAACTTGTTCGTGTAACATCCATAAATCCTGTCCTGTGGGAAAAGGTGAGCATTACAATTAACTGGTTTAACAGGCTAGCTGGACTATGTAGTTTGTTTCATCCAATCAGAATGGCGAATGAAATGTTTTCTTTCAAAACCAGGAAAAATATTCTAAAATTTTCGAGTTGATTGTTGAGGATAATATATTGCACAACATTTATGGTTTGTGTGCAGTTTGGAAACCTTGATTCTTGGGCAACAGATCAGTTTGTGTGTGACAGTTGTTTTTGGCAAGAGATACACATGTTTTTTTCCCAGTCACCTGAAAATGTCAGTTTTACGATATTGCTTATATGCATTGCACAGGTGAGAGGCATGTAATGAGCTGCTGGTAGTTTGCCTTCTTTCTCTCATCAGCTTAGCTAGCTAAATACCACAATTATTTAATTTTTAATTGTAAACATAAATTTCACTCAACTGTTTTTCAATTTGTACCTATGTTACTCGCAACTAGGCATTGAAGATTGTACACTGCAACAAAATGGTAATTGAGATTCTTGGACTTAATACATAAATCTTCAGCATTATTTCATCCGTATGGGTGTTGGGAAACTCAGCTGGGAAACTCAGATTTGTTTTTGGGCTTGGGTATTCTCGTAATGAATACTGTACTGTGGACATTTTATTTTAAAATCTTTGCTCTTCATAGGAGAAAATGTTAAATTCTCATGCCTGATATTTAGTCTCTTGCTTATTGAATTTAGTTGGCTCATTCAGAGGGCTATTGAACAAGAAGAGAAAACAATGTGAATTTGAGAGTGAATTTGACCTTACTTATACTGATCTACGTAAAAGTTTATTTTCAAAGAATTACCAAATTCGTGTATCAAATTATTGAAAGCAGCTCATTATCACCACCTCCAGAGGCAAATGCTGGCCAGCTATGACCAAATCCCATGAACTGATTACAATAAATTCTTTTAGTTGAAAAACATAAACTAAATGACACTGATTCCTTAGTGGATTATTGTGCTAAATTCAAATTATTGGAGTATTTATACACATTCAAATATTAATTTTTAATATTTGCCTTGATATGAAAAATAGCTGTGAACAAAATGTCTGTTTAGCCCTAGGAAAAACTCATCTGGATCCATTAAACCTGAAAGTAGTCCTTTTCAGATTGCAAGGAATTATTTTCCTGATAAAAAAGCATTTGCTGCCGAGATGTCTCCTGTGCGTTCTGTTTGTTCTGCTCCAGCAGCGAACCGGATCTTGGCTGATCAGGAAGGTGATTTTTTTTCCTCATGACATTTATTTTGTTGGTTTGATAATAAACTGCAAGTGTTATGAACTTGTCAAAGACATTTTCTGAATTTTTACCATCAAGATATGAAATTTCTCTGTGAAGAATATTTGAATCATTGGTTAGCATGTCTTTATCTATTTAATTTTGTATATATAAGAACCTAAGCAATAGGAGCAGTAGTCATTCAGCTCCTCAATTCTATCATGGCTGACCTGCTTTTGGCCTCCATTTTTTTTTAATCCCGGCTCTTTATAGCCTTCAATTCCTGGGTTAAAATATCACCCTTCTACTTCTGCATTCTTAAATACTTTCAGCGATCAACCATCACAGATCTTTGAAGTAGACAATTCTAGACATTCACTACCTTCTGAGAGAAAAAAATTCCTTCACACCTCAGTTTAAAATGAGCATCCGTTATTCTGTAACTGTGTCTTAGTTGAGTCAATTTAAATCACAATAACAGTTATAATGCCCTTGCATATCTCCATTATTTCCTGATTTATATTTTGTCCTACAGTGATGCACCTCATTAGAGGTCTGTAGATGACTTACACCCTTGACATTGTTCCCTTGCTGTTCTTTATTACCACCCAAACAGTTCCATCTCACAAGCCATTGCACCTGAATAGCTATTCACTATTGCATGATACATTTCTTTGTTAACATGGCTACCCTACACTATCTAATTTTTCAGTATGTCAAATTTCCTTGAATATTGAGTTCCCAGTCTTGATCACCCTTTATTAGGATGAATATGTTTTATTCATGATCTACAAGTAGCTAGTATGATTATCCTGCGTATTTTTGATCTTGAAACATGTTTTAACCATCCATAAATCTAAACACAGCCTTTCTTTTTGACTCCTTTGCTTTTTTAAGTTGTCAAAAAAATTGATGGAATGTAATCCGGAGCTGCAGAATTCATTTTCAGGAACTACATCTTCTGAAAATAAATGTGTCACTGATCCAAATTCCATGGTATTCATTGGGCTTGAGATTTTAAAATACCACTGTTAGTCGTCAGACCATTGATTTTTTTTTAAACTAATATATTTCAATGTAAATAACTGACTTTTAGCTGAGTTTGGTGCAGAACAGAAACAACAGTCATCACAATATTAAGAAACAAATGTTTTTTTTTTAAAAAACAGCTTTTGTTACATCAGGTCTGGTAGAGAGAGAAGCAGTGCTGATATTTCAAGTCCAATATGACAATCAGTTCTGTCTCCATAGTTGCTGCCAGATCGACTCAGATTTTCCACCATTTTCTGTGTTTCTTTCCGATTTGCAGCATCAACAGTATTTTGTTTCTAAAAGCATGCCTTTCCCGCTTGCTTCAGATCAGTAGTCTTGGAGCTACTCTTGAATAGGGGCTGCATCTATGGATTCCCACCAGTTTTCATATTCACCTTATTTTCATCATGATTATTGGTACAGAATCAGATGTATTTGGGTTGTTGCTACGTGCTCCCTTGCATGACTTTGGGCATCAACAGAGGAATGTGACTCTTAATTAAGGAGAACCAGATTAAAGGCCTGGAGGTAATTGGATTTGCATGCCATTGCTGCACCCTTTTACAGGCACTCTTTACCACCTTATAAACCAAATAACGAACTGTTTCATATTACCTATTGTCTTCAGTTTGTGTCAGATATTTAACACTGTTTGTGACATTACTGCGAAACAGTAGGTAACCTAGAAATAAACAAAAAATAATTTTGATGAAAAATAAATAACTGCTCTGATATACTAAATTGATGCCAGGCTGAGGAACTGAATTGAATGAAGCACAGCAGGTATTGTTGCTGGAGCGTATGCTGTTTGTCGGATCACGATACTTTTGTTGATTACAATATAACATGAGTAGGAAGATATTAGAGTAGTAAGATCATGGAATATTTGATGTAGAGAGAATTATTGGAGGTTTAAGATCATGAGGGATTTGAACATAAGCTTGAGTGTTTGTCTCTGTACCAAACTGGAAACAAATATGGGTCCATATGCACAGAGATGATGCAGTGAGTGAGACTTGATGCTTATTTGAGTATGGCAGCTGGCTTTGTTAATTTGCAGTTTATACTGGGTGTAGAATGGGAAGCTACCCAGGAAAGCAGTGTATTAGCATTGTCTAGAGGTAATGTAAGGCATTAATCTGTGTTTCAGTGTAATATTGGATGAACCTGGGTGTAAATGGATGATGTTATGGAACTGGTAATTAAGAGTTCAAATTATAACTTTTAACAGTTACAGACACTCAGGATTTGAAAGAATTGCACATTACCAAGAGGAAAATGTCGAAAAAGTGTCCCTCACTTAATTCCTTTCAGGGAAGATTGTCTCATAGCAGACAACCTGCAAGTAAGTAATTATGATATTAACGCATAGGTGCAATTTGGCAGAATATGAGCCCATGCCAATTAATTCATGATGATATAGGTTATGGGTTTGGGGATGCAGTTTCCATGCCTTTAAAAATATTGGTGTCACCTGGTAATATGCCCTGGACACTCGATCTATAATATCTTTTATTCCAGACATGACACATTGATTTACTCAAGTGTTGATTCTGCATTAAAGAGTGAAAGAGAAATCTCTATTCAGTAGTGAAAAATGGATATTCTTTTGTTATGAGTCAGGCAGTGTTTATTTTAGTGTAGTAAAATTCAAGTAGGGTTTCTAATAACTGGGCTACAATTATTAATTTACAATTTAAATTTTTGTAAACAACTTTGTATCAATACTTGGTAATTAGGTGATGATTACTGCATGTAACAAACAGATGACTGTTATAAAGGTATTGCACTATTCAAATGTTTTCAATCTCCAAGTGTTGGATAGAATTCTTAGGTGACAATCAGACTCTATATAATTTTGTAGGCATATTGCAATCCCTGAGAGAATGGGGTCACCTCCATTAGACTCTGAGGAAACCTCTTAAAATTGCACATATTAAGTTCCTGTGGTTTCTTGAGTAGCATTGTAAATTGTAAATTTGATCTTTTATGGGGATTGTGAGAAGTCCGTATATGATGTATTGGCTATTCTATTCCTAGAATCTCACTTCTTCATGATCTTTTGAAGATGAGTATATGTTCTGCCTATATTCATCTCACTCTCAGGTGCCATCCTGGAGTAGCCTAGGAATTTGGAAGAATGAGGGAAGAAATTTGCAAAATATAGGGAGGTGTTAATGTCAAATCATGATGAATACTTAGAATTGTGTACATGAAGTGTTAATGATCTGAACTGTGTCATTGCACGGAGAACCTAAGAATTGTCAAAACACTTCTTCACTGGCATGAGTTCACTAAAATCTTCATTTTTTAGATACTTTCTGGTGTTCATACCTTTAACATTCCTTAGTGGAACTGAATTCCTTCTCACTGACAGCATTTTTAATCCCCCATCCTCCCTCCTTGAGGCTCTAGGTTATGATACATCTGAAATTTATGTGCTCAGCCAGTTGCCATAGGTGTGAATTATTGGGTTTGTGACTTCACCCTAATGTGTGAATTTTTCAGAGGTGGATGAGGGATGAAAGTCAGTCAAATGTAAACTTTCCTCTGTTTATCATTTTTATTTGCTTGTTTGTGTGTATTAGAAATATGAAAATAACATTTTGATTCAATTTTAATTGAGTTAAAGGTACAGTTTTGACATTTGTTTTCAGTTCGCGTTATTTAGTTGGAGGTGTATTTTCATTTATATAGGTGAGGAGAGGCAGGCAACTTGGTCCAATGCTGATCTTCAAATGACTAATAGAACGGGCAGAGAAGCAGTCAAAGGTGAGGCTTCTCAGACTTTCAATGCCTTTGTTTATTATCTCCAACTAAATATCCTATTTATTACTGAGGTAAATTTAAACTACTTGTATTTGTAAGCCACTCCTATGACTATGACCAGTCCTAAGGCCCTTGCACAAATTTGATCTTTTGGATGAACCAGTATGTTGATTTTGAAGGGAAGTGTCTGAGGTGGGATGACTTAAGAATAACTATTGCAAATATTTCGCAGGTTAAATGTTCCTATATTGCTATCAAGACTGCTCCATTGTTCCAAACCACCTGTAAGCAATTATGAATACTTATGAGTAAATGGGCCAAATTTGTAACTTTTGTCATTAAAATAGGTCTTGTTTCAAAGTTGGACATCATGGTGGGAAAGAGCTGATGTTGTTGTGCAGGCCAGAAATTGTTTAACTTCTGTTTTTCTTAGGCATTAGTTGTTGGCTTCAGCAACGTAGTGATCTCTTTTTATTGTGGAATGTGTGCTTCTTAAGGTGCTGTACTGATGACTGTGTTGCTGAGCCAACCAGTTGGACCTGGAACTTTGGGATTGAGCCACCTTCTCAACAGCAGTCCTGAAACATTTTATGGTTTGATCCAACAGCATAGTTCCATTGGCATGTAAGTATAACTTATTGCAAGTGAAAACAGTAAATGTAATAAAGTTCCATATCACAATGCAAAAAATTAAACAGCCCTAATCTTACATTTTTCAAAAGAATTGGAGAATTTGCTGTAATTGTTGGCGGATAGTGCAAAGAAATCTTTCTGAATAAAGAAATGATCTTATTTAGTTCCAAAGTTGGAAAGAGTTCTTGTTTCAGTGGATTATTTTGCCAGTGAATTGCAGTATTTCCCAGCATAATACTGATGGCAAAAATCTATTAATGATTACCTATATGGATGGAATGGTGACATGGGTGAATAAATTGCAGCAGTTTACAATGTCTAAGCACATTTGAGGAATATGCCGTAACACATTGTGACTTCTCTAAAATGAAACTTATTCCTTGTTTTGAAATTGTATGGATGTTTGTAGCTTTAGCATTTTTAATTTTAATCTCTTAAATTCCAGCAAGGCAATAAAGGATGTTTTGAGTGTTCATCCTGCTTTGCTGAAGTTTCTTTCGGTAAATAATTCATTCCTGACAACTGTTTTGTGTTTAAAATGCATTCAGCCAGCTGTACTTTTGGAAATTGAGCAGTATTTTTAAAACACCAAATTATGTCCCAAGTATAAAGTAAAATCTTGCTATGTTTAGATAGACAAATAAGTTAGCTTCCAGGATGGCACTTAAATTCTCAGAATTTGAACTCTCTCTAACTCTGAGACCCCCATTCCCCTACAGGACACACTTTCTCTTTTTGTTGTCTCTTCTTGGTCTTGACTACTACTTTCTCACTTGCAGCGCATTCCTTCAAACCTTGAATAATGATTATATTATGTACCTATTTTGTGTCTTAAAAATGCCATATTCTGTTTCAAATATCATCAATTTATTTCTAAATCTCTGCATGATTGGGGAAGGCAATGGCCTAGTGGTATTCTCATTGGAATGTTCATCCAGAGACCCAGGTTCAAATCCTGCCTTGGCAGATGGTGAAATTAAGAGTCTAATAATGATCATGAATCCATTGTCAATTGTCAGAAAAATCCATCTGGTTCACTAATGTCCTTTAGGAAAGGAAGGTGCCATCCTTACCCAAGTTTGGCCTACATGTGACTGCAGACTCACAGCAACGTGGTTGACTCTTATGTGCTTTTTGAGGAATCAGGGATGGGCCATTAATGCTGGTCTGGCTAGTGGCGCCCACATCCCATGAATGAATAAAAAAAAATAGTCTGTTTACAATCATCAAAATAATAAACTTTATGCCCTGACTGCTGCATTTATCATATTTTTATTATTTTTAACCTCCGTTCCTTTTTATTTCCGACAGCAGCTAAAACAAAACGTTACAACAATTTGTCTCGTTTGGATTATCATTGTTATGATGTTTAAGAGGTCATTGTTCCAATATGTATCTAACTGTCACAACATTTAGCCTTCCTTAAAGTTACATTTAAGACAGAGGCAAGGAGTTTTTCTTTCTCTCATAGAGGGTCGGGAGTCTTTGGAACTTTGTCTTACTCAAAAGACATTGGCAGCATTGTCCCTGAATATTTCTCAGTCAGAGATATACCCTTGGTGAGTGTAGTGGTGAAAATTATGAGGGGTAGGCAGAAATGTAGAACTATCAGATTAGCCACGATCTCAATGATAGAGCAAGCTTGAGAGACTGAGTGACTTACTCCTGCTCCCAATTAATTTTTACAAACCTGCTCAATATTTTTTTTAAAAGCGGGTCGATAACAAATATACAGAATATGATATTGTTTAAAACAAAACTTTTGTTGTAGTATTCAGTAACTCTCATGGGTTTGTTTACTCAAGGGCTGGATTTCACTTCTGGTTATGTGATATTTCAGTTGGCTTATGTTTCTTAGGTTCAATCCAACATACCAAGTTCACTCAACCAGTATGGATCCAGATCAATATTATATAGGAAACTTGATTAGACTATCCAGAATATGTCCAAACTTTAAAAATCCAGATAATAATGTTTTAAAATAACATCTTTCATTTTGTAGCGGGACCTCATTAGCTGAGAAATCTTCTGAAGTTGAAAAAAAAGGAACACTTTCCAGTCTAAGTGAGCTTCAGCGTTTAGCTGTGTGTGGCATTAATATGCTGATCTTTGACCAAGAATCATCGGAAGAAATATTGGACACCACAAAAACTATTCATGGACTGAGTACTCAAAATGACCTGTCTAGTGCAGTTCACCTTTTGCCATTAATTGATTATTACCTTGGGACTTATTGTCAAGCTTTGCAGACTGAAAAAGTAGGAAGAAACCCTGCAGGAAACAGAAATTGCTGCTCCTCCAGTTCTGTAGAGTCTACTGCCTCAAATGTGGACGATTGTTTTAATAATTTGGAAGATTTTGCACTTTCAGCACTTGGTGTTTTATATCATCTTGTATCACATAGTCAAAAGGCTGGAAAATCTTTGTTGGTCCCTACCTCCAGTCAAAGTATTGGAGGTAGCACTATCATCACGACGCAATCACATAAGAATGCGACACTGAGTAGGCATGGAAACAAAGACGAAGCAGGAGCATCTGAACTTCAAGAGGAACACGTTCAACGACAGGGATTGGTTGGTTTAGAACAACCTCGGCATCATTTGTTCAACAAATTGCTGCAACTTTCTGATCCTGTGGTTATAAGTGTCTCTCATCGAAGAGAAAATTTGCAGAATCTTAGCCTGAGAGTTCTGGGGAAGGTCGCAGAAAGCGCTACTACTGAACTCCTCTGCAGGTAAAGTAAAACAGAATAAAATCTCTCTCTTACTAATAAAATTTTATCAACAAGTATCACTATGAATCCTGTGAAGTCCCAAGTTAAATCACCCTTGTGCTCTGAGTTTGCTGGTGGTAACTGGGTTGACAGCAAATGTACAGTGATTGCCCTCGGCTCCCCTTGGTTATATAAAACGAGTTTTGATTGTTATTCCTGATCCTTATCCAGTATCCCTTCCAGGTAGTGCCACAGGTCAGCTCTAACTGTCATAGGTTTACATCCTTTCTAGTTATTGGATTTGCCATCTGGGCACTTCGAATAATTTTAGAAGGCCTTATCTGTGTTTTAAAGCCCAACTGGGATTGATTTGTCTTTACAATATCAAAGTTTTTCTTTTTGTTTAGATTTGATTACTTAATGTGGAAACAGGCCCTTCGGCCCAACAAGTCCACACCGACCCGCCGAAGCGCAACACACCCAGACCCATTCCCCTACATTTACCCCTTCACCTAACACTACGGGCAATTTAGCCTGGCCAATTCACCTAACCTGCACAATTTTTTTGGATTGTGGGAGGAAACCAGAGCACCCGGAGGAAACCCACGCAGACACTGGGAGAATGTGCAAACTCCACACAGAGAGTCACCTGAGGCGGGAATTGAACCCGGGTCTCTGGCGCTGTGAGGCAGCAGTGCTAACCACTGTGCCACCATGTCGGAAAAAAATACACAGTCCAAGTAATAGTGGCAGACAAGTCTGGCAACTTCAACCATCCAGAAATCTACTGATTTAGTTTTCTAATCTGAAATAAATGCAACCAGGATACTTTTAAAAATGTATTTAACTGTTTGTTTAATTTAGTCATGACGATTGATACTTTTGTAATTAAAATGTTTGTGACAGCATTTGGTAGAAGCTTTATCCGTTCAAATCAATTTAAAAATTTCAAAACAATGCAACTATTATTGTGTTCAGCAAAATTTTTTATCCAATCTGTGGATCATTCTAATTAGACTGTTAGTCTGATGTTGCACAGGCTTTCAAATGTTAAATTATATTGTGATCTGTTGCTTACATGGACAATAGTTGAGCCATTCAGACTTTAATCCAGAATGTGATCATGTGTTTTGCAAATGCAATTGATCTTTTGTTCTTGCTTTTTTTTGCCAGGAAGCAGTTCTTTGAAGTGTCAGGCATACTACTTGTTGAGCTTGCCCTTATTTTTCAAATTAATGCATGCTTGTTTGAATTTAGAATGCATGCAATGAATGGGTTGTAGGCTCATGAGAAGTCTTTTGAGGCTGAATATTCTGTGGTCAAACTACCATAGAATCATAGAATCTTGTAGCTCAAAAGGAGGGCATTCAACCTATTGTAAGCTGTTTGAAAGCACAGTCATATTCTTGATTGTGCCTAGACCATTTATTTAGATTACTTTACAGTGTGGAAACAGGCCCTTCGGCCCAACAAGTCCACACCGACCAGCCGAAGCGCACCCACCCAGACCCATTCCCCTACATTTACCCCTGCACCTAACACTACAGGCAATTTAGCATGGCCAATTCACCTAACCTGCACATTTTTGGACTGTGGGAGGAAACCGGAGCACCCGGAGGAAACCCACGCAGACACGGGGAGAATGTGCAAACTCCACACAGTCAGTCGCCTGAGACGGGAATTGAACCCGGATCTCTGGCGCTGTGAGGCAGCAGTGCTAACCACTGTGTCACCGTGCTGCCTACCCATTGCCTTTTTTTTCTCAAGGGCGATGGTTAATGATCATTCCAATCTGACAAATGGCAGAATTACCCAAATAATAGAGGGAGGGAAAAGGCTATCATTAAACTGCTACTTCTATGATCAGTTTTTATTTAGCTATTCTGCAGGAATCCTGCTTCCATTGCCTTTTGAAAAACATTTGAGAAAGAAAGACAGTGAGTTCCTTGAGCATTCAGGTAGGTTGCATGCATGTTGTGGGAAAACTTAAAATAGCTGTGATTGGTTCATCAAAATCACAAGCAACATTTGAGTATTAATTGGAATTGGTAGTTCGAATCATTTGTTGCTGTGTGGGCCTTTAGCTCGCAATTAGTGATTTTAGAATTGGATTTTTGAACATGCAACATAGAAAATGTTTGATATTGGCTGTCACTTATATAATTCCCTCTTAGGGAAATTGGTCTTAAAATGTATTTTTCACTTTGTGATGCATATCACTCTTTGTGCCAAAAGTGATGGGAATCTTTACATTTTTGTGTTTTTCTCCTCTGGCTGTAAAAAGATTAAAGATATTTGGGTTTTAAGTCTTGATATATAATAGACTCATTATAATGAGGTCTTTTTAAAAATATTGTACTGGACAGGGATGAAAGAAAATTGAAACCCAGTTTCCATACTTTACAGTCCATAATATTTTTTGAAGTAGAAAATGTGTTTCTTGACTCCTTAGTGTCTGTGATCAATTTGAATAACCAGCAGCAAGCTTTTGAAATAGAGGATACATTATGCATTTGTAACACTCATACATTGTGTCTGCCCTGGTTCTGGTCCAAGCATAGTTCAAAACAATAGTGAATTTTTATAAGTCGTAAATTACATGGTATTCTTTTGTTTACATATTTGGCTTGTCTAAGCAAAAGCATATATTGCTTGCAGGTTTGCAAAGGTTGGTGTTCTCGCTGCTGGTGTTAGGGTTCTGTGGATTTGATAACTGGAGTGTATAATCAGAATTGTTGATGGATTTCCTCACATTGATGGATTTTCAGTTAATCATGAAATTAGTTACTTTGTAATCCTCGAGAGCTCTGCTGGTGTGCTGGTAGATGCAGCCTCCTCTGGAGGTTCACAGTATTGCAGAAACCAATCTTCAGTCTTTTCAATTCACTCCACGTGACATCAAGATATGGTTGCAGGCACTTGAAACTGAGAGCAATCGGGCAATAATACTGAAAATAGATGGGAACGCCACTCACTAGCCCTTCACTGTCACTGGATCAAACTATTGGAATTCCCTAAAGCCATTGTGGGTCTACCTATAGCACGTAGACTGTAGAGGTTCAAGAAGACAGCTCAGCGCCACCTTCTCAAGGGTAACTAGGGATGGGTAATAAATGCTGGCCCAGTCAATGAGACACACGCATCCCAAGTGAATAAAAACAAAGCTTTTTGAGTTCAGCTACAGTATTAGGCCTCATGTGGCATCAAGGAGTCTTAGCAAAACTCAAGATCATGGGAATTAAGAAAAACTGTCTACTCGTTGAAGTTATACCCTGTGTCTTTGTTTTGGGAGGTTAGTCTTCTCAGCTCCAGGATATCTTTGCAGGAATTCCTTCGGACAGTGCCCTGTGCTGAGCCATCTTCAGCTGCTTCATAAATGACCTTCCCTGCATCCTAAGGTCAAAAATGGATTTGTTTGCTGATGATTCCACCAAATTCAAAACTACTTGAGACTCTTCAGATACTGAATATTGTGAAGCATTTCATACTCAAATGCAGCAAAGTTGATCACCGTCCAGGTTTGTGTTGAAAATAATAGGTAATATTTGTGCAAATGCCAGACAATGACCATTTCCAACAAAAGAGCATCTAACCATTGCTCCTTGACATTCAGTGGCATTGCCATCACTTGAATTCCCCACTATCAATATCCTGGAGAGTTAATATTGACCCAAAACTGAATTAGACCAGCCATATAAAGACAGTGGCTGCAAGAACTGGTCAGACGTGAGGAATCCTGCCTCAATTAACTCCCTCCTATATCCTCAAAGCCTGACCACCCACAATAAAGCAAAAGTCCGGAATGTGATGCAGTACTTCTCACTTGTTTGGCTGAGTGCATTCCAATGACACTTGAAAAAGCAACCCTCGTGATTGTCCACACACACCTCCAGTGCTCAATAGCAACAGTATCATCCCATGCAAGATGCACTGGGCGGCATGGTGGCTCAGGGGTTAGCACTGCTGCCTCACAGCGCCAGGGACCCGGGTTCGAGTCCCACCTTAGGCGACTGTCTGTGTAGAGTTTGCACATTCTCCCCGTGTCTGCGTAGGTTTCCTCCAGGTTCTCCGGTTTCCTCCCACAATCCAAAGATGTGCAAGTTAGATGAATTGGCCATGCTAAATTGCCCATCGTGTTAGGTGCGTTAGTCAGGCATAAAATATAAGGTAGGGAAATGGGTCTGGGTGAGTTACTATTCAGAGGGCTGGTGTGGACTTGGGCTGAAATGCCTGTTTCTATACTGTAGGGAATCTAATCTCACTGCAGCAATTCACCAGGGCTCCTTAGACAGCCCCTTCCAAATCCACAGCCACTTCCATGTAGAGGAGTAAGGGCAGAAATTGCGCTGGTTGTGTTCCCATTATCAGTTCCCCTCCAAACTACTTATTGTCCTGACTTGGAAGCATATCCCTTTTCTTTTAGTAGCCTTGAGTTAATTCCTGGAAATCTCTCCCTAAGGGCATTGTGAGTTTACCTACAGCATGTGGACTACAACAGTTGATCAAGGAAACTTACCACCAGCTTCATGAGGACAACTAGGGGCAGGCAACAAATGATGGTCCAGTTCCCAAGAGAGTATTCAAAAAGCTAGGCCCGATGTAGGGCCTAGTTATTGATCCTGTGCTATAAGTGTAAATTATGCCACTTATGACTTTATGGGAAGTCTACAGGAGCCTTCCTGCTTCTCTAAATCATCAAAATATACATTTTCTACTTCACTGCAAGGTGCATGATCCTGAAGGTGTGTTCTATGTAAGTTGGTGATCCCAATTTGTGGAAAAGCTGTAGTAAATCTGTTATCTAAAATTTGAGTGGGCAGATGTTAGATAATGCGGTGCAATTTATTTTAAGACCATTGCCATTCTGATTCCATCAATTATTAGGTGAATTAAAATTTCCTGCTTGCTTACTTGCTTTGCTGTTTCCCTCCTTGGTCTCCTGTCCCTTTTTCCCCCTGCACTTTAGACACCACACCAATCATTTTCATTTCCTCCACCCTTCTCCTCAGCATAGTTATCAGACAAAACTGTTGAACATTTTCATATTGATGCGGTATTGCATTTGTAACAAAGATGGTAACTTAGAGTACATAATGGTGACTTGTACGTAAGTGAGCTACCTAGGAGATAGAAATTAAATAAAACACTGATAAAAGCTCATTTTGGTATGTTATTTTTCAAGTTGCTTTTGAGTCAGAGAGGTAGCTGTTGATGTAAATGCTTTTAAAATGCAATCACGTGCGAAAGAAAATTGCAAACAGTCATTATGCAGTTAATTGCTTTGGCTAAATTTGTTTGGATTTTGTCAGGTTCCACCAATTATTAAGCAGTGAAGTGCTGCTGCGGTGCCTGTCACTAGATTCTTCATGCTCTATTGTCCTCCTTGTCGTCCAGCTCCTGGCAAACCTGACAGATCATCTGGAACTGGCCTCGAAGTTCTGCTCACAGTCGGGTGAGAGAAAATTCCTTATTAGTTCATCAACTTGTTTTTGCGTTTTTCTTTTAATACTGGATTAGGTTTGTAAGCTCAATGCAGAGCATTTGTTGGACAAATAAAATTGAAGTGATTCTAGACCAGCTACATTTTAAAAGTAGTTAAAGGGACTGGATGTTGATAAGTAAAGTAAATTTCGTGAATTTCAAAAAAAGCATTCACTATAATGCATATAAAACTACCTACTAAAAGTCTGCAATATTTTAGAGTATTCACATGGATAGGGGACTGGCTAATTCATAGACTGTTACATTAGGGGGCAATTTTAGGATGGCAACCCATAACAAATAGAGTGCCAAAGATCTGTGCTGCACCTACAGTTATTTAGAATGTATAGTCATAATTTAGATGACAGTCACCAAGGTTGTGGATGACACAAAAATAAGTGGCAAGATGAGAGGTGCAGATGACCATGTCTGTAGAGGTGTATGGACAGGCTAAGTTAATGGACAGGAACTTAGCAGATGGCATGTAAAGTGAGAAAATGTGAAGTTATGTACTGAGGCAAGAAGAGTAGAAGAGCTAAATATTTATTGAAATGGAAAAAGATTGCAAAAACCTGCAGCACCACTGAATTAGGGAATTCTTGTCCGTGAATTGCCAAAGAAAAGCTTCCAAGTTCATAGGGAAGATAACCAGATAGTTGGCCTTTAATTCAAAAGGAACGGACTATAAAAATAGGGTGTTTTTTGCTTAAAAAATACAGACACTACCCGCATCACACCTGAAATTCAGTGAATAGTTTTGGTGATCTTATCTAAAAAGAGGTACTGACATCGGAGGTAGTCCAGAGAAGGTTTTAACAGTTGATTATGGATTGATGGAGGAATTTTCTTTAAGGTTCAGTGGGTTGGGTTTGTACTCATTGGAGTTTAGAAAAATGAAGAGAGGCTACATTGAAACATCCCTGGGGGACCTGACAGGGTAGATGCAGAGGCTGTTTCCCTTTGAGGGATATCATAGGACCAGAGGGCATAATCTGACAATATGAAATGGTCCATTTAGGACAGATTAGATTTAGATTAGATTACTTAGTGTGGAAACATGCCCTTTGGCCCAACAAGTCCACACCGACTCTCCAAAGAGTAACCCACCCAGACCCATTCCCCTACATTTTCCCCTTCACCTAACACTACGGGCAATTTAGCATGGCCAGTTCACCTAACCTACACATTTTTGGACTGTGGGAGGAAACCGGAGCACACGGAGGAAACCCACGCCGACACTGAGAGCATTTGCAAACTCCACACAGACAGTTGCCTGAGGTGGGAATTGAACCCGGGTCACTGGCGCTGTGAGGCAGCAGTGCTAACCGCTGTGCCATCGTGCCTGAAAAGGAATTTTCTCTCAGGGTGGTGAATCTGTGGAATTCTTTCCTGCAAAGGACTTTTGAGGCTGTTTTGTAAAAATATTCAAGGCTGAGATAGACTGATTAGTAATTCGTAAGAGAATTCAGGATTATGGGGAAAAGACAAGAAACTGGAATTGTGGATTATTAGATCAGTGATGGTCTCATTGATTAGTTTCTACATCTATGGTGTTATTAGTTAATTCTATCACTGGGAACTGTAGTAGTGGCACTTGTCAGAACTGAATTATCTTTGACTTTTAATATGCAAAGAATAAAATTTGCACCATTAGGTGTTCTGTTGAAATTTCTTTGTTTGCCCTTATTTGTATATTCAACATGAAGGCTATTTGTGGGAGAGAAGAGGCACTTCAAAATTAAACAGTATTGCCAAATTAACACTAGAAAGAATGCATTAAATGTGTGCCTGGTGACAGCTGAAGAGTACCGTTGAGGGATGCCTGACATGGGTCAGTGTCCAGCTGCCATTTATTTTGAGCAGGTGTTGCGGGTTCCTTCCTGCTTTCACAATTTAACCTTTCACAATTCAGAATTCAGCACTGGCTGAATTCAAAGTATTCTTGTCTCCAGATACACAGAAATGTGCACACGTTTATATTTAGCATCACTGAGTTTCTTTAGCAAGTGACTTTGATCTTTTATAAAATCTTATTTGCAAAACTGTGCTACCTTTAGTGTTGACTTCCAAAACCTTGACAGTCCATGAGACAGGAACAATGAATCTGGATTTATTTTCCTCCTTAACACCATGTTGTGTTCTGGAAGCTTTTTGTGTTAAAAGCAAGTTGTCGCTTGCTTTAGCTTAAGCTAATACCTGAATGTTGATTCCTGGTTTCCAACATTCTGGCTCTCAATCACCCAAAATGTCTTTCCTGTGAGAGTTTGTGACTTGTGCAACATAGGGCGCATCACTGAATTTTTAAAATTGGACATTGCAGTCATGGATTTTAGTACTTCATAATACATCATATTGAGCTCCAGTATACTGTAGCATTAGTGACTGAATTGTACAATGAAAATCGCACCTGGATTCTGTGACTGAGTGCATTGAGTAATAAATGCACAGTACAAGGAAACAGTGCATCATTGCAATCAATTTGCTTTACCCTAAAAGTGCTAATTTTCAATTTGTGTATAAAAACACAATTCTTCAGTTTTACACTTCACACAATCTGGCTATAATATAAAAGTAACTTGGTACTTCACGATGATTGTTTTAGTATTTTGTTAAGTTAATAAATACTACTTTCTCCTTCCAGCATCGTGTTTGTTTTTCAATCTATATACATATATTTCCTCCAGACCTGATAGTACTGCTGCCGACAGGCTATGGCTCCAGCTTGAACAAGAGGTATGTTACAGACATAGAGTCAGAGAGTTACATAGCACGGAAACCTCCTAAGTGCTAACCAGACATCTCAATCTAACTTACTCCCATTTGCAAGCATTTTCTTCTAACCCTTCCTATTCATTTACCTATGCAGATTCCCTTTGAATGTTATAATTGTACCTGCCTCCACCATCTGCTCTGGCAGCTTGTTTCATACCCCCTCCACATGAAAAAGCTATCCCTCAGGTCCTTTTTTTAAACCTTTCCTCTCTCACCTTAAACCTATGCCCTCTATTTTTGGACTTGCCCACCTTGGGAAGGCGACCTGTCCGTGCCCCTCATGATTTTATAAGTTTCTGTTAGGTCACCCCTCAGCCTCTGCTCCAGGGAAACAAGGTTACAGCCTATTCAGCCTCTCCCTATAACTCAAACCCTCTCGTCCTACTAGCTTTCCCTGGAGACCATGTGATTTAAACTTGGTAATCAAACTACCATGCGGAACCTTGCTGAATGCTTTGTTGAAGTCCTTATAAAGAACATCTAATGCCCTGCCTCTATCAATTTTCTTTGTCACATCTTCAAAAAAAACCTCCCAAGTTATGAGACACTATTTACCACCTGCAAAGCTATGTAGACTATCCCTACTGAGTTCTTGTTTTTCCAGTGCATGCAAATTCTGTCCCTCAGAAACACTTCCAACAACTTAGCCACACTGATGTAAGGATACAATAATTAGAAAGTTATACTGCAAATGAACAGACCATTTTTCATGATTCGCATGCATTATGTCAATCATTGCAGTTCTTTCAACTTTAGCATTTTGATTGACCGCATAAGTTGTAAAATCTTTAACACTTGCTTCAACTGAAAATAATACAGATCTATAGCTTAACATGATTATGGCACAGCTTTTATCAAATGTGACATTACATTGTTTTATTTCATTATTTATTTAATATCACATTGACTCCAGATAATTTTAGAATCTTGTTTGAAATTTAATTTTGATATTTTGAGTCACAAGTATCGTATGATCGATGAGTAAATTGATTTTAAGCAGTAAATCCTACAAGATGAAGGAAAATACATGCTAATAATTATACAAGTTTTCATCTTTGTATCAAGCTACAATTATGTTGGTACTATTGGTGAATTGTTTGAATGGTCTGATCAAGTTTGTACCTGAGAGAAAATATGTCATTATTAACAAAAAAATCGTATCATTTGAAACAAACTTTTTTGTGACTTTTCAATGTTATTAGGTTATTCGATTCCTCACCAAATTTGGATTGTCCCATTCTGGTGCCAGTGCTATATTGGTAGAGTCTGACTGTCCATGCAACACTGAGGTAACCAAGGAACTTAATGTATAAAAAAAGACTTGGAATTTTATAATAGAGATGCATCATTTGTCCAGCCTGAACCAAAGGACTTAATCAGAATCGAGCTTTGATTATACTTTTTATTTAAAGCTCGTTTAGCAGGTAGTATGTGTTTATTGTCAGGGTGACAAGCAGCATCTGTCCAGTTCAGATTTGTTATATAAGCATATAGTTCTAGCCTAATTTGACATTGTGGTTAGGCTATTTGGTGTCAGATCCTGCACTCAGGATTTAGGCCAACTTTATTTGTCAGTGTGAAAAGACAACATGTCATTTAGATGTTATATTTGCAATATAAACTTTATCTTTGTTTTTCAATTTAAGCAAATGTTATTGAAGTTTTTATTTTTGTAGATATAAAAATGTAATCAAAATATCTGAGCAATTTTGAGGTAGCTTGGTTCCTCATGCCGTCAGGCATCCTGACTGTCCAATAAGACATTTGTCAATTATGTTTTCAGGGTTGCCAGTCATACAGACTTAGCTTTTTGCATCTGTTTTCCATATTTGAATTACTTATGCATTTTGTTACAGATATTTTGACAACTTATTTTATTCTCATCACATTTCACAACAATGCCAGTTCTAGGGGAAAACCACTATTTATAAGTCATGAGAAGAGAGTACTGATTAATTGGCAAGTGGACTCTGGCAAACACGTTGTCCTGGAGAATGCAATTATAATGCTGATTAACAGTAAACAGCCAGTCTTTGTAAAGTTTTAAACCAGGCAGGTTCTGGTCAGTGTATTGCCTTGAAAAATGCACCAGTGAATAGGCTGTTAGCTATTTTGTTGTATTGAAGCAGGCAAAGTGTGTGTCAGTGTTCTTTCTGTCTGCTAAGAACAGGATAGTTAGTTTTCAGTACATGCAAATATGCTACACCTCAAGCATGACTGACTGTCCTAAATTGGTTGTCTCTGTAATTCTTTGCATTTTCAGGTTTATCCAGCAAATGTGTCCAATTGCAGAATTATGACTAATAGTAGAGTTGTGAATTTTCAGCATGAGCTGTTTGGACAGTCAGTTGCACTGTTTATTGTAAACAGCTGAAGGGACATGCTGTTTGATATCAGTTGTCAGTTTCTGGGGCATACAGCCTATCCTATGTATATGACATCACACTGGCATTGAAATTCATATACCACCTTCTCACTTGTCATAGCAGAACTCTGATTTGGATCCATGGCAGCATTCTGAGAGGAAAGTAGCAATATGAAACAGGAAAATGTGGAATTTAATGTTGCCCAAAGCACAAACATACTACTGGGTGCATGAAATCAGGAGTTCATCATAATCCCTGTGACAAAAAACATGGTGGACCAGAAGGTGCAGGCAGACATGTTGGTGGCCTGGGTCAGGTTGAAGCCAATGACAGTGTTGCACAATCGACTTCTTCCCTTGGCACGAAATTATTCAGTAATTGGATGCATTTTGGTGGCAATACAGTGTGAAGGTGGCCTGGCTAAAGATGAAAATGATGTTAGTGCTGCAACAGGAATTCTGCAAACTGTTCAACCCGGGGTACAATTGGAATAGCTAACAAATAAATGAAAAAGTAGCAGAAAAATCAAATGAGTAATTGCTTGGACTGGGCTGAATAATAAAATGAAGTATGCTTCACTTGATAAAAAATGAAACGGCGAGCTTCACCTATGATAGGATCATAGTTATACAGCATGGAAACAGACCCTTCAGTCCAACTTGTCCATGCTGGCCAGGTTTTCCAAAATAAACTAGTCCCATTTTCCTGCCTTTAGCCCATACCCTTCTAAACCTTTCCTATTCATATACATGTGTAAATGTATTTTAAATGTTGTAATTGTATCTGCATATACCCTTATCTCTGGCATTCATTCCATATACAATCACCCTCTGTGTGAAAAAAGTTGACTCTCTGGTCATTTTTAAAATGTTTGCTCCTTCTAGTTCTGGTTTTCCCTATCCTGAGGAAGAGACCTTGGCCCTTCACACTATCCATACCCCTCATGATTTTATACATCTCCTTAAGGTCACCCCCTCAACCTTTTATGCTTCAGTGAAAAATGTCTCAACCTGTCCACCGTCTCCTTATAATTCAAACACTCCTGTCCTGGTAACATCCTAGTAAATTGTTTTTGAACCTTCTCTACTCTAATAAGAATCTTCCTACAGCAGAGCAACCAGAACAATACACAGAAATCCAAAAGTGGCCTCACCAGTGTCCAGCAACATGATGTCCTAACCCTTTATAGTCAGTGGTCTGAGTCGTGGAGGCACCCGCACCAAATGCTACCTTTATCACTCTGTGTCTGTAATTCAATTTTCAAAGAACTATATACCTGAACCCCTAAGTCACTCTGTTCAACAACGCTTCCCAGGCACTACTGTTAATTTTGTAACTCTTGCCCTTGCTTGTCTTACTAAAGTGTAACGTTTGCCACTTGGTCCATTGGCCCAGTTGATGATGATCCCTTCATAATCTATACAACGAATTTTAGTGTCATCTGCAAACTTGCTAATTATGCTACCTGAGTTCTCATCCAAATCATTTATAAAAATGACAACCAGTGCTGGACCCAGCACCAATTCCTGTGAAACACTGCTGGTCTCAGGCTTTCAGTCCAAAAAACAACCCTCCCACCACATTGCTCTGTGTCTTACTGTCAAACCAATTTTGTATCTAATTGGTAAGTTGTCCTGAATCCCATGAGATCTAACTTTTTAATAACCAGTCTATCACATGGAACCTTGTCAAAGGTTTACTAAACTCCATGTAGACAACGTCAACTGCTCTGCCCTCATCTGTCTTCTTGGCCACATCCTCAAAAACTCATTTAAGTTTATGAGACACCGGTTTCCATGCTCAAAACCATACTGATTATCCCCAATCAGTCTTTGCCTCGCAGAATTACCTCAGATACAGTCAGGTATATGGGTTAACTCCAGGAAAGGTAGGAGACGCAGGCAGGTCGTGCAGGAGTCTCCTGTAGCCATCCCCATCTCAAACATGTATGCTGTTTTGGAAAATGTAGGGAGTGACAATAGGTGCAGAAGTAGGCCCCTTGAGCCTGCACCACCATTCACCATGATCATGGCTGATCATCCTCAATCAGTATTCTGTTCCTGTGTTATCTCCATAACCCTTGATTCCAGTTTCCTTGAGAGCTCTGTCCAACTCTCTTAAACAAATCCAAAGATTGGGCCTCCATTGCCTTCTGGGGCAGAGCATTCCACACACTCACCACACTCTGGGTGAAGAAGTTTCTCCTCATCTCTGTCCTAAATGGCCTACCCCTTATTTTTAAGCTGTGTCCTCTGGTTCAGGACTCATCCATCTGCGGATACATGTTTCCTGCCTCCAGAGTGTCCAATCCTTTAATAATCTTATACGTCTCAATCAGATCCCCTTTCAGTCCTTCTAAACTCAAGGGTATACAAGCCCAGTCGCTCAAATCTTTCAACTTAAGATAGTCCCGCCATTCCAGGAATTGACCTCAATAACCTACGCTGCACTCCCTCAATAGCTAGAATGTCTTTCCTCAAATTTGGAGACCAGAACTGCACACAGTACTCCAGGTGTGGTCTCACCAGGGCACTGTACAACTGCAGAAGAACCTCTTTGCTTCTATACTCAATCTCTCTTGTTATGAAGGCCAGCATGCTATTTGCTTTCTTCACTACCTGCTGTACCTGCATGCTT
>NC_057727.1:19398278-19419419 GCF_004010195.1 Chiloscyllium plagiosum | reverse complement strand
GTCCATCTTCAGAGTTACATTCTCAAAAAATTCCAGAAGATTAGTCAAGCATGATTTCCCCTTCATAAATCCATGCTGACTCTGATCTATCCTGTTACTGCTATCCAGATGTGTCGTAATTTCATCCTTTATAATTGACTCCAGCATCTTTCCCACCACTGAGGTCAGACTAACTGGTCTATAATTTCCTGCTTTCTCTCTCGCTCCTTTCTTAAAAAGTGGTACAACGTTAGCCACCCTCCAATCCGCAGGAACTGATCCTGAATCTATCGAACTCTGGAAAATAATCACCAACGCATCTACAATTTCTCGGGTCACCTCCTTCAATACCCTGGGATGTAGACCATCAGGCCCCGGGGACTTATCAGCCTTCAGACCTAACAGTCTCTCCAATACTGATTCCTGGCAAATATAAATTCCCTTCAGTTCAGGTCCTTCAGCCACTGTTACCTCTGGGAGATTGCTTGTGTCTTCCCCAGTGAACACAGATCTGAAGTACCAATTCAACTCTTCTGCCATTTCTTTGTTCCCCCTAATATATTCCCCTGTTTCTGTCTTCAAGGGCCCAATTTTAGTCTTAACCATTTTTTTCCCTTTCAGGGAAATGTAGCATGAGCAGCTAAGTTTCTGGTATCGAGACTGGCTCTAATGTAATGAAGGCTATGTCTCTTTCCGAGTGATCAATTGTAATAGGGGACTCTGCAGTCAGAGGCACAGACAGACGTTTCTGCGGCCAGCAGTGAAAAATCAGAATGGTGTGTTGTCTGGGTGCCAGGATCAAGCATGTCTCAGAGGGTGTGAAATGCTTTCAAAGGGAAGAGGGATCAGCAGGAGGTCATTGTATACATTGGAACTAATGACATAAAAAGGGGAAAGGATGGAGGGAGAATATAGAAAGTAAGGCAGGAATTTAAAAAGGAGGTCCTCGAGAGTAGTAATATCTGTAATTCTCCCGGTGCTACAAACTAGTGAGGTTAGGAATAGGAGGATAAAGCAGATGAATGCGTGGCTGAGGAGCTGGCGCAGAGAACAAGGATTCATCTGTTTGGATCATTGGAATCTCTTCTGGGGTAGAAGTAGGACAAATTGCACCTGAATTGGAAGGGGACTAATATACTGGCAGGGAGATTTGCTAGAGCTGCTCGGGAGAATTTAAACTAGTAAGGTGGCAGATGGAATCCAGGGAAACAGTGAGGAAAAAGATCAGACTGGGACAGTGGGAAAAGGAGCAAGTCAAACAGTCAGGAGAGGTAGGAACAAAGCAGAGAACAAGCTGGGACTAATTAATTAAACTGCATTTATTTCAGTGCAAGAGGCCTAACAGGGAAGGCAGTTGAACTCAGTATTGTTAAGAACATGGGACTTGGATATCATTAGCAATTACAGAGACATGGTTCAGGGATGCACATGACTGGCAGCTTAATGTTCTAGGATACAAATGCTGTGGGAAAGATAGGAAGGGGGGACAAGAGAGGAGGAGTTGCATTTTTGATAAGCGGTAGCATTATGGCTGAACTTGGGGAGGATACTTTTGGGAATACATCCAGGGATGTTATTTGGGTGGAACTGAGAAATAAGAAAGGATGGTCACCTTATTGGTTAGATCTCATGGAATATGGAGAACTAGTCATTTGGAGATAGAATTGGCTCGAAAGTTGAAGATAGAGGGTAGTAGTGGAGGGTTGCCTGTCAGACTGGAAGCCTGTGACCAGTGGAGTGCCACAAGGGTCGGTGCTGGGTCCAATGCTTTTCAACATTTATATAAATGATTTGGGTGTGAACATAGGAGATATAGTTAGTAAGTTTGCAGATGACACCAAAATTGGAAGTGTTGTGGAAAGTGAGGAAGGTTACCTCTTGTACAATGGGATCTTGATCAGATGGGCCCTTGGGCTGAGGAGTGGTAGATGGCGTTTAATTTAGATAAATGCGAGGTGCTATGTTTTGGAAAAGCACATCAGAGCAGGACTTATACACTTAATGGTAAGGTCCTGGGAAGTATTGCTGAACAAAGAGACCTTGGAGTACAGGTTCATAGATCCTTGAAAGTGGAGTCGCAGGTAGATAGGATAATGAAGAAGGCATATGGTACGTTTTCCTTTATTTGTCAGAGCATTGAGTGGAGGAGTTGTGACGTCATGTTGCGGCTGTACTGGACGTTGGTGAGGCCTCTTGTGGAATATTGTGTGCAATTCTGGTCTCCCTCCTATTGGGAGCATGATGTGAAACTTGAAAGTGTTCAGAAAAGATTACAAGGATGTTGCCACGGTTAGAGGCTTTCAGCGAAAGGGAGGAGCTGTATAGGCTGAAGCTGTTTTCTTTGGAGCATCGGAGGCTGAGGGGGTGACCTTATAGAGGTTTATAAAATCATGAGGGGCATGGATAGGATAAATAGACAAAGCCTTTTCCTTGGGGTAGGGGAGTCCAGAACTAGAGGGCATAGGTTTAGGGTGAGAGGGGAAAGATTTGTAAGGGCCCTAAGGTGCAACTTATTCAAGCAGAGGATGGTGCGTGTATGGAATGAGCTGCCAGAGGAAGTGGTGGAAGCTGGTACAATTACAACATTTAAAAGGCATCTGGATGGATATATGAGTTTTATAGGGATATGCGCTAAGTGTTGGCAAATGGGAGTAGATTGTTAGAATATCTGGTCAGCATGAGTGAGTTGGACCATAGGGTCTGTTTTTGTGCTGTACATCTCTATGACTCTATAACATACTTACCACTGTTAGGCTTACTAGTCTATTGTTCCCAGGCTTATTTTTGCAGCCTTTATTTAAGAAAGGCACAACATTAGCCACCCTCCAGTCAACCATGGCTGTTGATGGTAGAAATATATATGCTAAGAACCCCACAATTTCTTGCATGGTTTTCCACAATGTCCTGGGATGCACTTGATCAGGTCCTGGAGATTTATTGACCTTTATGCTTTTTAAGACCTGCATTACCTCCATTTCTGTAATGTGGACTGTTTTCAAGACATCAATATTTATTTCCCTGAGTTCCCTAGCTTCCATGTCTTCCTCCATAGTAAATACTGAAGTAAAATATATGTTTCATGTCTCTCCCATCTCTTGTGGTTACACACAATCTTTAGGGGACCTTATTCTCTCCCTAGTTGCTCTTTTACTGCTACTTATAGAAGCTCTTCGGATTATCCTTAACCTTATCTGCTGAGACTATCTCAAATCCCCTTTTTGCCCTTCTGCTTTCCCTCTTAAGAATACTCCTATTTCCTTTATATTCTTCAAGAGTCACTTGATCTCAGTTGTCTGTACCTGATGCATCTCCTCCTTGTTCTTGACCAGAACCTCAATATCAGCATTCATCCATTGTTCCCTCGTCTTACCAGCCTTACCATTCACTCTAACAGGGATATACTGCCTCTTAACTCTTGTTATCTCACTTTTAAAAGTCTCCCACTTGCTAGTTGTCTCTTTACCTGTGAACAGTTCGCCACAGTAAACCTTTGAAAGTTCCTGTCTCATACGGGTAAAACTGGCCTTACTCCAATTTAGAACTTTAACTTTTTATACAAGGCCTATGCTTTTCCATAGCTATTTTAAAATTAATAGAATTATAATTTGTAGTCCAAAAGTGCACCCCACTAACTCTTCACTTGCCTTCCTTATTTCCCAAGAGAACATCATTTTTTGCTCAATGTAGGCTCAAACTACTGCAGATGTGGAATCTCTCATGAAAACAATGAATACTGAAGCTGACAGCAGGTTAGGCAGCATCCATGGAGAGAGATTTTCCAGTGAGGCTATATGGGTGGAACTCAGAAATAAGAAGGGGATGATCATCCTGATGGGATTGTACTACAATCTCCCCACTTATCAGCGGGGAACTGAGGAGCAAATATGTAGAGAGATCTCAGACATGTATGAGAAAAATAGAGTTGCATTAGTAGGGGATGTTCATTTTCCAAACATAGATTGTGTTAAGGGCTGGGTGGCAAGGAATTTGTTAAATCTGTTCAAAATAATTTTCTTCAATACATAGATGTATCTACCAGAGAAGGAGCAAAAAGTGACTGAAAACATCAAATGCTGGAGATCACAGTGGTTCAGACAGCATCCATGGAGAGAGAGCAAGCAAACATTTCACGTCTAGATGATTCTTCTTCAGATGAAGAGTCTCTGATGAAGATTCATCTAAATGCAAAACGTTAGCATATAAATGCAAAATATATCTCTCTACATATTTGCTCCTCAGTTCCCCGCTGATAAGTGGGAGATTATAGTACAGTCCCATCAGGATGATCATCAACTTCTTATTTCTGAGTTCCACCCATATAGCCTCACTGGAAAATCCCCCTAAGTACAGTAGTAATATTGTCTCTAATTAAAAATGCCACCCCCTCCTCTCTCACCTCCCTTTCTATCCTTCCTAAAACATCTAAAGCTTGGAACATTAAGCTGCCATTCTGTCTCTCCCTCAATAGTGTTTCTGTCATAGTTATGATATCTCTGTTCCGTGTTCCCATATGTGCCCTGAGTTCATCCGCCTTGCATGTCAGACCTCTTACATTGAAGTAAATGCACTTTAATTCTTCAGTTACCTTGTTCTCTGATGTGCTATTGCCTTCCTTGTCTGAAGATCTTGCTCTCATTAATTCCCGAACCATCCTCACCTGTCTCTCTCTCTCTCTCTCTCTCTATCTCTCTCTGTCTCTCTCTGTCTATTCTCACTACCGTCTGGACCCCTATGCCCCCATACTAGTTCAAAGGCTTCCGAGTAGCACTAGCAAATCTCCCTGCCAGAGGAGTGGTCCCCCTCCAGCTCAGGTGAAACCCATACCTTTTGAACAGGCCCCTTCTGCCTGAGAAGACATGTTAGTGATCCAAAAATCTGAATGCTTGCCCTCTGCGCTACCTTATCAACCACTGATTTATTTGCTCTATCTTCCTATTCCTACTCTCACTAACACATGGCACCAGAAGTAATCCAGACCTTACTACCTTTTGAAGTTCTGCTTTTTAACCTGCTACCTAACTTCCTATACTCAGTCTACCTCAACTCTTTCTCTACCCATGTCATTCATACCAATGTGTACAAAAACATCTAGCTGCTCTCTCTCCCTTTTTGAAAATTTGCTGCAACCGCTCCAACATATCCTTGACCCTTGCGCCAGGAAGGCAACATACCATGCTGAATTCATGTTCACTGCCGCAGCATGGCCTGTCTGTACCCCTGATTGGAGAGTACCCTGTAACAATTGCTCACTTGAATTTTGACAAGCCCTGCTTAATAGAAGATTTAATCTTATTGCCCAAGACTTGGCTGCTTCTGCTGTTTTCCTCTCTGCTATCCCCCTCATAGTATCCAAAATGGTATACCTGTATTTGTTTGAGAGAGGGATAGCCACAGGAGGCTCCTGCACTACCTTCCTACCTGTTCTGACAGTCACTCATCTCCCTGACTACCTGCCATGTGACCATCTCTCTAAAACTACTAACACTCTGTGCCTCCTGTATGCTCCTCAGTGACTCCAACTGCCTCTTCAGTTGATCCAAATGGTCTGATATGAGACCCATCCAAACACACTTCCTGCAGAGATAGTGGCCAGGAACAGTCAATTGTTCCCTAATCTCCCACATTCAACAGGAGGAGCATACCACTCCACTGGCTGCCATCTTTGTCCCTTAAAAAGTTTGCTAATGTAGACTTTCCCAAAAAAGTCCCCACTTTGCTCAAATTCCAGTGTTTGCAGATTATTGCTGCTGGCACTTTGTGCTGGAAGAACATACTGTTTATGTTTTATATTACAAGTCCGACGTGAAGAAGCTTTTTAAAAAGTCTACCGTTTCCTTACCATCCATTTTAAATTTTATATATGCAAAAGATTTTAAAAAAAGCTCAAACATTTATGATATCCCACCCTTCCAGACTGGGCACATTTTGGGACCAAGCGTGACTGCCTTTGGGCCTTTCGTGAGTTTGTGCGTCATACAATGAGAAAAGATCTGATGAGAGTAGCCAATATCCTGCAGGACCTGTATTTCAGTATCATGTTTGCCCAGTGAAAAATGACTCTGACCCTATTTACTGTACAGGTCATTTTGATTTAACGTGTGAATTGGCTATAACACGATTGATGAATTGCGGACGCTGTTTGGGTAACACAAACTTTCTGCTGAATGGGTATAGCAATCTTCTATAGTGCGATTTCCTACAATGATTTTCCATAGCAAGGGAATGCAACTTTCGCATTATAGCAAAATGACCTGTATGAGGTTTTCAATAAGGCCAATCATATAGCACATGGTCCTATTGGTATCCCAACATATGTACTGACCAGTTAGGGTAGTTTTGAGGTAGACAGTAGTGAGGAACTCTCAGCCCAATTTTCTGAGCTAGGACATGGATGAAATTGACGCGATTTGATTATTCTATTACAAGGTGAATTTGGTGCAGGAGGGAACCCATGAGCTTTCATCTAATTGGACAATGAGATGTAGTTTCGTTTCTCATGAAATCCAACCAAGATTTGTGAACATTGGGCCTTATGGAGATTCCATTGCAATATCATGCATTTGGGCATTGAAACTGTTTCAATTTAACAAAGCAGGTGACCTTCACTTGTTTATTTCTCAAAGCAATGCATTGGTCAATCAGAGTCAAGCTGCCTGGTATAAAATTTATTGAAGCCTGGCTATTAACTGTCAATATTAATAGATACATTTTCCATGACAACACCTCGACCAGTCAGTCTACTTGCCTACATATCTGTACTACCTGCTTCCACGCAGTATCAAATGTTGTTTACCCTTTTCAATTTGTACTCTTGCAATATGTCCTGATGAGTGCAGGATAAAAAGCTTCAACAAATACCTTTTGAAGTTCTGCTTTTTAACCTGCTACCTAACTTCCTATACTCAGTCTACCTCAACTCTTTCTCTACCCATGTCATTCATACCAATGTGTACAAAAACATCTAGCTGCTCTCTCTCCCTTTTTGAAAATTTGCTGCAACCGCTCCAACATATCCTCCTGTGGCTATCCCTCTCTCAAACAAATACAGGTATACCATTTTGGATACTATGAGGGGGATAGCAGAGAGGAAAACAGCAGAAGCAGCCAAGTCTTGGGCAATAAGATTAAATCTTCTATTAAGCAGGGCTTGTCAAAGTATTAAATATTGGGGCATTAAGTTCAAATATTTTGTTCTCGTGTCAACCTTGAGTAATCTCGGCTTCCTGTGAAGAATGACATTGTCAGAAAAAAAACTACTGTCTACACCATCCTTCTATGCTGCAGAATGTATACTTTGAGAGTGAACATTTAGTTGGTAAGCCCTAGGAAATTGTAGGGTCTCTTGTAATGTCGCAATCATTCTGAGTAAACAAGAACAAACTGAGTATAATTAATTTTTTTTCTATTTTTGTTATTTTACAGGTCTTGAAGACCTTAATAGTCATGTTACATCGACAGTGGCTTACTGTTCGCACATCCCAAGAAAATCATTCTTCAGTGTATAATCAGGCTGTGGTGCAGTTCCTAAGAGAAACTGTTTTGCTGCTGCACTGTCTTTCACAGAGAGATAAAGGTTTTACAGAGCATTGTTTGGATGTGTTACACCTCTATGATCAAGTTATGCATGGAATCAAAGCTATTTTAAAAAACATACCAGATCTAGAAGAATGTGAAGGTAAGAGGTTTGTTGTATAAACTAATGTTCATTTGATTAAGCAAGTGTCTAAGCACCAATGTAGTTTCAGGTACGGAAAAGTGCCATTGTGCCAAAATAAGTCTATCTTTTACTCGTGGACCAAACTGTTGACCTAATCCCAAGATTCCTGTAATAACACATCTCTTTTCAGGAAATATTTGGTGCAGCTTTTTTCCATTTAGGAAGTGCAGCAACCAAAACAAAAGTCAAAAAGCTTGACACAATCCAGAGTAAAGCTCAGTGGGTACCCTGTGTACCACCATAAACATTTATTCCTTCCACCATGGGCACATGGTAGCACCAATATGCACCACTGACAAGATGCCCTGCAGTGAGCCCCCCCAGGCTCCTTGGACACATCTGCCAAACCTGAAAATCCTACCATCTGGAAGGACAAATACAGCAAATGTTTTTGAACAGCATTACCTGCAAGTTCCCCTTCAAATCGTACAATATCCTGATTTTAAAAAATGTCTCTGCTCCTTCACTGCTGTTAAAATCCAGGAACTCCCTTCCTTTAATAGCTCTTTTTTTCATTAACCTGCATCCCATGGTCAGCAGCACTTTTTCCCCCTCTGGCATCCAGACAGCCCTCCACTGCAACTCCTCCATTCCCCTTTCCACTGCTCTAAATCCACCCCTGTCTCTATACGCAATTAAGACAGGGTCTTCCTTGTCGTCACCTACCACCACACCAGTCTCTGCATCCAATGTACTATCGTTGAACACTTCTGCTAACTCCAATGCCCCCCACCCACCGGCTGCTGTTGCCAAACCCCTGGGTACCTTCCCCTGCAACCATTAAAGATATAAAACCTGTTGGCACACCATCCCCCTCACCTCTGGAGGCCGAGGTTCACCTGCCTCTCATCCAACCTATTTTACTGTATCCCGTGTTCCTAATGTGGTCTTCTCTATACTGGGGACATCAAACATTAAACTCAAGGCATGTTTCATCGAGCATCTCAGCCGGGCCCGGAGGGACTGCACAGACCTACCAGTCACTGCCCATTGTAATTTTCTTTCCCATTCCCTTTCTGACATGACCATCCTTGGCCACCTCCATTGCCACAGCGAATCAGTCCTCAAATTGGAGGAACAACAACTCATCTTCTGCCTGGGCAGCCTACAACCCAGAGGACTCAACATTTGAATTCTCCAATTTATAATAACCACCCTTCCCAGCCCCTCCCCCTCACTTCCATTCCTCTGATCGACCCTTCCTTCCAGCACCAACAGGATTCATTCCTCCCATTGACCAACCAGGCTGTATCTTCTACCTGGGTTTACCTATCCCTACCTCACCCCCCACCATCCATCCCCCCCCCCGCTAATCTGCAGTTCCCCTTACAACCCATCCCCAGTCCTGAAGAAACATTACACCCAAAACGTTGACTTCTCCACCACCTGAAGCTGCCTAGCTTGCAGTATTCTTCTAGCTTCCTGCTTGTCTACCTTGGATTCCAGCATCTACAGTTTCTTTTGTCTCTTTTCAAGAATGCAGCTCGCCACCATAATCTTAAGGGTAATTAGCCCATATTCCATGAACAAATACAAAATAAAAAACAAGCAGAAGTCTTCAGGGCTAGTTCTTTCGAGCTGAATATAATCCAACTGTTGCATATAACTGGATTCATACAAATGTAGAAGCTTACAGCATGACCTAATCCAGCATGTCCATGAAGAAGTTGGAGAAATCTTCTTGCTATTTTTGCTTCTGTTTCTGAAAATGTTTTTCCCTCTTTGATCAATTTCTATCTTCCTGTTTTGACCTCCCCTTCAAAGTAGGACTGTACAGGTATCATTAACCTTTCCAGTACTTCATCCAAATGGTTATTCACCATAGTACTTGACAAGTAACTTTGAAGGATTTTTAACCTCTCCTCCCTTACTGTGTATACATTACACTTTCCAGAATAAGTCATGAAATATCACCAAAGAACAAGTTTAATTTTTTTTTCTTTTCTAAATTGGCAGCTGTGCTGAAGCTGTAACTGGCCTGTATCACCTAACACTGCATAGATAAAGTTTGAAGCGAAAACTAGAAGTGGGAATCAGCATACTTTAAGTGTGAATGTCTTGATATGATTGTCTAGTCAGTGCCTTTGGGGAAGTTTAGAGCAAAAAATGTAGTGACTGAGATAATGCATCGTATTTATTTGGATAATTCGTACCTTGCCTAAAAAAAATCAGGTCAGGGTTGAAATTTTACATCATAAATATTCAAAGAAATAATTAATAGTTTGGTACTGGACCACAATTCCAAGCATTCTTGGAAAGATGGCATTAAACTTTAAAGACCATGATTAGGACTTGTTGTCAAGTCTGTCCTAATGATTTGGATTAAGGAATTCCATTGTTACCATCTGCTCCTGAAGAATACACAAAATTCTTTTTATAAATCCAAGGGAATATATTAAAACAAAACTTAGAGTCTGCACTTCTAATTAATGTGTCAAGTTTCCAAGGAAAACTAATCAAAATTCATGAGTTCGCTAAAAAAAACTTTTGGAAACGTGTTTAACAAGCAATTAAAATGAGACGAGACAAAGCTCAAAATTTTGTTCCTGTGACAAAGTGTTAATATTGTTATCTGTCTCTGAAGAATGATTAAAAGCAAGATCACTGAACCATATAACATTTTTAAAACATTAATATTCTAGGCAGGAAGGAAAATTGGAGTTGTAATGAAGAGTCACTGAATTCAAAATATTAATCGACTTTCTCCTATATATGCTACCAGACTTACTGAGTTTCTCCAGCAATTTCTGTTTTGATTTCAAAAAATCTGTCATGTTGATATTTTAATATATTATACTAGGAGAGAAATAATGTAGTTACAGTGGTGAATGAAATTGAGAGTAAATTTAAAATAGAAGAACAGTTGAGAAATTGAAAACTCAGGTGGTGACTTTTCAGTAATCAGACTGTATAATATTGAGGTTCTGGAAGATTTAGATGGATCATTATACTATTCTCTTAAATCTATAAAAGTGACTTATGAAAGCTATTATCGATTCATAAATTGATTTGTAGAAGTATGTCAGGGAAAACATGTTTGGCTGTACATCTTGTTAATATAAGAGATGCATTACCTATAAAGCAATCCAATCAAGTTGGCTCAGGTGGAAAGAGAATAAGTTCATGATCAACAATAACAGTATTAAACTGAATAATTACAGACGCTCATCTATTGTGGTGCTGAAACTAGATGGGTTACAATGACTATACCAATTATTACAAAGTCAACGTGATAGTAGAGATGGATTTGTATGGCATTAGGAAATTTTATTCAGAGGATTAGTTGAGCAGAGTTGCTCAGATAAATTGATTTGTGAAAGGATATTAGTAAGTTGCATTGACTTGTATAGTTGAAGAAATTAAATTGCATCACATAGGCTGTACTTTATCACTGTCATACTATTGGAAGTGAAATAGTTGCAACTTTTCAACAATTAACCAAAAAAGCTTCTTGAATATTCCCATATTTAATTGCTCCAAGATTCATGATGGAGCCTTCAGCTGTTTCGGTTTAAATCTCTGAAATTCCCTCCCAGTCTTTTCTGAATTTGTAACTTGCTTTATGTCATTAAAGTACTCCTTAAAAGCTACTTCTTAGACCAAGCTTTTATATATTTGCCCTTGTATCACTTTGTATGTCTCTAAGTTTACAATACAACTTCTTTTGTGCCTTAGGACATTTTACTATATTAAAGGTGCTATATTATGTAAGTTGTTGAATGAAATTCTCACTCAAGTGTTTCTCTTGTCACTGATAATTCAGAGATCAGACCACAGTTTCTTAATAGATTTTTCAACCTCATTCATTGATCATGTAGATCTTCCTGCTGCCTTTTCTCCTTTGGATCCAGATTCAGTAGAAATGGTCAGTGGTCCAGTGATGTGGTTTTAAACCTTAAAACAAAACTCCCCTTATCGAAGTGACAGTTGAGGACTCTGCAACCACTCTCCTATTTTTCTCAACAACTAATACATCGTAATGTTGCTTAATTGTATTACTACTTCCATCAATTTTAATTGCTCCTGTTTGTGTTCTTTGTCCTATGTCTTGCTGTGAAATTGTCACCACTGATTGTTGATGGTTTAAGTACTGCACCTCCTGTGTAGGGCCTTATCCTGAACTAACGCTTGACTTTCATTTTCAGGTTTTATTTCAGTTTGATGTCAGCCAGCTCCATTTTCCAAAGATATCACTTGCCAGTGTTGAATTATTTATTCATTTAGTGAGTTAATTTAGTGAGAGTCTTTTACACCAAGGGTTATTTCCTTTGTCTTCATTGAACTTGACAAAGAAAATATGAACAGATAGAGAATGCCATGTTATAGTTATGCATTCTTCAGATTTTGACCCTTTTTAGCTATTTAAATTTATTTTCTAATAAAAATGTCAGTCAGACTGTGACTGTTATATTTATTGCTATCTTAATTGTCCTGAGATTATCTTGATTCACTGCAGTAGCAGTTTGAGGCCAAGCCACTGAGTTGCTTGTTTGTCCATAACTGAACTGCTGAGAGTTGACCATATTGCTGAGAGACTGGAATGATTCATTTAGGCCAAATTGGGTAAAGTTGACAGGTTTCGTACCCCAAAGAATATTAGAATCATGGAATCATGCAGTACAGAAGAGGCTCTGGCTCAGATTCTAAACCAACAAAGTGCTACTCTAAATCTGCAGTAGTCCTAATTTTCAGTACTTGGCCTGTGGCTTTGAAAGTTATGACATTCAAGTGGTCATCCACATACATTTCTTATCTCTATCCTCCAAGGTAGTGCACTCCAGATTCTCAAAGAAAAGATTATTCCTCAAGTCCTCTCTAAAACTCCTTAAAATTATGCCCATTTGTTATAGCAACATAAGAACAGAAAAGTATACTGATGTATCCTTTTTCAGTCCAAAATGCATAATTGTAGATTAGCTGTTGAGTTTTTGCTATAGTCCAACAGCTTCATCTTATCAATTGCCAATTTTTAATTTAAAAAAAATGAATTCACATTCTCAAGCAACCAATATAAGATTCAAACTCTCATCCAAGCATATTAATTATTTGTCCAGTAACCGTAATTCCAATATTGTATCAGGCATTCTGTATAGAATACATAGCTTAACAATAGAAACAGAATTAATTGATCATCATGTTGCTTCTCTACGACTTCATAAGTTGTTTCATCGGCTTTCACCAAATTCACAAGTTCTGAACTGCTCAAAACTCCTACATCCTTTTTCTACACACTCCTTTCTCACTTTTTGATGTGACATCTAAGAAAAAAAGAACTTTTGCTTTGAACGCTTAATTATAACAACTTGTATTTCAGAGTTGGCTTTGGAAGAACTTTGTTCCCATGATCCGGAAGCCGACTATCAAGAACTAGAAACTGACACCTTGAGGCACCATACACAGGATTGAAGATGCTTCAATTGCAGTGCATTTGTGCATACACTGAGAGCTTCATACTTGAATACCTATTTGTGTTCCAATTAACTGAGCTGATCTTTTTCAGGGTTATTTTCACTGCAGAAGTCTGAAAAATGATAATGAATTGTTTTTAAACGACTAGTGCCTATCTTTCACATTCAAACAACAATGAAATATTTAGTGGCTAGTAACTGCATTCGTGAATCTCTCAGCTATCACTGACCTTACAATAGAATTTGTTTATTAGCAGTGGGCATTGTAACTCATGAGTGCAACAAGGGAAATAGCTTCAACGCTGTTTTTGATAAACAGTTGCACCTCAGTCTGGCTTATATGCATTTTTTTAAACCTTGTTTAAAAATTTGCACAGGTATATGATTTTGTTTTACTTTATTAACGCAGAAACAGGTATGAGGGTGCAATATTTTCAGATTCCGTGATGCAGTGCTCTGGAGGACAAGTTCAGAATATTTAACAGTGTAAAAAATGGAAAATGTTCAAAACCACTGTGGGTTTTCTAACATCTGTGGAGAAAGGAAATAAGGTAGTGTTCCAACTCTTTGAAAGATTTACCTTTTTTGCTGCCTCCATAGTTATTTCCTGATCTGTGTGCTTCCTGCATTTTGTTTTCCTTTTAAAATTGTTTTTTGTGTCCTTGTGTTGAGTGAATGTCACGAGTTATGCCACCTTCAACAAAGGCTTGGATAACTTGTCCAGAGAAGTTTAAAGATGAAATATTATTAACAGAATGCCGATCCTTGTAGAATAAAAATGTTTAATTTGAAAGACTGAGCAGCTTGATAACTGAGTTAATATTTTTGTGTGACCAAAATGTGGGGGATCACTGCAACTTCACAGATTTAAACTACAATATTTTCTGAGCTCTTCGTACAGCTTTGTTTTCTTTACAATAAATCTAAAATCATCAACATTATCTACTGAGTCTGTATTTTGAATTTCCCTTTCGACATAAGTGTATTTTTGCCGTCCTTAACTACAATAAATAGTTTAATAACACAAGTTTCGCTTTTAGCCAGTGTTACATTCTGCAGTAGAGAAAATTAAAAAGGAAACTTGGAGGTTACAAAGTATAGCAATAAGGTCATTTCAATAATAGGAATAATTGTTCAATGTGATTTTAAAATTATTTTTAAATAAATGCAGTCAAATTTGTCATTGGTTGTGTTAATTTGGTCCAGTTAATCTTAATGGTATTCCACATGGCGAGAATTTAAATAGCTCCAAAGGTCTTTTAACCACCGATTAATGCAGTGCAGAAAGAAATAATTCACCTCATTGTGCCTGTGCTGATTCTCTGCAACAGCTACCATTTGGTCCTACTCCCCTGTTGTTCCCCCAGATACTCTTTTTGCCCCTTTTAAAAAGTATATATTAATTGCTTTAGAAAGTTACCATTGTATCATCTTACCTTCTCAGACAATACATTTCAGATCATAACTTGTTGCATCGAAAAAAAGCTCTTTCTGCAATTAGCTCAAAGCGAGTTTTGAAAGCAGCCACAGCAAATCATAGAATTCCTACAATGTGTAAACAGGCCCTTCAGCCCAACAAGTTCACACCAACCCTCTGAAGAGCAAGCCCCCAGACCCATTCCCCCTATCCTATTACTCTACATTTACCCTTACTAATGCACCTAATCTACACATCCCTGAACAATATGGACAATTTAGCTTGGCCAGTTTGCCTAACCTGCACATCTTTGGATTGTGGGAGGAAATGCAGACCTGGAGAGAAGGTGTAACCTCCACATGACGGTCGCCCAAGCCTGGAATCAAATCTGGGTCCCTGGTGCTGTGAGGCAGCAGTGCTAACCACTGTTTCAGCATTCAGTATTGAATGCAGCACTGAAGGTTTACAAAGCCTACTTGATTTGGATAGATAAATAACGTATTTATGGGAAAATGCAAATACTTGCAAAGTAATTACTGCAAATAGAAAATTGATACAGGATCTTCCTTTAGTTTCTGTTGCTCAGATCAGCTTAAAATAGGTGATTTAATCATCTCTGAATTGGTATGTTTACTGTAATTTAAGAAACTAATTTTGGCAGTCTTATGTAAGAAATGTAATTTAATGGTGATTTTAAAATTAAGCAGACATTTTCAGGAAAGTTTAAATGACTTATCGGAGCCTGTTCTTTCTTCACAGATCTGATGTCTTCCTGTGTCAGCTTTTTTCCCCTGGTCTAATCACTTCCCGTTTCTCCAAATGCACAACTCTTCCAATTTCCTTTATCACTTTAATTTTCTGTATTCCTGTCCTTTATTGTCTCCTTTTCAATGTGGATATCCAATCCCTAAACACTTCCATATCCCAACAGGATGAAATGAGCACTCCCTGCTTCTTCCTTGAATTTTTAAATAATGCTGGAGTGGCAGGACTGACATATGAAGAGACTAAATTGGTTAGGACTATGTTCTCTGGAGTTTACAAGAATAAGAGGGAATTGCACAGAACCTAGAAAATATTAACAGGACTAGAGAGAATAAATGCAAGAAGAATGTTCCCAATGATTGGGGAGTCCAGAACCAAGGGGTCACAGTATAAGGAAGTGGTGAGCATGTGGAATTCTCTGCTGTGGAAAGTATTTGAGGTCAAAACATTGAATGTTTTCAGGAAGGAATTAGATATAGTTATTAGGGCTAAAGGACAAAGGGTTATGGGGAGAAAGCAAGAACAGGGTACTGAGTTGGATAATCAGCCGTGATCGTTAACAAAGGATGGAGCAGACTCAAAGGGCAGAATGGTCTACACCTATTTCCTGTGCTGTGGGATCAATACAATTTACCTGAACTGCAGTAAAAGGTCTTTGTTAAATGCCTCCTTCTAAGGACATCATCTTTGATAATGAAGTAATCACTTAATAATGCAGTGGATTACATGTACAAGAGGTAGTTGGACTGCTAAAGCAGTTAGACTTGGTTTGGGTGTGCTACAAAACTGTTGTTGAAAATTGTATATTTGTTGTAGACTGCTCCGAAACTGTTTTAATAATTTCTCCTACCCCGTCTAACACTTTCATGATAAATGTTTGTAGTTTTTTGGATTATTGTTTCCTATTATTACTCTTCACAAACCTTGTATCCACCCTGTATCTAAGGTCTGCATCTGGTCTGCATCCAGTCAGCAATATTACAAGAAAAAATTTGTATTGAACTTGGAGGACACCAAAATTTGACATAATTGTGTTGAATGTCTGTTCTGTTAAATAGTCAGTCTGATATTTCATATTGGAAGATGTGGAGAATACAGTCCATTCATTACTTTGAAGAAAATAATTAATAGGAGTATCTCCAAGATAGGTTTAGTAAGGAATTATTGATCTACCCAATGTCGGCGGCATGGGGCAGACAAACATGAAAATTAGGATGAACATGAAATGCCAGCTATGTATATAAAATGCATAGTACAAATTATTGAAATGCAGCTGGATTATGGGAGTTTCCATTTTGTTTGCCAAGCTTAGGAGTGTTTGTGAACTATTTGATAACCAATGGTCAATTCAAGCTATTGTCCATTAAAATAATTTTTCAGTTATGAAATCTGATGTGGTAATCTAACTATGTGGATTGGTTAATTACAAAATGTGATATTAATCTGCAAGAAGGGTTCACTAAGTGTGTTCAAGGCATTACAGAAAAGCTGTATTGGAGCGGAGGTGAATTGAGGGTGTCAGAAGTTCAGAGATCAAACTAACAACAAAATTCATGTTCATTTGTGAATGACTTTTGAACTTTGAGGTTTTGATGATAATTCACTCTGATTATAAATTTGGGGATGGGAATAGGTTTATTATAAATTAATGCTTTTCCTTAAGGACACAACCAATGCCCAATGGAACATTTATTGAAGTCGTCACTAGGTTCATTCTATGATGTTTTTTAAGTAATGCAATGGGAAGGTTTAAGATATATTAGGGAGAAAGAATATGTTCAAATTTACTTATATTTTGAAATTTTGTATTCTGTGATTGGTTAGGTTGTGAATTGCAGCTACTGGTACTATTTTCCTCTTTATGTTCCGAAGTGCTTTTCAGTCTCAGCACCAACCTTGGAAGGCATCTTGTCAAAGGGGGCTTCTGTGCTTACAAAGACATAGTTTCCCATAAAAGGCAACAACTGCAATGTATGTACAAAAATAGTTGCTGTGACACAGTACAGGCTATGTATTATAACCTAATTCAAGTTCTTTGACTTGGAAAGGAAAACAAAGTAGATGTTAAACTATTTGCTCTGTTACTATTAGTATAAATAATAAAATAACTTCATTGTGAATTGATTGGGATTCTGCATCCATTTGGCTGTGCAGTTATGTCTTAAAAGGATATTTGCACTATTGCTTTTTAATAGTTATGTTGTTACTCTTTGGTCTTGAGCCTCTTTTTAAATCTTGTCCAAGAACAACATAATTTCTGATTTGCTAACAATACGTTTGTGCTGAAGATGGTAAATTCATAAGCTTCTCAATGAAGCTAAATGTATAGTAAAAAGATTTATTAAAACTCAATCCAGTCTGACAAATGTTACATTTTATTAATTTTTTTCATCAAACATTTGGTATATTTGCATTGATAAATTGTGCATTGTTTCATCCTTTGCTCCTCAAGTTGCATTTTTAAACAAACTAGTCAAACAGGTGTGTAAATGACAATTTGCTTTCAAAATAGCTAAGCATGAAATGTTGCATTTTGGTAGAAGCAAAAAGGAGGACTTTTAATTCTTGCAAAATAAAAAATCCAAATAGAGTAGAGGCACAAAGATGGACCTTTATCTGGACTCTTATGTCTTCTAGAGGTACAGATTTACAAACCAGTAAATGTGTTACAGTGGTTAGCAAGAAACCTTGTTTTTAGAGGAATAGAAATCAATAACAAACTTGTTAAGTTAAAAGTTTGCTTTTGTTTCACCATACCTTGATTAGATCTCCAGACTTCGGTGACCTTACAGAAGTTTATAAAATCATGAGGGGTATAGTTAGGATTAATGTTAGGTGTCTTTTCCTTAGATGGGGGATTTCAAGACAAGGGGGCACATTTTTAAGGTGAGGGAGAGAGGTGAAGGACAAACCTTTTACACACAGGGTGATTCAGGTATGTAATGAACTTCCTGAGGAAGTGATGTATGTGGGCACAATTACAACGTTTAAAAGACAGTTGGGTAAGTACATGAATAAGAAAGATTTGAAGGGATATGGGCCAGGAGCAGACAGGTGGGACTAATTTAGTTTGGGATTATGTTCAGCATGGATAGGTCAGTTTCTGTGCTATATGACATTGAAGAATATTTCAAAAATTACATTGTTATATTCTGGAAGTTCTAGTGTCATCAATTAGGGGAAGGTTTGAGCACTTTCTTGGAAAAGAAGAGTAAGAAACAGCCTTGGAAGAGTAAATATAAAGATGGTGCATCTGCCTTTGGGGAATTTCAAAAGTAGTGGAATTAATAAAAGGCAATAATTAACACATTTTATAAGGAATTCAGGAGAAATATCTTGACACACTGCATAGTGAAGTTTGGATCTCCCTACAACATGTAGGAACTACGGTAAAGAGCATTAAAGATCGCTACAATAGGTCACGAGGGAGTAAAAGGTATATTTATAGAGCCATAGAACTGTACAACATGGAAACAGACCCTTCGGTCCAACCCATCCATGCTGACCAGTTATCCCAACCCAATCTACTCCCACCTGCCAGCACCCAGCCCATATCCCTCCAAACCCTTCCTATTCGTATATCCACCAAATGCCTCTTAAATGTTGCAATTGTACCAGCCACCACTTCCTCTGGCAGCTCATTCCATACACGTACCACCCTTAGGTGTCTCTCATATCTTTCCCCTCTCACCCTAAACCTATGCCCTCTAGTTCTGGACTCTCCCATCCCAGGGAAAAGACTTTGTCTATTTATCCTATCCATGCCCCTCATGATTTTGTAAACCTCCATAAGGTCACCCCTCAACCTCCAATGCTCCAGGGAAAACAGCCCCAGCCTGTTCAGCCTCTCCCTATAGCTCAAATCCTCCAACTCTGGCAACATCCTTGTAAATCTTTTCTGAACCCTTTCAAGTTTCACAACATCTTTCAGATAGGAAGGAGACCAGTATTGCATGCAATATTCCAACAGTGGCTTAACCAATGTCCTATACAGCTGCAACATGACCTCCCAATTCCTGTACTCAATAAAAGAAAGCGTACGAAATGCTCCCTTCACTATCCTATCTACCTGTGATTCCAGTTTCAAGGAGCTATGAACCTGCACTCCAAGGTCTCTTTGTTCCATAACACTCCCTAGGACTTTATCATTCAGTGTATAAGTCCTGCTAAGATTTGCTTTCCCAAAATGCAACACCTCACATTTATCTGAATTTTTAAACTCCATCTGCTACTTCTCAGCCCATTGGCCCATCTGGTCCATATCCTGTTGTAATCAGAGCTAACCCTCTTCGCTACATTACCCCTCCAATTTTGGTGTCATCTGCAACTTACCAACTGTACCTCTAATGCTCCCATCCAAATCATTTATGTAAATGACAAAAGGTCGAGGACCCAGCACCGATCCTTGTGGCACTCCACTGGTCACAGGCCTCCAATCTGAAAAACAACCCTCCACCAACACCCTCTGTCTTCTACCTTTGAGCCAGTTCTGTGTCAAATGGCTCGTCCTCCCTGTATTCCGTGAGATCTAACCTTGCTCATCAGTCTCCCATGGGGAACCTTGTTGAACGCCTTACAGAAATCCATATAGATCACATCTACCGCTCTGCCCTCATCAATCCTCTTTGAGGTTTTTTGAAGAAGTAACAATCAAGTTTGTGAGATATGATTTCCCACGCACAAAGCCATGTTGACTATTCCTAATCAGTCCTTGCCTTTCTAAGTACATGTACATCCTGTCCCTCAGGATTCCCTCCAACAAGTTGCCCACCACCAACGTCAGGCTCACTGATCTTGTCCTTACCACCCTTCTTAAACAGTGGCACCGGGGATCCAAGATGGCGGCGACCCAGTAAGACTGAGTCTATAGTGCTCCTCCCAAGACTTGGGCACAGTGGGTCACCTACCCCCTACCAAGCTCACCAAATCATTTATAAATCATTTTTAATAGTTTAGTAACTCAATTAGTTGTGCAACATTACATTTAAGCAACTTTATCCTCAGTTAAAATGACTAAAGGGAAGGGAGCCCGCAGCTCTCAGCAAGCAGGAACCCCTCCCCCACACTCTCCAGCTGCAGCAGAGGTGTCCACAGCCGCCCCGGGGGACTTACCAACAGTAGCAAGTCTTGCAGAAATGCTTTCCAAGCTTGACTCGAAGATCGATGCTTTTATCGTCGAATCCAGGAACCGTTGGGAGTCGTTGTCGGCCGCGCTGAAGAAGCACGACCGTGAAATTGATGAAATTCAACGCCGAGCCGGAGGGGCGGAGCTAAAGGCCGCGACCTCGGAGACAACCGCTCAATCGGCCGTGGATCAGGTCCGGACTCTCGAGCAGCGAGTCCGGACCTTGGAAAATCATATTGACGACCTCGATAATCGAGGTCGTCGAAAAAATATTCGTTTGCTGGGCCTTCCCAAACGGGAAGAGGAAGGCCAGCTTACAGCATTCCTGGAGCAGTGGCTGCCACAACTTTTAAATCTGCAAGCTGGACCAGGCCAGGTAAGGGTGGAATGGGCCTACCGGGTAGCAATACGCAGGCCCGGCTCGAACCAGCGCCCGCGCCCGGTCCTGTTCCAGCTGCAGAGCTACAGGGAGAGGCAGATACTCCTAGAAGCCTCTAGAAATCTCGGAAAAGACCCCCAAGCTATGATCTACAAAGATCTGGTTCGAAAGAGGAAGGCATTCGACAAGGCGAAGAAGCGTTTAAGGGACTTAAATATTCAGTACTCCTTACGCTACCCAGCGACGTTACGCTTTAACCATGAAGGATCCGTATATAACTTTGGACCACCAGAAAAGGCTAAGGAATTCTTGGACTCTCTTAGATAAACTGTAAGACATAATGGATGTTGG
>NC_057727.1:19359419-19393565 GCF_004010195.1 Chiloscyllium plagiosum | reverse complement strand
TTTTTTTTCTTTTCGTTTTTTTTTTGTTGTTTTGTTTTTTTTGTCAAATTTTGGTTATTGTATATTTGAGCTAATTGTATATCAATGTTTATATCTGAGAGTTTTGTTTATTTTTGTAAACTTGTAAAAATGTTAAATTTCTAATAAAAATATCTATAAAAAAAAACAGTGGCACCACGTTAGCCAACCTCCAGTCTTCCAGCACCTCACCTGTGACTATCGATGATACAAATATCTCAGCAAGAGGCCCAGCAATCACTTCTCTAGCTTCCCACAGAATTCTAGGGTACACCTGATCAGGTCCTGGGGATTTATCCACATTTGTGTTTCAAGACATCCAGCACTTCCTCCTCTAATATGGACATTTTGCAAGATGTCACCATCTATTCCCCTACATTCTATATCTTCCATGTCCTTTTTCACAGTAAATACTGATGCAAAATACTCGTTTAGTATCTCTCCCATTTTCTGTGGCTCCACAGAAAGGCTGCCTTGCTGATCTTTGAGGGGTCCTATACTCTCCCTAATTACCCTTTTGTCCTTAATGTATTTGTAAGCACCCTTTGGATTCTCCTTAATTTTATTTGCCGAAGATATCTCATCCCCTTTTTGCCCTCCTGATTTCCCTCTTAAGTATACTCCTACTGCCTTTATACTCTTCTAAGGATTCATTTGATCTATCCTGTCAATATCTTACATATGCTTCCTTCATTTTCTTAACTAAACCCTCAATTTCTTGTATTAATATATTGTAAGGTGGGGGGAGGCTCATGTGGAAGATGAAGACTGGCATAGTCCAGTTGAACTGAATGGCTGGTTCTGTGTCCCAGCTTTAGATTGAGAGAATGTGACAAAATATTCTCATTGCAGAGTGTGAAAAATAGGGTTTTCATGTCCCCTGACTGCAGAAAGAGTGTGACTTGACAAGTTGAAAGCTATCAGTGGAATTGGCCAAGTGATATAAAGTGACCTAAAACTTTGCAACTCTCAACAGCAAGCATTTTTTAAACTCCTGTATGTAGATGATGATACAGAAGGTGATTTTTAGCAGATCATTAGTTTTAAGTGTCCTGATATTGTGGCCATAGTTCAATATAGGGAATTGGATGTAAACTGTATGGCTTAATAATCTGTTTCTGTTCTGTATAATTAGCAAACTCATATTATTCTCGGTTAGTCTCCAAAGATTAAAGGGTGGTGAAAATTCTGCGGTAAAACAATCATCCCATAGCAAAAGCAGTGTGTTAGAATTCTTAACCTTACTGCTGTAGAAAAGCTGCATATGCATGTACTAACCATGGCTTACCGTAACACTTCAATTATTGAATTCCTTTTGTAATTGTATCAGGATACAATTCTCCACAGTGCAGCTGAATCATGAGAAGATATTGCATTTGTTCCCCAGTAATTGTTTCCTTAAGTTTAAAGTAAACTGATTTTTATAAACTTTAAATATTATGTTATCAAATGTACTTGTCAATAACAGCTTTAACAAAACTTGTTATAGATTTGTGTCCATAATTGGTTGTACTTTAAAAGTTCCCTGGAAATGTAATTAATTATTTCACTTAAAATATTGACCAATCTCTTGTTTTTTTTTCCATTCTTACTTCTTCAGCGCAGAAAGCCATTCTACAATTCCTATCCCATCTTAATTTCCCACATCCAATTCTGTTGCTACTAACTGTTCTGAATTCTCTGATTTCTGTCAGGAAGTATGTTCATCCAAGTGTCAGTTCTTTTTGTGTGAGAAAGGCTAGTCCACCACCTATACAACTATCTTCTCTATTATTGACCACATTAGCTCTAGTGCCCTAAGTCTCATTCTTGTGTTCCTCACTTCAATATCACTCTGATCACCCCAATCTTTGTTGCTGCTAATACACTGATACTTCAGCATTCATGGTCATCTTTTGCTTTTAATCAGATAATAACAATTACTTAACAACTTGGAGTTGGGAAGGACTTGAGCCATAGGCCGATATGACTTTTGTGCCAAGGATGGGGAGGCCATTACTTCTGATAAAATAATTTCATCCCACTCTATTACCTATGTATTGTCCTAAATCCACTGTCAACTCTCTTAAATCAAACTTAAACAGGCTGAGACCAATTCTTCAGTATGCTTTTCTTTTGATTTATTTCTGGGATGTGGACATCACTGGCTGGGCTAGCATTTATTGCCCATCCTTCGTTGCCCTTGAGAAGGTGGTGATGAGCTGCCTTCTTGAAACACTGCAGTCCACCTGCTGTGGGTTGACCCACAATGCCACTAGAGTGGGAATTCCAGGACTTTGACCCAGCGACAGTGAAGGAATGTCAATATATTTCCAATTTGGATGGTGAGTGGTTTGGAGGGGAACTTGAACATAGTGCTGTTCCGAGTGTCTTCTGACCTCGTCCTTCTAGATGGAGATTGTTGTGGGTTTGAAAGGCGCAATCTGAGGATCTTTGATGAATTTCTTTGTGCATCTTGTAGGTTGTGCACGCCGTGGCTTCTGCGCATCAGTGATGAACGGAGTGGATGCTTGTGGATGTGGTGCCGGTTGAGCAAGCTGCTGTGTTCTGGATGGACTCCTGCTTCTTGTGTTGTTGGGGTGGGTCAAGTGTGGAGTAGTCCATCACACTCCTGACTTGTGTATTATGGATGGTGGACTGGTTTTGGGGAGTCAGGAGGTGATGTACTCGTCACAGTATTTCGAGCCTCTAACTGCTCTTGTAGCCACAGTGAGTCCATTTAAGTTTCTGGTCAATGGTAACACCCAGTGTGTTGATGATGGGGGATTCAATGATGCTAATTTTCCAACACCACACTCTCAAGCCTGGATATTGTCCAGATCTTGTTGTATTTGAACATAGTCATACAGTATGGAAACAGATCCTTCAATCCAACTAGTCCATCAGAATATGTTCCCAAACTTAATTCGTCCCACCTGTCTGCCCAGATCCTTCCAAATCTTCCCTATTGAAGTAATTGCTCAAATGTCTTTTTAAACATGGTAACTGTACCTGCATCCACCACTACTTCTGGTAGTTCATCGAACCATTCTCTGTTAAAAAAAAGTTGCCTCTCATGTCTTTTTAAAAATGTTCTCCTCTCACCTTTTTAAATATGCCCCCTAGTTTTGAACTCCCCCCACCTTTAGGGAAAAGAAATTTGCTCTGAGGAGTCGCAGATATTGGTGAACATTCTCATATGATGGACAGAAGGTAATGATTAAGGAAATGAAAATGGTTGGGCTTAGGATGCTATCCTGAGGAACTACTGCAGAGATGTCCTGGAGCTGAAATAACTAACCTCCAACAAAAACAAGCATCTATCTTTGTGCCAGGTTTGACTCCAATCAGTGGAGAGTCTGCCCATCATTCCAATTGATTCTAGTTTTGATAGGGCTCCTTGATGCCACACGGTCAGATATGGCCTTAATATCAAGGGCTGTCACTCTCACTTTTTAACTCTGGAATTCAGCTCTTTTGCCCGTGTTTGAACGAAGGCTGTAATGAGATCAGGAGCTGAATGCCCCTGTCAAGTCCCACACTAGCATCAGAGAACAGGCGCTGCTTGAAAGCACTATTGATTGCACCTTCCTTCACTTTACTGATGATTGACTGATAGGGCAGTATTGGCTGGTTTAGATTTATTCTGACTTTTGTATATCAGCATGCATGAGCCATTTTCCATATTGTCGGGTAGATGCCAGTATTGTATCTGAACAGCTTGGGTTTGGATGCAGCATGTTCTGGAGCACAAGTCTTTAATACTATTGCTGGAATATTGTCAGGTCCCATAGCATCTGCAGTATCCACTGTCTCCAATCATTTCTTGATATGATCCACGTGACACTTCAGGCTGAAGATTGCAGCAAATTCTTCAGCTTTGTCTCTTATGTGTATGTATTGGTCCATCTATTTTTGACCATGGGGATATTGACAATGATGGTTAGCATTGTTGCTTCACAATGCCAGGGACCCAGGTTCAATTTCAGCCTGGGTGTCTGTCTGGTGTTTGCACATTCTCCCTATGGCTGCATGGGTTTCCGCTGGGTGTTCCAGTTCCCTCCCACAGTCCAAAGATGTTAGGTGGATTTGCTATGGGAAATGCGGGATTACAGTATTCGGGGGATGATTCCAGACAGGACGCTTTGTGGAAGGTTGGTGCAAACTCAGTGGGCCAAATGGCCTCTATCTGCACTGGTGGGATTCTCTGATGACTATTATGTTTTTGGAGGCGAAAGTGAGTGCTGCAGGTACTGGAGATTAGAGTCAAGAATGTGGTGCTGGAAAAGCACAGCAGGTTAGGCAGCCTGATGAAGGGCTTTTGCCTGAAACGTCGATTTGCCTGCTCCTCAGATACTGCCTGACCTGCTGTGCTTTTCCAGCACCATACTCTTGACTATAATATTTTTGGAGCTACCTCCTCCAGTCAGTTGTTTAATTGACTATCACCATTCACAATTGGATGTGGAAGAACTGCAGAGCTTAGAACTGATCTTTTGGTTGTGTTCTCACTTAGCTCTGTCTATCACTTGTTGCTTTTGCTGTTTGGCAGGCAAGTAATCCTGTTGAGCCACTCGCCATCCTGCCTGGGAAACATATCACCATTCCTTTAGTGTTGCTGGATCAAAATCCTGGAAATTCCTCCCTAATTGCCATTGTGTGTATGCATACACCAAATGTATTACAACAGTTCAAGAAGATAGCTCACTACTACCTTCTCAGTGGTAATAAGAGATGAGCAGGCATCTCTTGCACCCCATAAGTAAATTAGAAAAAAAATCTCAAACTTTTACCAATGAAATCCCACAGATCTATAACAAACTATTAATAAAGCAGACTAATTGGTAATGTTTTGAGTAAAATTTCAATCAGTTTAGTTGGTTCAGATTTTGTATTACTGCAAACAGTCAGGATCGTAGACTGAGGTTATTATGAGTAGACCTAGTTTATCAAATGCATACTCGCTGCAATGTTAGTTAAAACTTTATTGACCTTCAACAGCTGTTACAATTTTCTTATTTTAAAAGATTACATTCAATATCCAATTATATACATTCATTGATAGAAATCCACAAGTATTTGAATAACATGGAATCTTGGACTTGACCGTAGTTTTAAATCGATTGTTCCTAAGCCAGTTGACTATTTATACTAATCCATAACAGACCAAAGAAGTGTCACAACAAGTAAATAACTGGACTCTTAGTATCGGTCTTATGACATTTATTCAACACCTTTCATGAATTCCAAGAACTCTGAAATAGAACAGATCACAATATATTAAATTCAAGTTTTCAACAATATATTGAAAAGATACTTCTATTGAGAGTTGCTAATTGGAGATGGTGCACTTTTTTTCCTGAAAGAAAATTTGGGCATCACCAAATAACATGCTGAGACTTTCTTTTAGCTGCTATGCTGATATATTCCATATATTAAATACTGTTGTTTGCTGACTTCAGGAATTGGATTTGTGGAGGCTGATTTTAAACTCCAATCTTCTATCATTACTTTTATGTTTATCCACCAAGAAGGCTATCTATAATGCTTCACTTCCCCACACCCTCCCATAGTGGCCTGCCAAGAAAGGCAATCTTTGGGATGTCACTAGATACCTGAGAAGTACGTGCTTTGGCCCTTTGGCAGGTGTACAATAAAGATGGGGTAGTGAGTGTGGAAGGGGAGTAATTGGAAAATAAAATGTAAGCAGAGAAAGAAATATGTGGAGTAAGAAAATTGAGGAAGACTGTAGGTTATCATGGAATTGATTTGGGGATTTCATTGTAAAACAATGAAAGACAGACGGTTACAAAATGGGGACAATATTACATATGAATGCATTAGGTGTATCCATACAAAAGAGATAGAAGACCACAAAAATTATAGGACCTTCCCCAAAAAGTGCAATGTTAGGATTCATGTGGCTTTTTAGTATAGTAAAGGTAAAATTGCCAGAGTTCTAATGAACCACTGGGTTGCTCACTCGGATGACTGGTGCTGGTTTAATCGGAGGGTCACCATGCCTCAGATGAGGGGAGAGGTTGAGAAGGACAGTCCTTCTTGGTAACCTCAGTCAGTGCAGGGATTGAATCCATGCTGTTGGCATCACTCTGCATTACAAAAATGCTGTCTGGCCAACTGAACTAACCAGCCCCCTTAGTATAAATATTTTTTAATCAATGTGTTCAGAGACATTATTATGCATCTCTGAAGCAGGTGGGATTTGAATGCAGGCCACCTGGCTCAGAGGCAGTGACATTACCACTGTGTCACAGGAGTCCCAAATGGCTTCTTATTATGTTCTAATTTAACTATTGTTTACATCTGGTAGAAAATCAGAGACATGGAGCATCTCAGGATGCTGTGAGGAAAGAGAAATGAAAACCAGATCAATAGATTTTGCTGCTACTGTACTTCAAAAACTCAGGAACTGTCAAAATTGGTGTAAAGATTGCAAAATAAACAGAAGATTCTAAATTGCAAAACACATGTAGTGATTATGTAACTCACCATCATAATCGATTTTTCCATCACTATTTTTGTCACCATCTCTCATAAGCTCTTCAACGTCATCATCAGTGATGCATTCACCTGTTTCTTCCAGCATTGTTCTTAATTCATTGAGGTCAATGTAACCATCAGCATTTCTGTTACCATGCAGGTGGTTATAGAAATCAAAATGACGACAATGTGAGAATGATGAAGCTTTATGGTTTAATATTATTATGAGCTTGTACAGCTTGTTCCTTAATACAAATTTATATTATTTATGGTGAATTCTCTTAACACCATAATTGATTTCTCAAACCAACAATGCAGTTGCACCCTAAACACTAGCCTTCACCATCAATAAAGAATTTAAAATGTCAATGAAATCAATTTGAGCCCCTTTCACTGTATATCCATTTTTACTTCCAATTTTTTTTATCTAGGGATTGAATATTGAACGTCCATTGCCCTGGATTAAGCTAAACTGAGTTTTATTTGTATGTTTCTTCACTCATTAAGATGTGAAAAGGACTACTGATAATATTCAAGTCACCATACATATTGTCTCCACGGAGGGTGTAGGAAACTATCGCTGAGTTATTTTTAAGATTTAACTTTATCATGTTTAATACGGTTATCCAAAATCAGAAAGGGGTTTGATAGTGTAAAGAGAAACTATTGTCAGTAGCAGAAAAAAACCGAGTGAAAAACACAAATTTAAGGCAATTAGCAAAATAATCAGAGGTAAATTAAGAAGAATTTTTAATGTAGTGAGCAAGTATGACCCAGAATGCACTGACGAAGTGTGATAAAATAATATTTAGTTACAGCTTTCAAAGGGGAGTTGAATAAATACTTAATTGGAAATTTCCAAGGCTATGGGGAAATGTCAGGGGTCTGAAAATAATTAGATTTCTCGTTCAAAGAGCTGGCCCAACCACATTGTATTAAATGACCTCTTTCTGTGCTATATCATTGTCAGATTCTAAAAATCAAATACTGTGATATTGTCATATTGTGAGCCTATATTGTAAATTAGAAACTACAATATGACTGGAGGCAAAATAGTCACCACTGGTAACATTTCTATAGATAGCTACAATGGCACTGCTGAATCCTGTGGCTCAGAAAAAAAATCTCTTTGCTTCTTGGATTGCCTCTTTTACCTCATAGGAGGTTAAATCGTTGGTACAAGTAACATTGCAAAAATGCATGCAGAAATGCTAATAAAGCATAATTCTTAGAATTATGTGGAATATTTTAACAATTTCTACATGGTAAGACTTTTAAGACATTTTGTTAAATATATTCTGTGCAAATTTATTTCTCACAACTGTTGGTTTCAATCATATGCGTATTTCAGCACCTGAGTTATTCCCCAGAATAATCTGAGGGTACCAGATAATCATTACACTTGCCCAGAGATTTTTAATCAGCTTTTGCACTGAAAGCTCCAGTCAGCTAACAACAACAAATCAGAGCTCTCTGCAGAGTATCTCAACTGGCTATTTGCTCTGCCCAGAGTGAAGAACTTAACAGTGCAATGTCTGAACCAATTAGACAACATAATTCAATGTCAAATCTGATACAGAAATCAGAATGAAAGAGGTAAGTAAACTTGAGTTAAGAGATTAAGAGAGTTAAAAGAATGGACAGATAAATTTTAAACAATCCATTCAACCTTTAACTTTTCATGTCAGCAATATTGTTTGGTACGGCTTAATTGGATAGATAAAATTTTCTTTACATTGGAATACACAAGACCTGAGTTGTTCCAGTGAATAAAATGCATATATATATTGGTTACATACAGAAACTTCATGCTGTTTCATGTATTAGATTGGCAAATCTCTTAGTGAGGCACTCCTTTTGGAGGATGGATCATCTTCTAGAATAGAATCCCTACAGTGTGGAAACAGACCCTTTGGCCCAACAAGTCCATGCCAACCCTCCGAAGAGTATCCCATCCAAACCTATTCCCCTACTCTATTGCTCTGCATTTGCCCCAAACTAACATATCGCTGAACACTATGGGCAATTTAGCATGGCCAATTCACTTAACCTGCACATCTATGGACTGTGGGAGGAAACCGGAGCACCGGCAGAAACCCATGCTGACATGGAGAGAAGGTGCAAACTTCATCTTTGATTTACACCTTTATCTGCACATGTCCTGTCTCTTAAGTGTCTAAATCAGGAACAAACTTTTAATAGTGAGCTCTGTCATTTCTACTCCAAAAGAAAAAAGTAACATATCTTTATTTGCTCTTCTTTGTGTAATTATCTGTAGCTCAATGTTCAGAACAATGAAGATCTACAGCTTTCTTTCTGTTGACAAAAATGTACATAAACCAGTTTGGCAATTCAATAATTGCATATAGTTTGGGCCTTTGTGCATAGATGTGGAGGTGCTGGTGCTGGTGTTGGATTTGGGTGGACAGGGTCAGAAGTCGCATGACACCGGGTTATAGTCTAACAGGTTTATTTGAAATTACAAGCTTTCAGAGCACTGCTCCTTTGCCAGTTGGAGTGAAGGCACGTAATTCATAGGCAGAGAGATCAAACAAATGGTGTGAGTGGAATGTCGACAGGCTGAATAATAAGTTTCTGCAGGCGATCAAAAGTGTCAGACAGTGTGACTAAAGTGTCAGCAGCTGAATAGCAGGTGAGGGGATGATGTATAATCTGATTAACTAAGGCAGAGAGATTACAAAAGAATTAAAAATAAAGTGATACTTTATTGGTTATTGGAACTTGGCTATCAGTTTCTGCTCAGTGATTCTACTTTGTTGTGTATCTCTAAGGCCACCTTGTTAGACACTTACTCAAAGATTGGAGGTTGAATGTCCTTGACCGCTCAAGTGTATCCTGACAAGCAGCTCTTCATCCAGACACACGGAACAACCATGGGGACCAAATGCGAACACCAATATACCAACATAATTATGCACAAGTTTGAGCAAGACCTTTTTATTACATAGGACCTCCAACCAATGCTATACACCAGATATATCAGTGACATTTTCTTCCTTTGGATTCCTGGTGAGGAATCACCGAAATGACTATACAACAATATCAACAAGTTTCATTCCAAGTCAGACTTGCTGTGGACTACTCTGCAGAACCAGTCTCATTTCCATCAAGGATGGACACCTCAATACCTCACTCTACTGCAAGCCCATGGAAAACCTCACTATGCTGCACTTCTCCAGTTTCCACCCTGAACATGTTAAAGAAGCCATCCTCTACCGTCAAGCTCCATGTATACACAGGTTCTGTTCAGGTGAGGAGGAACACAAGGACACCTACAGATGCTGAAAGACTCCCTGATAACGGGATACAATGCTCAATTCATCAATTGCTAGTTCTGATGTGCCACAGTGAAAAACCACAAAGACCTCAGAAGACAGACACAGGACAGGACCAATAGAATACTCTTTGTTGTTCAGTACTTCCCCAGAGCAGAGAAACTATGCCATGTTCTTCACAGCCTCCAACATATCATTGATAATGACAAACATCTTGCTAAGATCATTACTATGCCTCCATTTCATGTTTTAAAACAGCTGTTAAATCTTAAACAGACCATTGTTCACAGCAAACTGCCCAACCTTCAGGACAATATTGACAACACCACACAACCCTACCATGGCAACCTCTGCAAGATATGTCAGATCATCAACATGGATACTACCATCACATGTTGGAAAACCACCCACCATGTACACAGCAGATACTCATGTCTCTCAGCCAATGTTATCTACCTCATACGCTACAGGCAAGGATGCCCCAAGGCATCATATATTGGCGAGACCATGCACACACTATAGCAGTGGATGAATGTACATCGTGCAACAATCGTCAGACAGGAATGTTACCTCAGTCAGGGTACACTCCAGTGGTCAAGGGCATTCAGCCTCCAATCTTTGGGTACGCGTCCTCCAAGGCAGCCTTCGAGATACACAACAATGTAGAATTATTGAGCAGGAACTGACAACCCAGTTCTATACCAATGAAGATGGCCTCAACTGTTATCTTGGGTTAATGTCGCACTGCATGTAACCCCATCATACTGTTCTATATCTGTAAAATCTTCCTTACTCTCCTGTTTTGAAACCATCATCTTGATAACTTGTTATGATTTCTCTATCTTAGTTTGTACAGTTTTGGATAACTTCGGTTCAGACCCTGGGTATTCAACTTTTACATTTATTAGGTTATTGCAGCTATTTGGTTTGTTTCCAGCACCACTTTATTTTTAATTTTTTGTAACTATCCCTCTGCCTCAATACGATTACAGGTCATCCCTTCACTTGCTATTCAGCTGTTGACACTTTACTCACTAGGAGAAAGTGAGGACTGCAAATGTTGGAGATCAGAGTCAAAACGTGTGGCGCTGGAAAAGCACAGCTAGTCAGGCAGCATCTGAGGAGCAGGAGAGTCGAGGTTTCATGCATATTCCTGATGAAGAGCTTATGCTCGAAACGTCGACTCTCCTGCTCCTCGGATGCTGCCTGACCAGCTCTGCTTTTCCAGCACCACACTTTTTGACATTTTACTCACACCGTCTGACACTTTTGATCACCTGCAGAGACTTATTATTCACCTTGTCAACACTCCACCCATAGTATTTGCACAATCATTTGGACTCTGCCTATAAATTATGTGTCTGTATGCTGCTTTTTACTCCACCTGATGAAGGAGCAGTGCTCATAAAGCTTGAGATTTCAAATAACCTAGTGTTGTGTGACTTCTGACTTTGTATATCGATGCACAGGACTAGATATGAGAGTTTATAAATGTATTTTAAACAATAAATACTCACTTATCAAACATTCGAAATAATTCTGCCAGTTCTTCTTCTGATTTTCCTTTGCTATCATCTTTCATACATCTCACCATCATCACCAAGAACTCATCAAAGTCAACAGTTCCACTGCCTGAATGAAATGAAGAACTGAAGATATTTACATTGATCACAAATTAATGAACAATACAAAATCACAAAAAAAAGCATTGTTTACCTCACCTCTGGAAATGTGGAATGTGTAACTAAATAAGAAACAGTATCATTGTGTTATTTTCATAACCCAGTAGCATTTCACAAATGTCCTCCCATTGTCTTTACCACTTTGCATGCACAATTATAACAGTAATGCATCTTATAAAATAATTCAACTAAGTGAGATTTTCAAGAGAGCTTAACAGTTTATTCAGTTACTTATTATTTATTCAGTTTACTTATTCAGTTATTACTTATTATTATTTATCCAGTTTACACTGAAATAGAAAAGCAAAGTTTGGTGGGATGCTGTGAAAGTAAGACACCACAGCAGAGAATGACATAACAATGTTGTGCTGCTGCTTTGTGTTTAACATCTAACTTTCATGAAGTAAGCATTGCTGTTGATTTTCCCTGTACAGATTCTTACTGATGCATTCCAGTATGTAGTTGTTACTGTGCAAAAATAAATTTCTAATAATACAATGCATTGCAAGTGAAAGATCATTAATGAATTAGTTAAGGAGTTTCATCAATGGCACATACAATTACAAATTTTTCATTACTCCTATTAACTATTGAACTGCACCTGGTTGAAAAAAATTAAAGCATATTTTAGAAGGCTATTTGGCTCAGTTGAAACACCTACATTATGGAATGAATCTGGTTATAAGTGAGATTTTACCTGCATCAAGTCATAATGGAATAGAGAAAGTGAGATTAGATTAGATTCCCTACAGTGTGGAAACAAGTCAATTGGCCCAACAAGTCCACCGAAGAGTAACCCACCCTGACCCAGTTCCCTCTGACTTATGTACCTAACACAGTGGGCAATTTAGCATGGCCTGGAAAGTTTTGGACCATGGGAGGAAACCTGAGTACCCAGAGGAAATCCGCACAGGCACAGGGGGAATGTGCAAACTCTACACAGACAGTCACCCAAGATTGGAATTAAACCCAGGTCTCTGGTGCTGTAAGGAAGCAGTGCTAACGACTGAGCCACACTGCTGCCCCAGGACTGTAGATTCTGGAGATCAGAGTCGAGAGCATGGTGCTGGAAAAGCACAGCAGGTCAGGCAGCATCTGAGGAGCAGGAGAGTCGACATTTCAGGCATAAGCCTTTCATCAGGAATAATGAAATGGAGCATGACTGTGAAGCTTCATGGTAGCTTGCTGGCTATTGGTAAATTAGACTCACATGAAGAATGGCCACATGGGATAAATATCAAGTGGTTGCGAATACCTACAGGGCTTTTGTGTATCCATAAGTCATTATGTATAGGAGATGAGGTGGAGGAAAAAAAAGCTATTATAGATAGAACACAGAGAATATATATCATTTTTTATTTTTAAGGAAAAGTATGGGATAAGTGCATTAATGAGTAAATTGCACATTTTATTACAGGTAGAGCACAGGGAATAGATATTTTTAATTTTTAAAAAGAAGTATGGGATAAATATATTAATGAGTGAATTGCATATTTCTGCTTTTTGATTTCTTGCCTTGCAAATTTGTATGATAACTGAAAATAGGATACCGATTCATCAAACACAATACCACAATGTAAGTCAACTATCACTGATAACGTACAAGGCTATACTTTCATTATGTTCATTGAAACATTATTGGAATTATTGAATGCAGTTTCATAACAAAAGCATAGGTCTTACAATTTACTCTTAGAACTTGACTTATATCGTTATCATGGGCCTGGAAACTTAGTGCCTATTACAATCTGGAATAAATTTAAATATGCCTACTTCCACAGACTTTTTACGCTGTGAAAAAAATGATTGATATTCCCTCTGACACTATGGATATGAATCTTCCAACCTACCAGCATTATAACATTGACTGGTATTTTCCTGCAACCCTATAATTGGCTCAGTGGAAATCCAAACTCACACTATGTTGCTTTTCCTGAATGAACTGTATCTGGTGCTGTGACAAGTCTCTGAATGTGATACTTTATTCCTCACTTAAACATGTTGGCCTGTAATCTAAAGAAAGAGGAGCATCTATTTACATACACAGCTACCTTTACGTCTCAATTCTTACTGATTTAACAATGGTAAAATTGTGATGAGAAGACCAGTTGACTACTATAATGTTAAAACTTCTGCTGAACAATTTTACTTCTATTCATGAACAAACAATGGATTATTGTAGAGTATGTGAATTATCCGCCAGTTCACATATGTGACTACATTCAAGCATTCGTTATCACCAGTGTTTTACCAGTGTTTGGAGGGAAACATGCTGATATTTCAAAACTTGTGATGAAACATTATTTTTTAAAATGAAGCACACTAAAAATATAGAATACAGTGAATAGATCTCTGTTTTGAAATGAAGGACTAGGTAATACTTGTCAACAACTCATATCTTCCTTTGCCACCGTTTTTCAATTTCACGTCTGTGGTCATCCCTCAGAACAAGAATGATGTTTATGGCAAGAGGCTGTACCCAGAGAATTTTGACATAGGGAGAATGTAATGCTGCAGCTATTCACAATGCTGACTGATCAGGAATCTCACCTGTTCTTACATAGATTTACAGTTCAATAATCAATTTGCTTGGTTGTTTTATGACACACCTCCACAGCTTTTGAGTTTTGACACAGGACTTGAACCCAGAGCAACTGGCCCAGAGGTAAGAACACTATCACTGCATCACAAGGTCCCCTAGAGCTTAGCTGTCAATGATCTCAGTCAGCCATTTTACAGTAGAAAATTGCAGGAATACATATAAAATTTTACAGAGGGGCCAGGACTTAGAACATAGAACATAGAACATAGAAGAATACAGCGCAGTACAGGCCCTTTGGCCCTCGATGTTGCGCCGATCCAAGCCCACCTAACCTATACTAACCCACTATCCTCCATATACCTATCCAATGCCCGCTTAAATGCCCATAAAGAGGGAGAGTCCACCACTGCTACTGGCAGGGCATTCCATGAACTTACGACTCGCTGAGTGAAGAACCTACCCCTAACTTCAGTCCTATATCTACCCCCCCTTAATTTAAAGCTGTGCCCCCTTGTAATACCCGACTCCATACGCGGGAAAAGGTTCACACTGTCAACCCGATCTAACCCCCTAATCATCTTGTATACCTCAATCAAATCACCCCTAAACCTTCTTTTCTCTAATGAAAACAGCCCCAAGTGTCTCAGACTTCATACTTTTCTCATAATTTTTTTCTTTTCTAATCTCCCCAGATTACTCATCAAATTTGATGGAAATGTGGGCAGGTGACTTGATTTCAGACCAGTGCCACAACAGTTCTGATGAGTTTTAATATTTTTCTGAGCTCATTTGAGGCATCGTTCTCCATTTGATTTTTCAGATATATTGAGTAAGTCTTTGTGGTGAGAAAATTGATGTGAGAAACTTTCTAAAGTAAATATTGAACCTGTGTGGCATCACTCAGTGCCATTGGACATTAGGGCATTGTGGTTATGGTTCTTAAAGGAAAATAAATTCCATTATAATGCTTAAAGAATGTAATTTAGTGCTTAGTGTAAAAATGTTATAAAAAGGTTATGGCCAAGTATTAGGATCTGGGAACTTTGGTGTTACCTCATTCTTAAATCTACTATGACCCCATAACATACACGTCAGCTCATTATTGTAACAGAGTGATAAATAATGTCAGAATATGTTATAAGTTATATCTGTACCATCTTCATCCACTTCATCAATCATCTCTTGTAATTCCTCAGGGGTTGGATTCTGACCCAACATACGCATCACTTTACCCAGCTCCTTTGTACTAATGCAACCATCTTCAGCATCTTGCACAAAAATATCAAAAGCTGCCCTGAATTCTGAAAGAAAGAAACATTTCAGTACCAGCATATTTAATATATTTTAAGCATTGCTTTTAATGTTCTTATTGTATTTAGTGACTCCTTACCATTCTTCTGCTCCTCAGTCAGCTGCTCAACCTGTATCACAAAAACACAATAATTAGGTTCTGCAAACACAATGCACAGATACTATTTGAAAGTGAATATTAAATTTGAAAACTACAGGATAAGTGAGAAAGACTAAGTGCATGCTTGCAAACAAATGGTCTAACACTGAGAACTGTATAAGAATACCTTTGATGCTCACTGAGAGACAATTGAAACTAAACATTGTTGAAGGTGTTTTTTTTTGTGTATGACTGACCACCTTTTAGATGGCCACAAACCAGCAGACATTTTCAAAAGATTCTCAAGCCATAATAATGAAATGCTACATAAACTTGAGATCATCAAAAATTCTGTTTCCTAATCACTCCACATCTCACCTCCCTGCTTATTGGCAGTGGGTTCTGATCCAACAGTGACTCAATTTTTAAATATTCCTCCTTGCTTTTCAATTTCTCAATGATCTTGCCCCTCTCTGTCTCTGTAACTTTCTCCAGCACCACACCTTTTGAGATCTTTGTGTTTCTCCAATTCTGGCTTCTGAGCAACGAAGATTTTAATCACTCCACCAATGTTGCTTAATCTCTAAGCTCTGGAATTCCCTCAATTCTCTTCACTCCTGTTGTATTCTAAAGGTTTACCAAGATGTTACCTGGTATCGGGGATTTTAACGATGAAGAAAGTTTAGATAGACTGGCTTTGTTTTCACTGGAACGCAAGAGTAGAGGCGTGATCTGATAGAAGTTTATAAGATTATGAATGACATTGATAGAGTGGTAAGTATGAGGCTTTTTCCCAAGGTGGAGGGGTCAGTTACTAGGGGACACAGGTACAAGGTGCTGGGGTGGGCTGGAGGGGTTACTTTAAAAGAGATGTATGAGGCAGGTTTTTCATACAAAGGGTGGTGAGTGCCTGGGATGCAAGAGATCTTGAGATCCAAGATGCAGCAATCCAGTACGTCTGCCCGACTGAACTCTGCACCATACCCTCCTTTTTTTTTAGATTATTTAGATTAGTGTGGAAACAGGCCCTTCAGCCCAACAAGTCCACACTGACCCGCCGAAGCGCAACCCACCCAGACCCATTCCCCTACATTTACCCCTGCACCTAACAATACAGTCAATTTAGCATGGCCAATTCACCTAACCTGCACATTTTTCGACTGTGGGAGGAAACCGGAATACCTGGAGGAAACCCACGCAGACACAGGGAGAATGTGTAAACTCCACACAGTCAGTCGCCTGAGGCGCTGTGAGGCAGCAGTGCTAACCACTGTGCCACCGTGCTGCCCACATCTTAGTTATTGTGATAAAAATCAGCTGTTTTAGATCCCCAGATTTGCTGTGTGTCAGTTTTGTTGATTAAGGAAGATGACCAAGGGAAAAGGACAGTGAGGATTACACCAAGCAGGGCTCTCCCCGGCAGCAATGGATACATCTGCGGCTGCGGTGTCAGCTTCCCCGAGCGCTCCTGGGAACTTACCTGTGGAGCAGAGTTTTGCAAACTCTGAGAGAAGATTGATTCAGCGATGGAGGAGACCTGGACCAGGCTGGAACTGATCTCGGCCATGCTGCAGAAGCATGACCAGGAGATCCAGCGTCTCAGGCAGCATGTCGTGGAGGTGGAGCAGCGGACAGCAGCTTCCAATACCGCGACAGAATCCTCGGTGGGTCGGGTCCAGGCCCTGGAACAGCAGGTACAGGCCTTGGTAGAGCAGGTCGACAACCTCGAAAATTGAGGCCTTCAGAAGAGCATCCACCTGGTCGGGCTGCCGGACTGGGAGAAAGAAGGCCAGCTTGTCAGCTTCTTGGAGCAATGGCTCCCACAGTTTTTGAGGGTGGAAGTTGGAGCAGGCTGGGTGCAGGTCGAGTGGGCCCACTGGATTGCACTGCGCAGGCCTAGTTCGGACCAATGCTCCCTCTCGGTCCTAGTGCGACTCTAGCACTATAGAGATAAGCAAATGGTGTTGGAAGCTTCCAGAGCACTGGGGAAGGATCTACAGTCTCTGATATACAAGGAATCAAGAATTATGTTCTTCCAAGACTTTTCTGTGGCCATGATCCACAAGAGGAAGGCCTTTGATGAGGTAAAGAGGAGGCTGAGTGACTTGAATATTCAGTACTCTTTAAGATATCCAGCAATATCACGTTTCAGCCATTGAGGGCCCGTGTTTAATTTTGACTCATCAGAAAAGGCTTCCTGGACACATTAATATAGACTGACTGGCTCAAATAATATGGACAATAGTGTTTACTTTGTTTTTTTTTCTCCGTTTGCAGGTTTGCCTGCTTTACATGCTTTTGTTCTTTTAATATGTGGAGGTCCCCTTTTTCTTTTTCTCTCTCCTCCCTTTTTTCTCCCCTCCCATTATCCTTTTTCTTAATCCTTCCTTTTCCTTTTCTCTCTCTTGGTATGGGATGGTGGGGGAGGGGGTGGAGGGGAGGGGAGTTTTTTTTATCTACCAGGATTGCCGAGCGTCAAAGTATGGGTGAGACATGCTGAATGCCCACTTTTAATTTTCTTGTTGTAAGATGCATGTAATGTTTTTTATTTTGTTTTGCATAGGTTTGGGACACAGCTTCAGCTAGAAGAAGCGATGGCGGTGGTGGGGGGGGGTGTTACTGGCTGTAGGCAGCCAAGATAGCCTACTTTGACAGGCCGTCTGTGTTCAAGTTGCAGTGGATTACAGCCTTCAGTGCTGCTCTGAATGCTGTGCTCACCCAGACAGCAAACAGGGAGATTTCCTTTGTGAAACAGAGTTATTCGAGTATGGTGATAAACCAGGTAGATATCTGGCCAGTAAGAAGATCTATCACATCCATCAGAGAGTGTGCTGGTACTCTCATTTGCGACTCCAAAAAGATTAATGTGGCATTCAGGAAATTCTACTCTGAGTTGTACCAGTTGGAGAGCTGTGAGAACAAATTGGTGAAGAGGGAGTCCTTTTTTAAGACCTTAGACCTCCCAGGTGTAACTTCAGAGTAGGTGTCTATTTTGAATGCCCCTCTGACTATCCAAGAGATACACGAGGGCAGTGAGGCAGCTCCTCAGGTAAAGCGCCCGGTCCAGAGGATTTAGAGTGTGTTTTATAAAGGGTTTATAAATATGCTGGCCGGGCCAATGTTGGATATGTACAGTTATTCATACAGTCAGGACTGCCTCCCATCCACTCTGTGAGAAGCAAATATCTCCCTTATTCTCAAGAGAGGGAAAGTCCCGGAGGATTGTACTTCATACAGGCCCATATCGCTATTAAATGTGGATTTTAAAATTTTGTCAAAAATACTGGTGTTCAGGTTGGAGAAGGTCTTGCCCTCCATCATAAAGGAGGACCAGATAGGTTTATTAGGGGATGCAGGTCTTCTAACAACATTAGAAGAATACTGAATATTGTTCAGGTTTGCCAGTAAGGGTCGATTCTAGGCTTGGTAGTCTCCCTGGATGTAGAGAAAGCATTTGACCAGAAGGAGTGGCCGTACCTCTTATGTCCTGGAACAGTTTGGTCTTAGAGGGGTTTTTGCCAGGTGGGTAGCAGTGTTATATTGTGACCCTAAGACAGCAATCTCACTAATGGTATAAGGTCTGACAGTTTTAGTATCGGTAGAGGCAGCCGACAAGGGTGCCCGCTTTCACCATTGCTATTTTCATTAGTGATTGAACCGTTGGCAGAGACTTTCCGGAGGGACCCCAATATAATTGCCCCAGAGGTAGGATCAAGAGGGCATAAGATCACCCTTTATGCAGATAATGTTCTTTTTTTCTAATTAATCTGACAATATCTATGCCCTGTTTAATGCAATTGATTAATATATTTGGTTGTTTCTTGGGGTATAAAATCAATTTTATGAAATTGGAGGCCACGCCTGTGGGGGGTCTTGTCAGAGTACTCGATCTTGGGGGTGGAATCCAATTCCCTTTCGGGTGGTCACAGGGAGGTTTCCTGTATTTAGGCATTTTCATCACTCCAGCCTTTGATCACTTATATAAAGCTAATTTTGTGCAGTTGCAAGAGAAGATAAGGCAGGACCTTTGGCGCTGGGAGGATCTTGGTTGGGTAGAAGAGCTCTGGTCAAAATGAATGTTCTTCCGCATTTATTATATCCCATGCGGGTGCTCCCTCTGACGCTGCTGAGGCAAGCACTACGGAGGCTTTACAGTTGGCTCGGATCTTTCATCTGGCATCATTGGCAGCCTCATATTAAGCTGGACAAATTGCAGTTTCCGCAGGGGATGGGAGGTGTAGATTTTCCAGATTTTAAGAAATATCAACTGAGTTCCCTACTATCCTATGTGGCTGATTGGGCTTGCCAGGACCCAAGGTCAATTTGGCTGAACACCGAGGCCTCCAAGGCAAAATACCCCCTCATTAATTTGTTGTTTGTGGACAAAATGAGGAATGTTATGGAGTATTGCAGAAATCCCATTGTCCTTAATACGGTTAAAGCATGGAAAGTGTTGAGAAAAAGTGAAGGCAATTTACAAAAACTTCCCTTTTTACTCCCGTACTTGGAATGCCAGGATTCCGGCTTTAGGCTCTGGGAGTCTAGAGGAGTTTCCTGTTTGGGAGATTTATTTGACGGGGAGGTCCTGATGTTTTTTGAGCAATTGAGCCAGAAATATAAACTCTCTAGGAGGGAACTCTATCGTTATTTTCAGATTAGGAAATTTATACAGAAAACGACTACATTAATGGTTAGTTCCTATAAGTCTAAGGTGGAGAGGAGAGTGCTTCGGTCCATGGGCAATCTCTCGGTCAGCACCCTCTGTCATTTATTAGGAGGTAGTGTCTCAAAGGACATTGAGCAGCTGTGCAGGATCTGGACTCAGGAATTGGGCGCGGAGATCTTGTCAGAGGCATGGGAGGATATTTGGGAGAATGGAAGGAAGATTTTGATTTGCAATAGGACGCAGGCTGAAGGTACTCCACAGGGCTTATCTGGTACTGGAGCGGCCTGTGAAATTCAAGACAGGAGCGTATCCAATATACCCCAAATGTAAAACAGATATTGGTACTCTTACTCATTGCTTATGGTCATGCCACAAGCTTCGTAGGTGTTGGGATGCTCTAGCGAGTGTCTTGGAAGGGGTCTTGGGAACCGAGGTCAAGGTAGAGAGGTGACCCTCCTCTTGGGTTTGCCGAATCTCCCCTCTTTGGATGCACATGGGAAGAAATTGTTTAATAGCCTTTTATATTGTGAGATGAAGAACATTCTAATGAGCTGGGTGTCGGAGAATCCCTCAGGGATCTCGGGGTGGTTCAGATTAGTTATGGAGCACATCCCCCAGACTTCTTTACAAGTATAGTGCACCAGAAAATGGAACTTTTTTATAGGACGTGGCAGCCCTTTTTGAACTATACAGATGCAGACTTGTCAGCTATATTGGTCAGGGCCTTCGTGTAGCCGCGGGGGTTGTGTCTGGTGGGCCGGGGGCCCCGGGAGGAAGAATTTCAAATAAAGGGGTATGCCAGTTGATACTTTCGGTGATGGGGAGCTTTGGTGGGGTTGCGTTATAACTTAATTTAGTTTAATTTGCCTAGTTTGAATTCGATTTAATTTCGTTTTTTATTAAATTTATTTATTGAATTGTAGTATGTGCTTTTGTTTTTCTTTTTTTCTTTTCTTTTAAACTGTTTGTGGAATAGAGTAGTCGTTTGTTTACTGTTATTGTTGTTACATTATAAAATTGTTATACTATTTTGTAGTAATTTTATAATTTGTAAAAAATTCAAAATCGTTTTCTCAATAAAAAATTTACAGAAAAAGTATTGGCATTGCCAGTGATGCACTCGTCCCATGAATGAATGAAGAAAAGATCATTGAAATGGCTTTGTTTTTATTATTAAGCCACAAGGGACTGCATCTTTCCTATGCACGTCACATAAGTAAGAGAACTAGCTGAGTAACAGATCATTAAGGAATGTCAATCATTCTTACCCCAATCTCATAAGTGAAATTTAAGAATTACTACTTGCCCCCACACATAGACACCATTCTGAATTTCCCCTTCTGCTTGTCCTCTTCCAAGCAGATGTTGATGTATTCTCTTTGGTCATCATTACTAATACAGTACAAGCTGCTTCCCTCTCTCACCCAGAAAGGTTTATCAATTTCTCTTACAATTTCCACCCTGCCCTCACTTTCACCTGATCTATTTCTGACTCTTCCCTTCCCTTCCTCGAAATCTCTGTTTCTATTTCTGGGGATACATTTGCCACTAATATCCATTATAAACCCACCAACACTCACAGTTACCTGGACTACACATCCTTTCACCCTGTTTCCTGTAAAGACTCTAGTCCATTCTCCCAGTTCCTCCATCTCCGTCACATATATTCTGAAGATAAGAGAACCTCCGAAATGTCCACTTTCTTCCTCAATCAAGGATTCCCCAGCACTGTTGTTGACATGGCCCTCAATCGGGTCTGACCTATCTCCAGCACTTCAGCCCTGACTCCTCCGATAGGGTTCCCCTTGTTCTTACGTATCATCCCATTAGCATCCACATCCTGAAAATCATTTTCACCATTTCCTGCCACCTCCAGCGAGATGCCCACCACCAGACACATACACCCCAGCAGGATGCATATAGTAACAAGATCCTGTAATAACATCATACTGTCCTTACACAAAAGGACTGACAGAATCAGGGAGAGATATAGCATTGTTTCTGGAATTTGGTAAACAAACTAAGGTTGAAAGAAAGGTTTGCATTTATAAAGATCTTTCATGACCTCAGATTGTCCCAAAGCACTTTATAGACGATTAATTCCATTTCAAATGTCGTCACATATAATATTAATAGATTCAAGATTTAGCCTGAGAGCTTGATGCCAATTGTTTTTGCTGGAAATCTGTTCACTCATATATGGCCCAATATCTTGGACATCATGGTGCTGAAGTCATGATCTTTTTTGCAGCTATGTCCCTTCAAATGGACGAAAATACAGTAACTTACCTCTTTCCTTGAATTAAATATATGAAGGCATTCCTGTAATATATGTCTAATTTACAAAACAGAAATTGCTGAAAAAGCTCAGCAGGTCTGGCAGCATCTGTGCAGAGAAATCAGAGTTAATGTCTCAGGTTGAGTGACCCTTGCTCAGAACATTTCTCTCCACAGACCTGCCAGACCTGTTGAGTTATTTCAGCAATTTCTGTTTCTGTTTCTGTTTCTGCTTTACAGCACCCGCAGTTCTTTATGTTTTTATTATGTTCTTAAGTTATGTCATTCCTCTACTTTTCCCTCTAAGGCTTTTCTCATTTTGAATTAAAACTATATTGCCATTCTTAAAAGTTTCTGAGAAGATTTGTAGCTCGGGCGCTCGTTGTTGTGGTTCTGTTCGCTGAGCTGGGAATTTGTGTTGCAGACTTTTCGTCCCCTGTCTAGGTAACATCCTCAGTGCTTTGGAGCCTCCTGTGAAGCTATAAATGCCGGAGGAAAGATCACAGAAGCGCTTTTTCAGCAATTTCTGTTTTGTAAATTAGAAATATATTACAGGAATGCCTTCATATATTTAATTCATGGAGAGAGGTAAGTCACTGTATTTTCGTTCATTTGAAGCACTGAGGATGTCACCTAGACAGGGGACGAAACGTCTGCAACACAAATTCCCAGCTCGGCGAACAGAACCACAACATATTGCCATTCTCTTCAATATCCCTGGGTTAAACATCACAGAAATTCCTCTCTAACAGTACTGTGACTGTAACCACATCACATGGACTGAAGCACTTCCCTTCCCCTCCCCTCCCCTCCCCTCCCCTCCCTTGTCAGTCTTCCGCAGGTACCGTTCCCTCTGGGATACCCTGGTCCACTCTTCCTTCACTTTCAATGCCCCCACACCCCCAAGGCACCTTCCCCTACAAAGATGTAATACTTGCCCATTTACACTCACCCTCCTCAGTATCCCAGGGCCCAAACATACCTTCCAGGTGAAGCAGCGCTCTACCTGCCATTCATACAACCTTGTCTCCTGCATTCACTGATCACAATGTGCTCTTCCCAAAACTGAGAAAATGAAGCATACTTAGGGCGACTGCTTTGCAGAGCACGTTCTGCCTGCAAAAATGATCCTGAGCTTCCAGTCGCTTCCACTTCAACACACCACTCTGCCACCTAGCCAATATCTCTGTCTCAGGCTTGCTGCAGTGCTCCAGTGAAGCTCATTGTAAGCTGGATGAACAACACCTCATTTTCTGCTTGGGGACTCTGCAGCCTTCTGGACATAATATCGATTTCAATAATTTTAGGGTGTGAACTCCCCCATGTCCTAGTCCCCACTGCCACACATCAGGCCTTCTTATCACATAGTCTGTTATTACACACAACCCATTGTTAGCCACTCACAGTCTCCATTAACAGCTATTCATCATCCTAGCTAGATTGTTACTCCTTTGTCTGTCCAACTGTATTTATCTCTCTTTGGGCTCTATCCCCAACTAGCATTAACCTCTTAGCCCCTCCCATACCCTATTTTCTGCATAAAAACTCACATTTTCCTAGCTACCATCAGTTCTGAGGAAGGGTCACTGGAACCGAAACGTTAACTCTGATTTCTGTTCACAGATGCTGCCAGACCTCCTGAGCTTTTCCAGCAACTTCTGTTTTTGTTTCTAATTAGCATCCACAGTTCTTTCAGTTTTAACCATGATTACAATCGTTTATTTTATTCTACTGTATTTGTTGCTGTGGTTCCAATTACATATTCAGTCATTCGCTCAGTACATGCTGTTTGGAAGGTAATTAACACCAGACTGCACATAGGCGAAAGTGAGGATTGCAGATGCTGGAGATTCAAATCGAAATTGTGGTGCTGGAAGAGCACAGGAATATTCCTGATGAAGGGCATTTGCCCGAAACATTGATTTTCCTGCTCCTTGGCTGCTGCCTGACCTGCTGTGCTCTTCCAGCACCACACTCTCGACACCAGACTGCACATGTTAGTATTATTTGGTTGGGCCGTTGTAACCTTCTGTGAATGGAATGTGACATAGGCATATACAAATTAGCAGCAGAAAGTAGGCCATTTAGCCCCTTGGAGCTTGCTCTGCCGTTTAATAAGATCATGGCTGATCTGAATTTGGCCTCATTTCTGTTCTCCTGCTGAGCCTTAATACCATTCAACCTTCTTGTTACTCAAGGCTCCCTCTACCACTACCATGAAAATATTCATGACCCAATGGTCTCTGGAGGAGAGAGTTCCAAACACTCTCAACTATCTGAAAGAAAAATATTCTCATCTCTTGCCTTAAATGGGTCATCCTTTATTTTTAAACTGTGTCCCCTTCTTCTTATCTGTCCCATAATGTGAAGTATCCTTTCAACGTTCACCTAAGCAAAAGTGAGGACTGCAGGTGCTGGAGATTTAGAGTCGAGAGTGTGGTGCTGGAAAAACACAGCAGGTCAGGCAGCATCTGAACAGCAGGAGAATTGATGTTTCCTGATGAAGGGCTTTTGCCCGAAGCATCAATTCTCCCGCTCCTCAGATGGTGCCTGACCTGCTGTGCTTTTCCAGCATCACATTCTCGACTTTCAATGTTCGCCATCAAGTCCTATCAGCATCTTATATGTTTCAGAAAAATCATCTCTCAGTCTCCATTGGATACAGGCCCAGTTTGTCAACTTTCCCTCATTAGACAACCACCTCACTCCATGTATCAGTTGAGTGGATATTCTTTGAAACGCCTGTAATGTATTTACATCCTTTCTTAAATAAGGAGCTCAGTACTCCTGAATCCGGTCTCACCAATCCCTATACAACTACAGTAAAATAGCCCTACTTTTTTGTTCCCTTCTCTTAGCAAAAAATTACATTCCACTTGTCTTCCTAATCACTTGGTGCACTTGCATGCCAACCTTCCAGGACACCTAGACGCCAGCGTCTCTCTGAATTTTGCAATCTCTCTCTGTTCAAAGAACATTCTCTTTCTATTCTTCTAGTCAAAGTGGGTATGTTCTCATTTTCCCCACATTATACTTCAATTGTCAATTTTTCCCAGTCACCTAATTTATCTATATCCTTTTGGTGACTCCTTATATCCAACGTACTTCCCTATCTAACTTTGTGTCATCAGCAAATTTAGTAACCACACATTCAGTCCCTCCATTCATGTCATTCATGCAATTTGTGGTGCCACACTGAATCCAGTGGCACACGATTTGTCACATGTTTCTAATCCACAAATTACTCATCTATGCCTACTTTGTTTTCTGTTAGATATTCTAAACATGCTAATTTGTTACTATCTATACCATGAGATCTTATTTTGCATGGTAACCTTTTTGTAAAATGCCTTCTAGAAATCTAACCCTACAGCAAACCCACAGGTTCCCTTTCATCCACAAGGTTTGGTATTTCCTCAAATATATTAGTCAAACATGATTCACTTTCACAATATGTTGACTCTGCCTGATTGCTTTAAGATTTTCTCAGTGCCATGCTGAATCTGTTCAATAATACATTTCAGCATTTTCCTTGTGACAGATGTTAAGGTAACAAACCTGTAGTCTCCTGTTTTCTGGTTCTATTCTTGAATAGAGGAGTCACATTCACTATTTTCAAATCTGATAGGACCTTCCCAAGAATTTTGGAAAATTGAAACCAATGCATTTACTGTCTCTGCAGTGACTTTGTTTCAGAGCAGAATGAAGTCCATCAGCACTGAGGACTCTTTTAGTTTAATTCTAATAATTTTCTCAATGTCTTTTTCCTAGTGGTTGTAATGTTTTAATTTCCTTCCTGAGATTAGATTAGACTCCTAACAGTGTGGAAAGAGGCCCTTCGACCCAACAAGTCCACACTGACCCTCTGAAGAGTAATCCACCCAGACCCATTTCCCTACATTTACCCCTGACTAATGCACCTCACAATATGGGCAATTTAGCATGGCCAGTTCACCTAACCTGCACATCTTTTGGAATGTGAGAGGAAACCAGAGCACCTGGAGGAAACCCATGCAGACACTGGGAGAAGGTGCAAACTCCACACAGACAGTCACCGTGGTAGGAATTGAACCTGGGACCCTGGCACTTGAGGCACCAGTGCTAACCAGTGAACCACCATGCTGCCCTGTTCCTCTCTTGCATCTTCATAGATTCACAATTATTTCTGGGGTGTTAATTTTATTTATCTTCTGCATAGAAGACAGATGCAAAATATGAATTCAGTTCATTTTCCCATCTCCTTGTTTCCATTATCAATTCCCCTGAGACTCACTCCCTGGAGGACTAACACTCATTTTACTCACATAATCCTTTTTTAAAAAAACTAGAATCTCTTAATGTCTGACTTTATATTTCTAGTTAGACTTCTTTCATACTCTAATTTCTCCCTCCATATTTACCTTTTCATCATTTTTTGCAGTTCTTCATATTCTGTTTAATTTTCTAACCTGTCATTTATTTTGTGGAATTTATCAATTTTATATTATTTTTAACTTATTCATTAGATAGTTTAATTTAAAGGGACAGACAAACTCAAACATGAAGGATTTGTTTAATAAGCATTGAAAATACTTCGCTCTGAGATTACTTCATATTCTGATTGAGTTCAGATATGTTTGAAGAAGTGACAATAATGGATACATCAGTGCACCAAACATTATTAGAATGTGGGCTGGATATAATTAGTTGTTTTACTTGCTCATTCACTTGCATGTGCAAATAAATTCAAGGATGCGTTGACAATAGTTTCCTTGGCAGTTTTACAAATTGTTCTGAAGAAGGGTCACTGGACCATGTTAGTTCTGCTTTCTCTGCACAGATGCTGCCAGACATGTTGAGTTTTTCCAGCACTGTCTGATTTTGTTACAAATGGTTGGGATCTCTGGTTCTTTCTTTTTGCTTCTTTATCCAAACTCTGCCTCACTGACTCTCTTCAGTTTTTCTCATCAATTTATGAATTGCCATTGCTTTTCTTATTATCTTTTCCTTACTTGCAATTAGTCATTTTTTAGTTCTGTCTTTTGGTTTTGTTTCCATTTTCTCTTTAAGCCTTATGTTAAATAAGTAATAAATATACATTGTGATTATTATTGCAAGTTCCCAACTGTTACACAGCTTCGGAACTATTTGGTGTGAGCCAAAACTTCACTCTTACATCAAATGTTACAACTGGTCTCGAACCATCAAATAATCTAAGCTCTATTTTGGTTTTGCCTATCAATTCTAAGAGATCAAATATTGGTCAGTTTTGCACGCAAATATTCCAGATAGTGAACAATCAGTCTTAAATGGTAGTATAGCCAACATTAGTGAAGAATGAAGCAATAAATTCATCAGTACATTGCATGAAAGTTCTATTAGGATACAATAAGCCTAAGACTTATTTCTATCTTCAATTAGTAACTTGTTGTGAAACCTTAAGTTTGTAGTGAAGATCAAGTAACTATATTGATTCCAGCTTCAATGACTGTTCATGTAGAGTTTGTGCATTTCCCCTGTGTCTGCCTGGGTTTCATCTGGATGCTCTGGTTTCCTCCCACAGTCCAAAGATATGCAGGGTAGATGGATTTACCATACTTAATTGCCTCATAGTGTCCAGGATGTGAAGGCTAGGTGTATTGGCCGTTGTAAAAATGGTTTATGGAGATGAGATGGAGAGGTGGGTCAGAGTGGGATACACTTCAGAGAGCTGGTGTAGACTCAATGGGCCAAATGGCCTCTTTCTGCTCTGTAGTGATTCCATGATTCCATATATCTCATTACAAGTTTGAGAGTTTGGTTATACCTATTAGATGATGGCTGGTCCTAACACCAAACTAATTACATTCAGATTTCTTCCTAACCTTTTCAAACGTTTTCTGAAGGATTTTATTGAAAGAGCTGTGATGAAAAAGAGTCAGCTGCTGTCATTGTTCTGGCATCCCATCTAGGCCAGGATGGTTTGGACATGAATAGGTACCCAACAAAAGCAAGCTCTTTTATAGTGTTGTTCACTGTGGCCTTGGTAACACGACTCCTTGTTATTTTTAACAAGATAAACGACAAGACAACTGTGGAGGAGAGCTAAGACAAATACCACGCATGGTTTGCTTTTGTATCCTTGATTGACATAGACATGCATCCTTGAAATTTTTAGCGGAGCATTTCGGTCCCTGATGGTGGGAGCTTATCACCAAGATAGCCGGTTCCTCACTGCCAAAATTAACTTCAAATAGAGGGAGCAACACTTGATCGCATTCCTCTGTTAAAATTCCTCTGTAAAAATTCCTCTGTTAAAAGGAATTGAAATAATGCAGGCTTCTCTTAATTATAATTCAAATTGAGACAGATTAATTTGTACGAAATGTACTTTTATGGTTCGGACTAACATTGGAATCTGTTTTAGTTCATAAAACCCAAGTCGTAATGACACGTTACCTTGAACAAAATAAGCCACAGGAACTAAAAGTAAATCAGGGCGACAGGTTTGAATCGACAAGAAATTGAATTCTCGGACTCATGGTAAAATCACATTGGGTTGTTTGATCTCCATTGGGAAACGTCCATAGGTTGTATTGCAACAAAAATAGGTCAGAATTTGGAATCATTAAGAGTCTTTAAAGCTCGCTTAAAATGGAAATGTTACTTTAATCATAGAATCCCTACCGTATGGAAACAGGCCCTTCGGCCCAACAAGTCCATACCGACCCTTCGAAGGGTAACCCACCAGACCCATTCCCCGACCCTATTACTCTACATTTACCCCGACGAACGCACGTAATCTACACATCCCTGAACACTAGGGGCAATTTAACATCACCAATTCACCTAACCTGCACATCTTTGGACTGTGGGAGGAAACCAGAGCACAAGTAACGCTTGTCGATTGTATTTTATCGGCTAAGGAAGACTAACTTTTTTTTCATCTGCTAGTTTCAAAGACTGGACTTGCATTCAGTTCAATAAAAACAAAGTGAGTTAAACTGGTCTCGCTCTTTCACTATCATTTGTAGCAAATACATTTTCCGCTTAGACATCTGCTTACCTGTTTAACTTTACAAAAATCGACAACTACTTCTAAACATATGTCCATAAACAGCTTTAATATGAATGAAAGAATACTAATCATTTTTAAATTTGTTACAATATCTGGTAAAGTTAGAATAAAATGTTATTCAATGATATTGCTGTATGAATATTTGTATACATCAGATCGACAAAGAAATCTAAATTCGGCCTTAAGATACTTGGAAAGCTAGTCATTGCCCAATTTCCCTATAAGGTCCCTCCAATTAATTTGCATGTTTCAGAACCAAGAAAAATGGAAAAAACTTAGACATAAACTGCGAAACTTGGTGTCTTCCTTCAGGAACTGTACTCACCGCTGCTTTGTAAATGTCTTCCATGGTTGAGGATGGATGCAGCGCTGTTGCAATCAGTGGTCCTGCAACATCTTTTATAGAGATCAGATTTCCACCAGGACGTTAAACACATGCTAGGCTATTCATTCAAGCCGAACAGCCGTAAATCACTGACAACGTGTCAGATAAGTATTGAAAAAAAGAATTGAATACCCTTGGGGATGGGGGTGGGGTGGGGAAGAGTTGCAATATTATCGTCTTGACATAATTAAACTGGCATCTTGGCCTTTCACCTTCTTGTCTTTGATATGTCGCTGGGGATAATACAAGGTCTCCCAGCCTTGGAAGTCCTGTTAAAATGTTACTGATGACTCAATGCAAGAGACAGCAGGTGGTCAGATATTCACATACACAAGGGGAACAGTTACAGTTGAAGGGTTGACATTATTTTTCTGCTATGGTTCAGTTGGAGATAATCAGATTTTTCAAACAAAATATTGATGTACCTTAAAAGTAAACACGAAAGTAGATAAACATTAAATTGAACTGTGAAAAATACTGTTTAGTTTTTGTTTAGTTCTTTATGTCGCTGTAGTTCACCTGTCATCAAAACGTGAGAGTTTACTGTTAATGTTGATTAATTATTGTGGAAATGGTCACATTTGGTTTAACATTGAATGGACTAGTTGCAGTACATTGTTGCTTGTGCTTTGCACCAGTGCCATCCCTGCTGTATAATTCAGATACAAAATCACTGCAATCAAACCTCAACCAGTGATGCAAGGCCACTTCAAGCATATCACCTTTCATGGCTTAACCTCACTTTTCATCAATGTGGAAAGTTCCCAGGTGCAGCGGATCACCTTGGGACTTTTAAACCCATTTTAATCTTTTCAAATGTTGGCAGAGAGCTGATTGTCAGTAAAGAGGCCTCCACCCTGTATTTCCAATCCTCTGAAACTGGCCTTTCCTTCGTTCTGCTGTTGGGGGCTGTGAGTTCAGCTGTTTAGATTCCACACTGTGGAATTCCCTTCTTTAATCCTTCTGCCTTTCTATCTTCCTCACCTCATTAAGCCAATTCACAAAAGCCATCTTTATAGTTTGGTGTCAAGTTTCTTCATAAATTTTAAAGATTTGGCATGTTTTCTATGTTAGATGTGATATATAAATGTCAGTTATAGTTATATGCTTATAAACCTGTGATTACACCACAATTCTCAGTGAGAATGTCATAATGTATTTGTGGATTTTCCACACCACTTATCACACTGCTCCACTGGGGGGAAGACAATAGATAATAGAAGATTAGCATGATTTCTTGCAATCTCATGATTTCAAGGTAGGCAAGCAGGAGATTGGAAGAACACAGCAAGCCAGGCAGCATTAGGAAGTGGAGAAATCAACGTTTTGGGTGTAACCCTTCTTCAGGACTGGGGCTGGGTATAAAAGAAGCTGCAGATAAAGGAGGGCGGCAGGTTGGTGAGGTGGGAATAGGTGAAAATAGGTAGAGGGTGCAACCTGGTTGGTCAATGGGAGGAATGAATCCAGTTGGTAGCTAGTAGGAAGGGTCAATGAGAAGACTTGAAGGGTTGCTCTTTATCTGCACCACATCACTACCCTGTCCCCCCACACCCACCCCAATTATCAGCAGCTCCCTTTATACCCAACCCCAGTCCTGAAGAAGGGTTACACCCGAAATGTTGACTTCTCCACCTCTTGATGCCGCCTGGCTTGCTGTGTTCTTCCAGCTCCTCCAGTCTACCTTGGAATTCAGCATCTGCATTTTTTTTGTCTCTAATCTCATGACTTCAGCAAATGCATGATTAATGATGCAGTGTCAACCACTGCAGTAATGTTATTGCCTCTCGATAGTCCTTAAAGCTTGCTATACTCTGTGTAATTTGTAATAATGTCTTGCTTTTCATTGCACACTGCCTTCCATAGATTCAAGAGATGGTAGCTCAGAAGACCTGTTTCCAACATAAGAAGCTACAGTCCAGAAGGAAGCCAGTTTGCTCATTTGTGTACACTCTTGGCTGTAGAGGTGCTGAGTGGAACGCACAGGCTTTCATGAGATGAGGGCAAATTGGACTGCTAAAAGCTGCTCATACATATTATATATTGGCCACTTTAAGAGCAAAGTGGACAAGCGTTTAGAAGAAAGTTACTCATTGAATTGGGAAATCTAAGAATAAAAGAGTTAACATATAATTACGAGGTTATTGCTGAAAATACTATTTATATTCCCCAACTATTCTTGCAGACTTTAGCTTCCACATTTACCTCATTATGGCATTGTAGCAGCTGAAACATCCCATTTGTTTTACAAAAGATACCTCACCATTTTCTAGTATGTCTAAAAATAGAACCAGGAAGAAACAGAAAAACTGTAGAAGGAAAAAGAAAGCTTAAATCAAATTCAGAAATATATCGGACAATGAATGTATTCACAGCATAAAATTAATTAATTTTAATAATCATTAAGGGACAGATTCAAGAGAATGGTGAGTGAAATGAGGAACTTAAGCTACATGGATAGTTTGGAGAAGAAAGGATTGTTCTCCTTGGAGAAGAGAAGGTTGAAGGGAGAAAACTCAGAAACACAGAAAAAGGAACAGGAGTAGGCCATGCACAGGGTCACAGTCTAAGGGTATGGGATAGGTGGCCGAGGACTGAGACGATGAGAAATTTCTTGACCCAGCAACTGGTGAGCCTGTGGAATTCTCTGTCAGAGAAAGGGTATGAGGTAATATTGAATATTATCAAGAAGGAGTTAGATGTAGTTGGTAGAGCCAAAGGGACTGTGGAGACAAAATGGAATCAGGATATTGAATTGGATGATCAACTATGATCCTATTGAATGACAGAGCAGGCACAAAGGACGAAATAGAAATATAGAAAATAGGAGCAGGAATAGGTCATTCAGCCCTTGGTTGATAGGTTGATCATCTAACTCAGTATCCTGTTCCCGCTTTGCCTCTATGGTCCCTTCAGCCCTAACAACGAGAACTCCTTCTTGATAGCATTCAGTGTTTTGGCCTGTAGGGTTCTGGTTTGCCCTTATTAATTTGCTGATTTTGGGTGGTTCAAATCACCCCCAGATCCCTTGTTCTTGACAACGGACTTATTTAGGGAATGTGAAATGAAGAAGGCAATAGACAAAAGAATCTCTGCTTTTATTTACAATTCAAAATGGTAAATATAATACAAGGATTACAGGCAAATGCAATAAACAGGGAATTTTACACTATCAATTATACAGACTACAGTAATGAAAGAACTGAAAATAATGCAATAACTCTATTAAATAAAATACAGATTATACTTTATTAGACCTAAAACAACAATTTTAATCACAGGAACTTTAATCAGGATTCCTGCCCCTGGGGTCCCTGCACAGTTACTACCCTCATCTTCCCCTCCCGGCTAGCTAGGTTCGACCCCAAAATCAGAAACTTTGGGGTCTCAGAAGTTTACGCTCACCACTGAGAAAAACAGTCTTAATGTGCATCCAGTTTCTGAGGCTCTTCCTGTCTGTTTTCTTGTTTCAGGACAGGCCTGTGTCTGGAAGGTCTTGTTTGGATACACTTGGTTGGCTTTCTCCTCTTGGATGTTCTTTCTTGTGATGATGTCCTTGGTTGAGCTTCACAATTCAGCTTTTCCGTTTGGCTTCTGTGGATCTTTCCTCGTAAGACCTTCCCTCCATACCAGGCAACATCCTAGTAAGTCTCCTCTGCACCCTTTCCAAAGCTTCCACCAAGCTGCTTGGTGGGGCTGGAAGCCTGTGGGGAACTTATTTGTGCAGAAGCTTATTGTTGAAAAAGCTCTTCCCTCAGGTCAGATCAGGGCGAGCAGTTATACAGATGATGTACCCACTATTGGGGTACACTTGTGGGGGGGACGACTTACCAGGGGCAAGTAACGGGGCTCAGGCCTCTGGCACGGAGCCTGTCCCCGTTACTCAGAAGTGAAGGGTGGAGAAGAGCAGAGCAATAGTAATTGGGGACTCGATAGTTCGGGGCACAGATAGGAGGTTTTGTGGGAACGAGAGAGACTCACATTTAGAATGTTGCCTCCCAGGTCAAGGGTACGTGATGTCTCTGATCGTGTTTTCCGGGTCCTTAAGGGGGAGGGGGAGCAGCCCGAAGTCATGGTCCACATTGGCACCAATGACATAGGTAGGAGGAGCGCTGAGGATGTTAGGCAGGCTTTCAGGGAGCTAGGTTGGAAGCTCAGAGTTAGAACGAACAGAGTTGTTGTCTCTGGTTTGTTACCCGTGCCACGTGATAGAGAGTCAAGGAATAGGGAGAGAGAACAGTTAAATGCGTGGCTACAGGGATGGTGCAGGAGGGAGGGATTCCAGTATTTGGATAACTGGGGTTCTTTCTGGGGAAGGTGGGACCTCTATAAACAGGATGGTCTACACCTGAACCTGAGGGGCACCAGTACCCTTGG
>NC_057727.1:19307406-19356319 GCF_004010195.1 Chiloscyllium plagiosum | reverse complement strand
AGCTATTACAAGGGGGAATAGCTTTAAATTAAGGGGGGGTAGGTATAGGACAGATGTTAGGGGTAGGTTCTTTACTCAGCGAGTCGTGAGTTCATGGAATGCCCTGCCAGTAGCAGTGGTGGACTCTCCCTCATTATGGGCATTTAAGCGGGCATTGGATAGGCATATGGAGGATAGTGGGCTAGTGTAGGTTAGGTGGGCTTGGATCGGCGCAACATCGAGGGCCGAAGGGCCTGTACTGCGCTGTATTCTTCTATGTTCTATGTTCTATGTTCTATTGTGTTCCTGGTGTTTCTTTCTGGAGTCAATTGCCCTCCCAATAGTTAAGAGTATGTGTAAATGGATTTTGATTGATATGAAGGTGCCAGGGTTGGACTGGGTTGGACAAGGTCAAAAATCACACAACACCAGGTTAGAGTCCAATGGGTTTATTTGAAAACACAAGCTTTTGGAGCCTTGCTCCTTCTTGAGGTGCTACTGAGAGAGGGAGACCTCAGACACAGAATTTATAAGTAAAAGTTCAAAGTGTCATATAACTGATGCAAATGAATTGAACAAATCTAAGATGGCTGTGAAAGTTTTAATCAGTTAGGATGGAGTTGCAGGTTTTGATTGATTAATATGCAAATAGATCAAAGAACATTCCTGCCCCTGGGATCCCTGCACAGTTACCACCCCCACCTTCCCCTCCCGGCTAGCTAGGTTCGACCCCAAAATCAGAAACTTTCGGGTCTCAGAAGTTTACGCTCACCACTGAGGAAAACAGTCTTAATGTGCATCCAGTCTTAATGCGCCGACCTGTCATACCAATCTGAAGCCCATCTAACCTACACTATTCCATGTACGTCCATATGCTTGTCCAATGACGACTTAAATGTACTTAAAGTTGGTGAATCTACTACCATAGCAGGCAAAGCATTCCAGACCCTTACTACTCTCCGAGTAAAGAAACTACCTCTGACATCTATCCTATATCTATCACTCCTCAATTTAAAGCTATGCCCCCTCGTGCTCACTGTCACCATACTTGGAAAAAGGGTCTTCCTGTCCACCCTATCTAACCCTCTGATTATCTTATATGTCTCTATTAAGTCACCTCTCAACCTTCTTCTCTCTAATGAAAACAACCTCAAATCCCTCAGCCTTTCCCCCATAAGACCTTCCCTCCATACCAGGCAACATCCTAGTAAATCTCCTCTGCACCCTTTCCAAAGCTTCCACATCCTTCTTATAATGCGGTGACCAGAACTGCACAGAATACTCCCAAGTGCGGCCGCACTAGAGTTTTATACAGCTGTAGCATAACCTCATGGTTCCAGAACTGGATCCCTCTATTAATAAAAGCTAAAACACTGTATGCCTTCTTAACAACCCTGTCAACCTGGGCGGCAACTTTCAAGGATCTGTGTACCTGGACACTGAGATCTCTCTGCTCATCTACACTACCAAGAATCTTACCATTAGCTCAGTACTTTACATTCTGGTTACTCTGACCAAAGTGAATCACCTCACACTTGTCCGCATTAAACTCCATTTGCCACCTCTCAGCCCAGCTCTGCAGCTTATCTATGCCTCTCTGTAACCTACAACATCCTTTGTCACTATCCACAACTCCACCGACCTTAATGTCTTCTGCAAATTTACTAACTCACCCTTCTACACCCTCATCCAGGTCATTTATAAAAATGACGAACAGCAGTGGACCCAACACCGACCCTTGCAGTACACTACGAGTAACTGGACTCCAGGATGGACATTTCCCATCAACCACCACCCTCTATCTTCTTTCAGCAAGCCAATTACTGATCCAAACTGCTATATCTCCCACAATCCCATTCCTCCACATTTTGTACAATAGCCTACTGTTGGGAACCTTATCGAATGCCTTGCTGAAATCCATATACACCACATCAACCAGTTTACTCTCATCTACCTGTTTAGTCACCTTCTCAAAGAACTCAATAAGGTTTGTGAGGCATGACCTACCCTTCACAAAACCGTGTTGACTGTCCCTAATCAAATTATTCTTTTCTAGATGATTATAAATCCTATCTCTTATAACCTTTTCCAGCACTTTAACAACAACTGAAGTTAGGCTCACTGGTCTATAATTACTAGGGTTGTCTCTACTCCCCTTCTTGAACAGGGGAACCACATTTGCTATCCTCCAGTCTTCTGCCATTATTCCTGTAGACAATAACAATTTAAAGATCAATGCCAATGGCTCAGCAGCCTCCTCCCTGGCTTCCCAGAGGATCCTAGGATAAATCCGGCCCAGGGGACTTATCTATTTTCACACTCTGCAGGATTTCTAATACCTCTTCCTTGTGAACCTCAATCCCACCTAGTCTAGTAGCCTGTATCTCAGTATTCTCCTTGACAACATTGCCATTTTCTAGAGTGAACACTGTCAAAAAATATTCATTAAGTGCTTCCCCTATCTCCTCTGACTCCACACACAACGTCCCACTACTATCCTTGATTGGCCCTAATCTTACTCTCGTCATTCTTTTATTCCTTAAATACCTATAGAAAGCCTTAGGGTTTACCCTGATCCTATCCGCCAACAACTTCTCATGTCTCCTCCTAGCTCTTCTGAGCTCTCTCTTTAGGTCTTTCCTGGCTACCTTGTAACCCTCAAGTGCCCTAACTGAGCCTTCACATCTCACCCTAACCTAAGCTTTCTTTTTCCTCTTGACCAGAGATTCCACTTCCTTCGTAAACCACGGCTCCCAAGCTCTACAGCTTCCTCCCTGCCTAACAGGTACATACTTATCTAGGACACTGAGGAGCTTTTCCTTGAATAAGCTCCACATTTCTAATGTGCCCATCCCCTGCAGTTTCCTTCCCCATCCTATGCTTCCTAAATCTTGCCTAATCGCATCGTAATTGCCTTTCCCCCAGCTGTAACTCTTGCCCAGTGGTATACATCTATCCCTTTCTATCACTAAAGTAAACATAACAGAATTGTGATCGCTATCACCAAAGTGCTCACCTACTTCCAAGTCTTACACCTGGCCGGACTCATTACCCCTTGTTTGCCTGTCTACATACTGTGTCAGGAAGCCCTCCTGCACACACTGGACAAAAACTGACCCATCTATAGTACTCATACTATAGTGTTCCCAGTCAATATTTGGAAAGTTGAAGACCCCCATGACAACTACCCTGTTTCTCTCACTCCTATCGAAAATCATCTTTGCTATTCTTTCCTCTACACCTCTGGAACTATTCGGAGGCCTATGGAAAACTCCCAACAGGGTGACCTCTCCTTTCCTGTTTCTAACCTCAGCCCATATTACCTCTGTTGACAAGTACCCAAACATCCTTTCTGCAACTGTAATACTGTCCTTGACCAACAATGCCACACCTCCCCCTCTTTCTCTGTTCAATCCAAGAATTTATTTCAAGCTGTTGTACTGAGGTAACTTAAGGTTTTATCAGTATAAGAGAGATGACACTCAGGTCAGACAATGCATTTTAGGTGTAAAGTCTTGTTTAGAATCTGTCCGTATCTTAACCTGGAATCAGACTGGTTTTATTTCCAAAGTAGGAATTTAGAAAATGCCACATTGACCGACTGTGTGCTTTTGATTGAAGTTGAAGGTTTCAGTATCTGCATAGGTCCTCATTCTGTTTGTTCAGATTAAGTGATTGGAATGTGAGAATGGCAGAACAATAGTGTGTCTACCTGCTAGACTGGAAAGAACAGATTGAAGGGTTTATGCCCGAAACGTCGATTCTCCTGTTCCCTGGATGCTGCCTGACCTGCTGCGCTTTTCCAGCAACACATTTTCAGCTCTGATCTCCAGCATCTGCAGACCTCACTTTCTCCTCCTGGAAAGAACAGATTGTCCCATTGGGGTGTGGGAGGGGAGGGAGGACATGATAGCAGAGAATGTAACAAGTAAAACTCACTTTTACCAAGTCAAAGAAGTGGCTATGGCCATCCGCATGTGTCCCAGTTATGCCTGCCTCTTCATGGGGTATGTGGAATAATCCTCATTCCAGTCCTACATTGGCCCCTTCCCACAACCTTTTTATTGGTACATCAATGACTGCTTCGGTGCTGCTTCATGCTCCCACCAGGATCTTGAAAAATTTGTTCATTTTGCCTCCAATTTCCACCACCTGACAACTTCCACCGTCCATTTCCAACACTTCACTTCCTTTCCTTTTGGGGAATAAACTATCGACTGCCATCCACTCCAAAACCACTGACTCCCATAGCTACCCTCACTACAGCTCATCACACCCTAGGTCCTGCAAGGACTCCATCCCATTCTCCCAGTTCTTTCGCCTATGTCACCTCGGTTCAGATGATGCCACCTTTCAAAACAGTGCTGCTGACATGGCTTGCTTCTTCCATAACCGTGGTTTCTCACCCACTGTGGTTGGCAGGGCCCTCAAACACATCCGATTTATCATCCTTGCTTCCACCTTTGACCCTCCCCATCACCCACAACAGTGTGATCGGTTTCCCTTTGTTGTCACTTTTCATCCCACCGACCTCCCAATTCAAAGGGTCATTCTCTGCCATTTAAGACAACTCCAGCAGAACACCACCACCAAACACATTTTCCCTTCACTCCTTCATCTGCATTTGGCAGGGATTGCTCCCTCTAGGACACTCTAGTCCATTTCACAACTGCCAATACTGGCCCCACCTCCTCACAACACCTTCCCATGTAACTCAGAAGGTGCAATACTTGCCCCTTCATCTCCTCCCTGCCACCATCCAAGGCCTAAATGGTCTCTCCAGGTGAAGCAGCGTTTCAATTGTACCTCCTCCAATCTTGTGTACTGTATTCGCTATATCCAATGTGGACTACTCTACACTGGAGAAACTAAACACAGACTGGGTGACTGCTTTGCAGAACATCTCTGGTCTGTGTGTAAGCACAACCCTGACCTTCCTGTAGCCAGTCATTTGAACACAGTATCTTGCTCGCATGCCCATTTGTCTATCCTCGGCATGCTGCAGTGTTCCAGTGAATCACCAGTACAAACTGGAGGAACAATATCTTATCTTCAGACTAGCACTTTCCAGGTTTATGGACTTAATATTGAGTTCAACACTTTCAGATTGTGAATTGACTCCCATTTCTTACCTTTCTTTATGCTTTACTTGTTACATTCTCTTGTTATCATGTCCTCTCTCTGCACATCACCTCCCCCCACCCCCTCACACACCCTAATGGGACTGCCTGTTCTTTCCAGTCTAGCAGGGAATTGAACCCGGGTCTCTGGCGCTGTGAGGCAGCAGTGTTAACCACTGTGCCACCCGTGCCACCCACAATCTAATCTAAATCTAAATCTTCCACCAACAGGATGTGGATGATGTTTCTTGTATTCAAAAAGGAGACCACTGGCAAGGGAAGGCAGACTCCACAGTCCCAGTGATGACCAGGGGCAAGAGACAGGGAGATGATAGGGAGATGCACTTGCAGCAATTGCACAGCTAAGGATAGCTGGTTGGTGTGTGAGTGAGCGAGTGAGTGAGTGAGTAAGTGAGCAAGCAATCGTATGAATGGCTGGGTGATGAATGAGTGGCTGGTTATATAAGTAAATGGCTGGGTGGCTGAGTAAGGAAGTGAGTGAGTGAGGAGTTGTCTGGCTGCTTGGATGAATGAGGGTGCGAGACAGGCAAGCAATTATCTTATCCGCCTCCTTCCTCAGAAAACTATCCACAAGCAAGGTCTAAGAGCAACCAGATTCCAAAGACCACTTTTGTGTGAATTCTACAATGATCAACTCAGAAGATGCCTTGCCAGATATTTTATTTTCCAAATCCTGATTTTCACTCCCCGCCCCACCACTTATTATTTTCCTGAACGAGAAAAGAAAACTTAGCATAACCTGGCATTCTCATTTTTAAATTGATTTTTTAAAACAATTATTTCTTACACAAGTGTGAATGTAAACTGTACAAAACAAAACTGCATCTAATTAGGATACACAGTTAATGTACTGAATAGCATTGAGAAAGCACACTCTCTATCACCGCCTGGTGTTGAACTGTGGTATTGCCAGCAAACAAAATATGGGTACCTCATAGACCAGAGCTGTTCTTCCAAAATAATATTGGGATGAATGGCATTTAGTGTTTGTGCTCTGCCATAAGCTTCCTGGGAATAGTATCTCACTGTCTGGCTTACCCTTTACAAAAAGTAGGATAAATATTAATTGAATGCAATGCAACCTGCACAACAATGACAACAAACTTCTACAAGTCCAGAAGCCCATTCCTTTACCCTTTAACTAGGGGAGATGGTGGCACAGTGCTAATATCTTGGAGTAATCAAGAGGTTCAGAGTAATTTTGGTGGGGGAAAAAGCACAAAGAGCTACAGATGTTGGAAATCTGGAACAAAAATTGATGGAGCAACTCAACAGGTCTGACAGCATCTGTGGAAGGAAGACAGAGTCAATGTTTTGTGTCCCATTGAAACATTGACTCTGCCTTCTCTCCACAGATGCTGCCAAGCATGCTGAATTTCTCCAGCTATTTTTGTATTTGTTTGTAATGTTTGGTGCATACATGTTCAAATCCCACCATGGCAGATGGTGGAAATCTAAAAAAAAAGGTGTGCGCTAACACCTAGCATCACTTGCAGTTGCACAGCGCAGGATTCCAGAAACAAGCACACACAAGGATTTTGTCCATATCAAATCCGTGCATGCACGGTCAAACCCTGTGTCATCATGTAGAATTTCGATAGCGTCATATGCAAAGGAACGATGTGTGTGCAGAAAAGGAGCACGCTATTGAAATGGAGTTCAGCAGGGGCAGTGATGGAGAGGGATGGGGAAATGGGGATGGGGGTACTGAAATGGAGTGAGGTCTCAGAAGCAGAGAAGGTAAGGGGAAAAGGACTGGCGTGGGAGAGAAAAAGGATCGGGTAGAGGGGGCAGATGGGAAGGGCAGACGGGGGTACAGTGAAGTGAGGAGAAAGGACCACTTCTTCTCTCTCAGCACCCCCACCCTCTCCCTTCTTCCCCACCACACACCCACCCCCTCACAAATCCCCTCCCTCCCACCATTATAGTCAACATCTCACACATAACCACACCAAACCTCGGGGTGCAATCCCTTGCATTGTTTAATATTGTGAGTAAAAACAATGACTGCAGATGCTGGAAACCAGAGTCTAGATTAGAGTGGAGCTGGAAAAGCACAGCAGGTCAGGCAGCATCTGAGGAGCAGGAATATCAACATTTAGGGCAAAAGCCCTTCATCTTGTTCAATATTGTGCCTATTTGATTTCCACAATTTCGCACATTGGTGATGAACCTGTTTAAATGTGTGTCCATTGGTTCCGGTAAACACACATGCATGGATTTTGATGCAGTGCGTAATGTGTATGTGTGTGGTGTCAATAGATATGGCTGTGTAAAAGAAGCTAGTCTAATGGTGACTATATGGTGATTGTCATAAAAATCCATTTGATTCACTCTTGTCCTTTTGTGAAGATAGTGTCTGTCTTTACCTGATCTGGATTAGTGGTGCCGGAAAAGCACAGCAGTTCAGGCAGCATCCGAGGAGCAGTAACTGCTCCTCAAATGCTGCCTGAACTGCTGTGCTTTTCCAGCACCACTAATCCATAATCTGGTTTCCAGCATCTGCAGTCATTGTTTTTACCTTTACCTGGTCTGGCCAATACATAACTAAATTCGCTGAGATGTGATTGCCTGTTATGTTGACTGTTCTATTGACAGCCCTCTGAAATGGCCAGGCAAGATGAAGGGTGATTAGAAATGGGCAACAGAAGTATTGAAAAGTAGAGGGCACAGTTTTAATGTGCTTTACAAAACACGTAAATGTAAGCTGAGAAAATTTTTTTTGCACAATAAGTAATTAGTATCAAGAGTGCACTGCCTGGAGGTGTGATGGAGGCAAATTTGATTGAGGCATTCAAAAGGACAATAGATTATTATTGAAATAGAAACAATGTTCAGGGTTACAGGGAAGAGTTAGGAGTTTGGCATTAAATCAAAATTCTCAGACAGCTGAGGAAGACACAATGGGCTGAAAGACCTTCTGCAAGTTAACAATCCTGAGATTCAGTAGTTGAAGCGGTGAATACTAAAGGCATATATACATCTCAAGAAAATCACAGGTTTCCTCCTTTACCAGTACAACTTTAGACAATTTCAACCAGATTAGTCATTGGGCCACCATAACTAACATTAACATGCTCATGTGTTAAGGGAAGAAATCGGAAGGTTGTTGTTTTTTGCTACTCTTCAGTAATTTTTGCTGAGGGTAGGTAAGAAAAAAAAATTGCATTTGAGGATAGGATTTCAGTTGGTTGTGAAGTTTTCCCTCACCCACTGAGAGGAAAGGAGGGAAGAAATTAGCAATCAGTGTAACAAAAGATCAAATGGGTTAAAATGCAGATCCTGGAGATCAGAGTTGAGAGTGTGGTGCTAGAAAAGCACAGTAGGTCATCTGAGGAGCAGGAGAATCGACATTTCAGGCATAAGCCTTTCATCAGGAATAATGAAATGGAGCATGACTGTGAAGCTTCATGGTAGCTTGCTGGCTATTGGTAAATTAGACTCACATGAAGAATGGCCACATGGGATAAATATCAAGTGGTTGCGAATACCTACAGGACTTTTGTGTATACATAAGTCACTACGTGTGGGAGATGAGGTGGAGAAAAAAGCTATTATAGATAGAACACAGGGAATATATATCATTTTTTTATTTTTAAGGAAAACATTTGGGATAAGTGCATTAATGAGTGAATTGCACACTATTACAGGTAGAGCACAGGGTATAGGTATACCCTTCCTGATGAAGGGCTCCTGCTCAAAACATTGATCCTCCTGCTGCTCAGATGCTGCCTGATCTGCTGTGTTTTTCCAGCGCCACAGTCTCGACGCTGACATTTAGCTGTTTACTTGACTGCAGCATGTCAATAGACCAAAGCATCAAGGCAACAGTGACCATGCTCATCACTTTTTTGGAATTATATTATCTAACAAACAAATTGATCAGCAGATCTTTTCAGTACAGAAAAGCAATTCATACAATCACAGTTCCATACAGCAGGCTATTCGACCCATTTGGTGTTGGCTGTTTGCAAACACCCTCTAATTAGTCTCCCCATCCTGCTGTTTCTCCAAAACAGTACAGTTTTTTTTCCCCTTTATTATTATACACTTATTATCATTGGAAATAAAGGATTATAAAGAGACAAGATATTTATAGATGTGCATACTGCTTAATCTTCTGAAGAATGTATTTCATGAGGATTCCAACACCATCCTTGCACCTTCTTAAGGACTTGCCTGAAAGGGTCAGGAAAACATTTGGGTTAAGTAAAAATTTTGTCAACTGTTTCATCATGCTCAAGAATCTTTGAAGATCCTGGTCTGAACTGAGCTTGGAGTGGGGAAATTCATAATGGCTTTATTCCTTTGTCGATTAGCAATTATGTCTTCATTATGGACAATGTATCTCAAAAAAAGAATGAATTCTGTAGAGAGGTCACACATGTTATTAAGTGGGATGTCCTCTTCTTGTAAAAACTTTAACAACATCATGTTCTCTCTGATCATGGATCAGTATGTCACCCACATAGCATTTGCCACTGCAACAGCCATGAAAAATGTAATACAAAGTTCATTGAAAAATTGTAGGGGCAGGTACAATTTTAGGTGGTAATCTTTTAAAACAGAATCTTCCAAAGAAAGTTATAAATGTGGTAAGCAACCTTCCTAGAGTCATGTCAACGGTGGGCATAGAGTGAATTTCTGTCACTATTGCCTTGACGAATTGTGTAAGGCCAACACAAATTTGAACAGTACTATTAGTCTTGGGTACTCTAACCATACTCAAACACCGTTCCACTGTTCAGAAGAAGTCATACTAGACTTGAGATAGACTCTGTTTCTCGAAGGGCTTATCCCTGAAATGTCGATTCTCCTGCTCTTTGGATGCTGCCTGACCTGCTGTACTTTTCCAGCACCACACTCTTCGACTCTGACCTCCAGCATCTGCAGTCCTCATAGGTGTTGCCAGGCTTGTTGAGTTTCTGCAGTCATTTCTACATTAATTTTTGAACACCACTCTACTGGTTTTGTGATCCGAAAAATAATACTCATTATTGTCATTTCTGCAAATTGGTTCTCAAATTATTTCATTTATGGATGCAGTATTTGCTGTTAAATAAACAAGTTTTGTAGTATAATGCTTTATTTGATTTTTAACCTTCCGAACTTTTTGAAAAAAATGGGGAAATTCACCTTCAAAGGAACTCTTTAGCTTGTGTTGTTTAAGTTTCTCCACCTTTTCAATGAGATTGAGACCAAAGCACCTTTTCACTTCGGTGTGAGATCTCCTAGTTGTGTGTGTACATGTGTGGTATTAGGTGTCCCATGTGTTGGAGGCTTGCTTGTAGTGTGATACCCCTGAACAACGTAAATGAACTTCTGTTAGCTGTAAGCAATATGTTATCTAGCATAGTATGCTATCTGATAATATTGTGACACTTGCTCCTACATCTAACTTGAAATTGACGTAAATGTCAACAATTGTGGGAGAGTCGGGGACAGAGTTGAGTATGGTAGTCATTCCAAAACAGAAAGTGCTAGAAAAGCTAAAAGGTCTAAAAACTGATAAATTTCTTGGTCCTGATGGGCTACATCCTAGAGTTTTGAAGGAGGTGGCTGAGGAAATGGCGGAGGCATTGGTTGTGATCTTTCAAAAGTCTCTGCACTCAGGGAAAGTCCCAGCTGATTGAAAATTTGCTGTTGTAACTCCCTTGTTCAAGAAAGGATCAAGAAAAAAGTAAAATTATAGGCCGATTAGCCTAACCTTGGTTGTTGGTAAAATTCTAGAATCCGTCGTTAAGGATGAGATTTCCAAATTCTTGGAAGTGCAGGGTCAGATTAGGACAAGTCAGCATGGATTTAGTAAGGGGAAGTCACGCCTGACAAACCTGTTAGAATTCTTTGAAGAAGTAACAAGTAGGTTAGACCAGGGAAACCAAGTGGATGTTATCTATCTAGACTTCCAAAAGGCCTTTAATAAGGTGCCTCACTGGAGGCTGCTAAGTAACGTGAGGGCCCATGGTATTCGAGGTGAACTATTGGCATAGATTGAGGATTGGCTGTCTGACAGAAGGCAGAGAGTTGGGATAAAAAGTTCTTTTTCGGAATGGTAGCCAGTGACAAGTGGTGTCCCACAGGGTTCAGTGTTAGGGCTGCAGCTGTTTACTTTATATATTAATGATCTGGATGAAGGGACTGGGGGCATTCTGGTGAAGTTTGCCGATGATACGAAGTTAGGTGGACAGACAGGTAGTACTGAGGATTTGTGGAGGATGCAGAAAGATTTAGACAGTTTAGCAGAGTGGTCCAGGAAATGGCTGATGAAATTCAATATGAGCAAATGCAAAGTCTTGCACTTTGGAAAAAAGAATAGATGCATGGACTATTTTCTAAATGGTGAGAAAATTCTTAAAATTGATGTACAAAGGGATCTGGGAGTGTTAGTCCAGGATTCTCTAAAAGTTAACTTGCAGGTTGAGGCTGCGATTAGGAAAGTCAATGTATTGTTGTCACTTATCTCAAGAGGATTGGAGTATAAAAGCAGCGATGTGCTTCTGACACTTTATAAAGCTCTAGTTAGGCCCCATTTAGAATATTGTGTCCAATTTTGGGCCCCACACCTCAGGAAGGACATATTGGCACTGGAGCATGTCCAGCGGAGATTCACACGGATGATCCCTGGAATGGTAGGCCTAACATATGATGAACGGCTGAGGATCCTGGGAATGTATTCAGTAGAGTTTAGAAGGTTGAGGGGAGATCTAATAGAACTTACAAGATAATGCATGGCTTCGAAAGGGTGGACGCTGGGAAGCTGTTTCTGTTAGGCAGGGAGACTAGGACACATGGGCACAGCCTTAGTATTAGAGGGGGTTAATTTAGAATGGAAATGAGGAGACATTTCTTCAGCCAGAGAGTGATGGGCCTGTGGAATTCATTAACATGGAGCGCAGTGGAGACCAGGACGTTAAATGTATTCAAGGTAGAGATTGATAAATCCTCAATCTTGCAAGAAATTAAGGTCTACGGGGAAAGTGCAGGTAAGTGGAGTTGAAATGCCCATCAGCCATGATTAAATTGTGGACTGGACCTGATGGGCCAAATGTCCTTACTTCCACTCTTATGTCTTATGGTCTTATGGTTGAATGTACCAATATGTTTGTTCTGAATCAATTCCATAATTTAGGAAAACTTTGAATTTGTCTTCTACCGGAGACTGTTTTACCAAATGTATCTCTTTGTGTCAATAATTCTTTGATATTTTGCTTTTCTGTGGCTATGTCCAGCTTCAGCACATTTTCTGTAAGTGACCTTTTATTTTACAAACATTTAGCTTTAATAGCTTGTCACTACTCACATCTATGAGGTTGTTTTGCTCCTTAGTGTTGTCAAGGTCATCTAGTGTCTGTCCTATTTGCTGCATCGGTTTATTGGTTTAAGTGTGGTTTGTGGTTTTGCACCTTATGAATTTAATGGATTTCTATGATCCCTGGCGCCAAGTTTGATCTTCCCCCTTTGATCAGTTGATCTGTGTTACTTCCAGACCTCTACTTCACTTTCTACAGTGTTTCTCTAGCATTTTGAAAATAGTGGCAGAATCTGATAGAGTCAGCATGGATTTATGAAAGTGAAATCTTGCTTAACAAATCTACTGGAATTTTCTGAGGCCATAACAAGTAGTATTGATGGATGGAGCATTAGGTGTGGTTTATTTAGACTTTCAGAAGGCTTTCAAAAATGTCCCACTTAAGAATTCATATGTAAAATTAAAGTGCATAGGATTGGGATAGTGTATTGAGATGGACAGAAAACTGGTTGGCAGACAAGAAATTAAGAGTCAGAATGGCAGGCAGTGACAAGTGGGCATCACTTCTAGAAGCCCTAACTATTCACAATGCACATTAATGATCTGGATGAGGGAACTAAATGTAATACCTCCACACAGCTGAATGGCAGTGTGAGCTGTTGGAAGGTGATTCTTTATTGTAATTTAGACAAGCTGAGTGAGTGGGCCAATGTGTAGCAGATGCTGTATAATGTGGATAAATGTAGCGTTATTCACTTATTTTAGCAAAAACAAGGAGGCAGGTTATTATCTAAATAGCTATAATTTGAGGGAGGGGGATATGCAATGAAACCTTGTATGTCAGTTGCTGAAGGTAAACATCCAGGCGCAGCAGGTGGTAAAGAAGACAAATGGTATGTTGGCCTTCATAGTGAGAGGATTCAAGTACAGGAGCAAGGATGTATTGCTGCAATTATATAGAGCCTTGGCAATACCATACCTGGAATATTGTGTGTGCACTTCCGATTTCCTTATCTGAGGAAGAATGTTCTATTGAAGGAGTGCAGTGAAGATTTACCAGAATGATTCTTATGATGGCAGGACTAATTATGAAGAAAGACTGAATTGGTCAGGATTATGTTCAATGGCGTTCAGACAAATGAGGGGGGAGCAATCCTAAAAACATATAAAATTCTAACAGGACTAGTCAGGGTTGATGTTGGGAGGGTATTCCCAATGACAGGGGAATCCAGAACCAGGGGTCACAGTGTAAGGATATGGGGTAAACCATTTAAGAATGAGATGAGGAGAAATGTTTTCACCCATGGAGTGCTAAGTCTGTGGAATTCATTACTACAGGAAGCTGTCAAAGCCAAAAGATTGTATGATTTCAAGAAGGAGTTGAACATAGCACTTGGGTCTAAAGTAATCAAAGAATTTGGGAGAAAGGTAGGAATGGTTTATTGTGTTGGATCATTAACCATGATCATAACGAATGACGATGCAGGTGCAAAGGGATGAATGGCCTGCGTCTCTCCCTAGTTTCTATGTGTATCAGATCTTAAGACCATAAGACTATAAGGCATAGGAGCAGATATTGTGGGCGGCACGGTGGCACAATGGTTAGCCTGTGTGGAGTTTGCACATTCTCCCCATGCCTGCATGGGTTTCCTCCGGTTTCCTCCCACAGTCCAAAAATGTGCAGGTTAGGTGAATTGGCCAAGCTAAATTTCCCGTAGTGTTAGGTGAAGGGGTAAATGTAGGGGAATGGGTCTGGGTGGATTGTGGGTCAGTGTGGATTTGTTAGGCCAAAGGGCCTGTTTCCACACTGTAAGTAATCTAATCTAAAAAATTAGGTCATTCAGCCCATTGAGTCTGCACCACCATTCAATCATGGCTGATAAGTTTCTCAACCGCTTTCTTCCTGTAACCTTTGATTCCCTTGAAAATCAGGAACCTATCTATCTCCGTGTTAAATATACTTAATGACCTGGTCTCCACAGCCTTCTGTGGCAGCAAATTCCATAGATTCACGACTATCTGGCTGAAGACGTTTCTCCATATCTTCTTTGGTTGTATTAAATTTGGTGAAGCCTCATTAGCAACACTTAAGACAATATGGCCACTTATGCATTCTGACTTTAAGTCTCCATATTTACATTTTTCCATTCGTCTGTAGAAATATTAAGTAATTTATGGATTCTCCTGGATGGTGTATTCTTCTGTTAAATCTCACTTTTAAGAATTGTATTAGTTTTGAGGTTGAAATAACTGTCAAAGGCTCCCATGAGCTCTTCGAATGTGTCTGTAGCTTCTTTTAACTCTTGATGAGGAATAACATCAGTTGCCATAATCCCTATTGTGTACAGAAGTGTATTATTTTGTTCTGCACCTGACTTGATATCAAGTTTAGAAGTTATCCCATATTTTGCAGTTGTAAAGGGGGAATTTAAACCTTTTGCAGCTCAGTTTGAAAAAATCTTCCATCTTATGCAGATGTAATGGAGATTTCCTCCCTTTCCATGATCAGACCAGAATCACTCACTTTTTTAAATTGCCCCAGTGCTTATCTGTTTTATGAGACTAGCTTCTTGATTTCCCAAAATTTCTAGTCCCAGAATATGCAATTTTCTCTCTTGGCCCTGTTGGTTCCATGTTTTTCTGCAACCATGCCTCATGGTATCAGTGCTATGGCAGCAATAGTGATTTGAGCTGCAACTTTTTAAAAAATTCCCACATTTGCAGCCTCGTCACTGAGCTGTTTAAGGTTTCCTTTTTTTAATCATGCATTTTTATTACTTTGACTCACATAGTCTCCAATGTAAGTTTGTTCACTGGCTGAACTTGGACTTGAGACTGATCCTACAGCCCTGTGATCCAGCGTGTACCTCTGCCCTGGAGTTGCAAATTCTTTTTGTTCCAGTATTTGTCTAATCAAGACTGAAATAGTTTCTTGAATAAAACAAATAACTGTGAAGCTGCAGAGCTGAACAAAAACAGAAAGTGCCGAAGAAAATCAACAGATCTGGCAACATTTGTAGAGAGAAAGATTAATACTTTGAGTCCAGTGACACTTTGTCAGAATTGAAAGAAGGCGGGCAAAGGGGATATTTATGCTGATGAAGGGACTGGGGTGGGGGAGAAGTGATGGATACTGTCTATCTGGAATGGATAGGAAGTTAGAAGTGTTCTCTGTAACTTCACCTGCCAATGTGCAGACGTTGAAGGGTAATATGCAGAGCAGAAGCTTTTGACCAAACAGAAGATATGTACCGACATGTGACTTGATTTGATTTGACTTTATTATTGTCACATATACTGATATACAGTGAAAAGTATTGTTTTGCATGTTATCCAGACAAATCATACCATACATAAGTACATCAGGGTAAATGAACAGAATGCAGAATATAGTGTTACAGCTACAGAGAAGGTGCACCTTTAATATACAAGAGGTTTATTCAAAAGTCTGATAACAGCCAGGAAGAAGCTGTTCTTGAATCTGTTGGCACATGCTTTCAAACTTTTGTATCTTCTATCAGATGGAAGAGGGTGAAAGTGAGGTATAATCGGGGTGGGAGGGGTCTTTGATTATTTTAGCTGCTTTCCCGAGGCAGTTGGAAACATAGACAGAATCAGTGGAAGGAAGGCTGGTTTTCGTGATGGACTGAGATATGTTCACAACTCTTTATAATTTTTTGTGGTCTTGGGCAGAGCAGTTGCCAAACCATGCTGTGATACATCTGGATAAGATGCTTTCTGGGGTGCATCTACAAAAATTGGTAAGAATCATTGTGGTCATGCCACATCTCATTAACCTCATGAGAAAGTAGAGACATCAATGTGGTTGGACCAGTATAGATTGTTGGTGATCTTTACTCCCAGAACTTGAAGTTTTTGACCATCGCCACCTCAGCACCATTGATACAGGCAGGGGTGTGTCCTCCATTTGCCTTCTCAGCGGCTGCCCACTTACAGGAAATGTTGCAAGGAGGAAATTGGCAAAACTCTGGCTTCAATTGAGATATAGTGTATGAATGCACCTGGCATGGTCATCCTGTGTGACAGGGGCCGGGGTGAAAGATAGGTAGGTGGAGCAAAGATGCTTTTTACTTGCCACAAAGTAAGTTTTACTTCGACATGCAATGATGTTTCTGAGAAGACTGCCATTTTTTTATTGCTGTCTTGCTGTATTCCAACGTGTTAGTAGTGGGTTTCTTGGCTAGGAATTGACAGCTTGTGATCAGAGCAATGTTATTGGACAGTATAGACAGCTAATTGCATGACAGGATTTTCACAGCCACCTCAACTCCACACTGTAAGAAGAAACAGAAACTGAAACTACACCTTAAAAATATTATATCAAGTAAAGATTGCACATGGTGTGGGGTAAAACATGCTGAAAAAATATTTATTTCAAAACATTTATTTTTAAAATTATGTTCAAAATTTCTTTTTATTAACCAGTTGATAACACTTCCTGATGATGAAATTATTTTTACTAGTCAAGTTCCTTTGATCATCAAATTTTATGAATTACATCACTGTTAAAACCAGTAAAGGGTAAATATTTTAAGAAGTTTCAAATGGCATAATGGGAGCAGTAAAGTTGAAACTCTCATAGATTTCATTATTGCCAATTCCGAGACGTGTGGGCATGAGTGGGATGGGCAGAGGGACTGTGACTTCAAGATATCTGTGCTAATTTACACATGCCCAATATCCTAAAATTATGGTCGGCTTCAAAAGAATGGTAATACTGAACTATCAGTAAAAATGTCAATATTGACCCGTACCATTCAAGACAATGAAAAACAGAGGAACTGACGTACCTCCTTTATCATTATGACACCATAACTAAATTCCTGACTTCATATTCACCAAATTTCACCAAAAGCCAACTGACATTTTTAAAATTCATTCATAGGATTCATCACTGCTGCACCAGCACTTATTGCCCAGAGAGAAGTTAAGAGTCAACCACATTGCTGTCAGTCTAGAGTCGTATGTAGATCAGACCAGGTAAGGATCGAAGATTTCCTTCCCTAAGATCATTAATGAATCTGATGGGTTTTTCCTCTGACATTTAGCATGAGTGTCATTAAACTCTTATTTACAGATCATTAGTGAATTTAAATTCCACCATTTGCCTTGGCAGGATTTAAACCCAGGGTCCCAGAACATTATCTGAGTCTCTGGATTAAAAGTCTAGTGATAACACGACTGGACCATTGCCTACCCCTATCAGGATAATGGGTGTAGTTTCCAGCATTCAACCAACCTGAAATGTGCTGACAGAGGTTGGGCAGTCTTACTTGACTTATCCATTAAAATATCCAACCATTGGAAAGCAATAATCAGAAGTAATGGAATTTTGACCTATGGAAGCAAAACTAAATTAAATAAGTAAATGGAAGGCATAACCTTTTTAAACAGTGCTCTAATTAGACTACACTTCCAGTGTTGTGTTTAATTTTGATTGATAATTCACAAGGCTTAACTGCCTTAAATTCAGTCAGTGGTTAGGGATAGGTGGGTGTGACTACAAGACAGGTAGAGGGATCCAGGAGGTAGTGTTGAAGGAGCCTCAGTCCTTGAGCTTGTCTAATAGGCTTGAGATATTTGCTCACTGTGTGGATGAAAGTAGTGGCAAACTACCATAGCAGTGTGGGAACCATTCAAGAATAGGCAGATGTGAAAGGTAATTTCGGTTTAAACTTTAAGATGTGCCTGGACCACAGACTGATCTATAATAAAAGACAAAACCTTTGTTTCTTTTCTAACAACCATTTTATATACTCAAAAGTAGAGTAGTTTAAATTGTGCAGAATGCTGACAATTTGTGAGCGATAGTAAAAGCAAGCAGGCTCTTGATTAATGAAGCCATTCACACAGCAGAGAAGGATGAGTCCTTGGCTGATAAGACTCCAGGATGGGAGTACGACTTGAGACATCTGTTTCAGATTAAAGCTTTTGACTGATAAGACTACAGGGTGAGAAAAACAACAAACTTTGGAGACTCTGGAGCCTTTTGTTGCAGACTTTGTGATAAAAATAATGATGTTTTTAAGAATGTGAACCTCATGGCTTGTTGGAGCCAAGGAGAGGAGGGACTTGTCCTATAAATAATGGAGACTTTGTAAGCCTCAGCGCGCCTTTTCTTTAAGGGTGCCCGACTCTGCAGACTTGACTTGTTAATAAAACTTTGTTTTCCTGAATTTGTCTAGAGCGATTATTGAGAAGCGATTTTCGTTTCTAACAGCAGAGAAGAGAACTGTCATTGTAATCAGGGACAGTATAGTCAGGGAAATAGACACTGTATTCTGTGGCCCAAAGGTTGTGTTGCCTGCCTGGAGTCTGGGTTCATGATATCTCATCTGGGCTATAAAGGAATTTGGAGTGGGAGGGAAAAGACTCAGTTGTCATGGTCCATCTACCAATATTGGAAGGTGCTGTCTAAGGATCTTTAGTGAATTTCTGCAGTGCATCGTGTAGAAAGTACACACTGTTGCCTCTTAGTGCTGGCAGTGGAAGGATTGAATCTTTCAGCTGCTAGACTCTTATTACCCTTTATGTCACCCCTTGGAACCAGCTTCTTCCACTGCGTTGTCGGCCATCTGTACTGATGCAACTTGTTGTTTTTTTGCTTGTCTGAATTTTTTTGTGGATTTTATTGCGATGAAAGCTGTTGATGCTGTAATGGGGCAATCTGGATGAAGAGTGTTTGAATGGTCAAATCAAAAATGGCCTGAATAGTTACCCTTACATGTATTTGTCTATAGTAGTAAGGCACGGTACTAAAGATTGCCGTTAAAATTGTGAACTGCAATAGTGACAAAATTGCAAATACATTTGAAGAACACAAGTGATTTGGATGTGAACATAGGAGGTAAAGTTAGTAAGTTTGCAGATGACAACAAAATTGGAGGTATAGTAGGCAGCGAAGAAAGTTACATCAGAGTACAATGGGATCTTGATCAGATGGGCCAAGGGGCTGAGGAGTGGCAGATGGAGTTTATTTTAGATAAATGTGAGGTTTGCAGCATTTTGGAAAAGCAAATCAGAGCAGGAATTATACACTTAATGGTAAGGTCCTTAGGAGTGTTGCTGAACACAGAGACCTTGGAGTGCAGGTTCATAGTTCCTTGAAAGTAGAGTCGCAGATGGATAGGATAGTGAAGAAGCATTTGGTATGCTTTCCTTTATTAGTCAGAGCATTGACTATAGGAGTTGGGAGATCATGTTGCAGCTATACAGGACATTGGTTAGGCCACTTTTGGAATATTGTGTGCAATTCTGGTCTCATTCCTGTAAGAAGGATAGAGTTCATAAAAGATTTACAAGGATGTTGCCAGGGTTAGAAGATTTAGGGAGAGGCTGAATAAGCTGGGGCTGTTTTCCCTGAAGTGTATAGAGGTTTGTAAAATCATGAGGAGTGTGGATAAGATAAATAGACAAAGTCTTTTCCCTGGGGTTGGCGGAATCCAGAACTAGAAGACAGGTTTCGGGTGAGAGGGGAAAGATATAAAAAGGACCTAAAGGGCAACTTTTTCACATCGAGGGTGGTGCAGCTATGGAATGGGCTGCCAGAGGAAGTGGTGGAAGCTGGTACAATTACAACATTTAAAAGGCATCTGGATGGGTATATGAAGAGGAAAAGCACAACAGGTCAGGCAGCATCCAAGACACCTTCCTCGGATGCTGCCTGACCTGCCTTTTCCAGCACCACACTCTGCACTCTCATCTGCAGCCCTCACTTTCGCCTTTAGAGGGAATATGGGCTGTTTTATATGCTGGCAAATGGCACTAGATTATCTTAGGATATTTGATCGGCATGGACGAGTTGCACCAAAAAGGTCAGTTTCCATGCTGTACATCTCTATCACTCTAAATGAGTTGCGAGATGCAGCGCTAATCACTGATTGACAGGTCGCGCTCAGGAGGATGAGCAAGAAGCACGTGACAGGCCCGCGCCGCTGGTGTTGTGCGCATGTCAGTCCAGTTTGTTGTTGTTGCTGCTGGTAGCCGGGAGCTGAGTGAAAATGGCCGCTATGCGGAGCCAAGGCTGAGGAGTGGGGGAGGATATTTATTTAATTTCTTCTCCTTGTTTACGTTACCAGGGTCACGATGGAGGCGGGACGGTTTGCAGAGGGGCTTGTCGAAGGGAAAGAAATTCGTATAATCGGGTCGGAGCTCGTGGAAAATTACACGGTGAGAAGGATGATATTTGGCTGCAGCTGGGGCTTGGATCTCGGCTGAACTGCAGGATGCGGGGCCCAAAGAGAAGGAACCGGTTTTTAAATTGGGTGGAGAGGCATCACCTTCTCTATCACTTGCTGCTTGTCACCAAGTTGCCCTCAGTCTGCTGACATTAGGCAGCGGCAGTATTTCAATTTTAATCTAAAATATATCACAATTGGTTATTGTTATTGGATCCAAGATGAATTTAGGCGCGTATACGTGGAAATGTTAATATATTTTTACATTCCTTTTCATGAGCGCGACTTGTATGAAGCTCGGTAGAAACGGGTTACAACCTCTTTTCCTATTGCCTTCCTTGTCCAGCAAGTGGATCAGATTAATTTTTCTCTTCAGACTTACTAGTATCTTTTTGATGTATACAGTAGATTGTATGGGGAGTTCCCGAATCCGTCTTTTTACCCTTCCTATGAGGTGTCCAGTTTCTTCCCTCGTCTTTAAAGTTGGATTCATTGTTACCTCTGTAGTTGGATGCTCTCAACTCGGGTGGTGTTCGTGTTATGATTGTCACATGTACTGCTGGGTTCATAAGAGGATTGGAAAGCGATTGCATAAGTTTCTGATTATTATTTAATGTTTTCCCAGATGGAAAACTATCTGCTTGAGTGTGGGAAACATTAGTTGTGTTTGAATAGTTGGTACTCTGTCAAGGTTCACATGTGACATGCGAAAATCTCCAACCTTATGATCCACTAGTAAATCTGTGTACCTCCAATTCTAGGCTTGTGAGCATTCCAAATGATGACTGTGTCTTCAATTGCTAAGAACTTAATTTCTACAATTTACTTTGTAAACTTATCCATCACTCTCTTTCCTCCTTCATGACTTTCATTGAATCTTGCCTCTTTCACCAGGCTGTTGGTCACCTGTCTTTGTATGTTCTTTCTGAACTTGATATCAGATGTGTAATTATTCTTATGAAGCACAGAATCTGGTCCTACACTTAAGACGCGCTATAATGTATATTGTTTCCAGTCAACCCAATAAAGCAAGAAGCCAATTTCAGAACAAATAGGCATGAGAAAAGATTCTAATGAAATTAATAAATGTTCTGGTGAGATCAGTAGGGCCTGCACCAATACTGCTTTTATAACTGGATGATATTCATGACTATGTTCACTTATCTTGAACTTTTGAGGAAGACTCATTGCTTTCTGACAGACTGTATTTTTTCGTTTGATCAAATCATTCTCATATGTATTCTTGTTTGAGCCAAAAGCAAATGAAAAGTTAGTGAGAAGCATTGTTGTCATTCAATTCTACATTAGACAGGCAAGAGACGTAACTGTGGGTAAGGAACTGCATTTGGCAAGAATAATGGAGGAATAGAAGTACAAGACCACTATTATTGACTTTTAAAATCTCCTAAGGTCAAAACTGAAAAGCGCTCACTTAATTATAAATTATATGCATGAACAGATGATAGGTAGAAGCCCAGCTGTAAGTTACTAACTTAAAGCCCCCTAATATTTACTGAATCCAGTCAGATCTGAAGTTTAAAAACTTATTTAACCTGATTCAACTAAAATTAGAAATGTACTTTTCTTGCTGCATTTCCAGTTTTTCAGGTGTTCATAGTAGAATCTAGAGTTGTACAGCACTGAAACGAACCCTACAGATCAATTCATCCATGCTGACTAGATATCCTAAATTGTCCCATTTGCCAGCATTTTGCCCATAAGCCCTTCATATTCATATACCCATGTAAATGCCTTTTAGATGTTGTAATCCTACCAGCCTCCACCACCACATCTAGCAGCTCATTCCATACATGCACCAGTCTATGTGGAAAAAGTTGCCCCTTAGGTATCTTTTAAATCTTTCTCCTCTTACCTTAAAACTCTGCCCTCTAGTTTTGGTCTACCCTACCTTGGTGAAAAGACCTTGGCTATTCACCCAGTCCATACCCCTCATGATTTTATAAACCTCTATAAGGTCATCCCTCAGCCTCTATCACTCCAGGGAAAAAGCCCCGACCTAATCAGCCTCCTCTTATAGTTCAAACCCTCAAACCTCTGCAACATCCTAGTAAGCTTGAACAACAAAAATAGAAATTGCTGGAAAAGCTCAGCAGATGTGGCAACATCTGTTGAGAGAACTCAGAGTTAACATTTGAAGTCCAGTGACCCTTTCTTTGAAGGGGTGACTGAACCTGAATGGTTAACTCTCACTCCTCTCCACAGATTCTGCTAGACACGCAGAGCTTTTCCAGCAATTTCTAGTTTTCTGATTTACAGCATCCACAGTTCTTTCAGTTTTATTTGTAGCTTCTGAAGTTTGAGGTTTGGAACATAAGATTATAGTGTCCTGTTTTGGAGTTTAGTTTCTGGCTTTTTTTTTATTTTTTGTGTGTCTGTCTTATGGTTTGTGTGAAAAATATTCATTGAAGTTGGGTAACAAGAAAGAATTAAAACATGCTTGTTTTTCTAATGCTTATTAGAAAGGAAAGTATGGTACTGAAGATTTTAATTGTAATAGACTTGACTTAGCATATGTAAAGTTGTTCTATATATTGCTCATATGAGTTAAAGAAGTCACCCCTTTTGAACATTCTGCATCTGTTCCTTGTAGTGCAGAATGTTGATTTTATAGCAGATTAATGCACATTGTGGAGCTCACTCTTGGCAAATCCTGCCTTGTTGCTTAAATATTCAGTAATCAATACCTGAATGTTCAAACTGTAATATTGACTTTGAAATGTGCTTTAGTTGAGAGTTAGATTTGGTTACGTCCATCCCATTTCCTGCTCTTCTGTCCTCCCCCTTCCCTTCTACAACAATGGCAGGGACCCCAGTCCTTATTTTCTATGCGACCAGCCTCCTCCCTCCAAAGCATAAGCCACCATTTCCAACACACCCAGTGGAATGCCACCACTAGACATGCATCTCCATCCCCTCCCTTGTCAGCATTCAAAAGGGACCATTTTCTCTGGGACACCTTGTCCATCCCTCCTCTTCGACTGCCGACACAACCTCACATTCATGGCACCTTCCCATACAATCACAGAAGATACAGAATTTGTCCACTTACTGCCTCCTTTCCATGACCCCAGAAACACCTTCCAGATAAGCAGTGAATTACCTGCGCTTCATTCAATTTAGTCTTCAGGATTTCTTGTTCACAGTGTCTCCGTACATGACACGAAATGTAGGCTGGGTGATGGCTTTGTGAAACACCTACATTCTATTTGTAAAATTGACTCTGAGTCTCCAGTTGCCTGCCACGTTGCACCATTGAGTTCCCATTCCAGTATTTATCTCAGGCTTGCTGTAGTCCTCCAACAAAGTTCAACGTAAGCAGGAGGAACAACACACCATCTTCTGCCTAAGGATCTTACAGCCTTCAGGACTCAACAAGTTCAGCACATAAACTTCCTCCTCCATGTTCATAACCCATCCCCCAATGTCTTAAGGTCCTGTTTTGTATGGGTACTGCCAGGAACAGAATTTCAGCTATTCAGTTTAGGATCAGCAATTTCTTTTGTTTGCCTCTCAGACATGTGCTTGCACACATATACTTTTTTTCTCCGAGCTGCTTTCAGTTCTGACAAAAGTTCAGTAGACACCTAACGTTAATGTCCTGAGTTGAATCTGTCACCTTTGTAAGTTGTCACAGTCAACATGTCCACATGGATTTTCTGAATTGCTCACTGTACTTAGAAAGAACTTTGCAGAGTGAAATCAGTGGAAGGTAGTCTCTTTGCAATATGTTGGTTTCTGAATTAATTTTTGAACCATTGTAATGGGTAGCTCTGTAAAATTATTCACTTATCGGGGTTCCCTTTCCCACTCAGTGAAGGCAGCTTGCTGGCTTCCAAGTTTGCTGATGGTCTGTGTGGAGTAGAATGCTTGACATGCTCTGTTGCAGGCCAGAAGCATATTAGCTTTGGGTGTTACTGCTGAAGGTGCGGGTGCCTGTTCTTTCAGTGCATATTCTGATTTGTTTTTGCTGTTGATCTCTGGCAAAGTTTCAGACACGATGAATCAGGATTTCTGTACACTGGTAAAAGCATGTTGACAAACCAGTTAATAAATATTTGAAATAAAAGTAAAGTGCTGGAGAAACTCAGACCTGACAGCATTGTGAAAAATGGAACAAAGTTAATGTTTCAAGTCTAGTATACCCCACTTTGGATTTGGTAAATATGTTGTGGTTCTGTTGGCCGAGCTGGGAATTTGTGTTGCAGACGTTTCGTCCCCTGTCTACGTGACATCTTCAGTGCTTGGAAGCCTCCTGTGAAGTGCTTCTGTGATATTTCCTCTGGCATTTATAGTGATTTGGATCTGCTGCTTCCGGTTGTCAGTTCCAGCTGTCCGTGGCAGTGGCCGGTATAGTGGGTCCAGGTCGAGGTGCTTGTTGATTGAATCAGTGGATAAGTGCCATGCAAGGACTGCAAAACAAAAAATCCCATGCACAAAACACTACATAGGACAAACAGGAAGACAGCTAACGATCTGCATCCATGAACACCAACTAGCCACGAAACGACATGACCAGCTACCCTTAGTAGCCACACACACAGATGACAAGCAACATGAGTTCAACTGGGACAACACTACTATTATCGGGCAAGCCAAACCGAGAACAGCCAGGGAATTCCTAGAGGCATGGCACTCATCCACTGATTCAATCAACAAGCACATCGACATGGACCCAATATACCGGCCACTGCAGCGGACAGCTGGAACTGACAACCAGAAGCGGCAGATACAAATCACTATAAATGCCAGAGGAAACATCATAGAAGCGCTTCACAGGAGGCTCCCAAGTACTGAGGATGTCACCTAGACAGGGGACGAAACGTCTGCAACACAAATTCCCAGCTCGGCGAACAGAACCACAACAACGAGCATCCGAGCTACAAATCTTCTCCCAAACTTTGGTAAATATTTGAACACAGCCAGTAGTAAATCACTTGTTGAACAGAGTCTGCACTGAATTGATGGAGAAAATGTGATTGGATTGTTGTTTATGGGTTTAATTTAACACTTAATTTATTAATGTTCATTTTATTCTTTAAAAGTTTTGTCTATAGATCCAAAACTGCATAAACATTTTTCTTGCATTGTTTCATCTTTAATAATTTTGATATTTCCTGTGTGTTGCACTACAATAGAAGATGGTAAGAAAAGTCACCTGTCACCCTCCCCCTCGCAATCAAATTTTGTACCTTTTCATATAGTGTCTTGGAATGGTATTCAATTAAATATGTGTATATTGATCATGATGGAAAAGCAATTAGGTCATTAATGTTCAGCTGGAATAGTAGGAATTTTGTGAGAAATAATCTTCCTCTGTTTCATCAGGTAGCATCGATGGAATGCTTGAAATCTGGATATTCACAAATCATGAATGCTTTAATATTTTTTAAAAATCATGGGATGTGATATTACTAGCAGTGCCAGAATTTATTGTCTAACCCCAATTACCTTTGGGAAGAAGGCAGTAATCTGTCAACTTGAACTGCTGCAGTCTGTGTGTTGAACGTAGCATCTTGATGCTGCCGGGTCAGGAATTTCTGGATTTTGACACAGTATATTTCCAAATAAAAGTTGAAAGAATTGAGATGCTGAAAATCAGAAACAAAAATAGAGATTGCTGGAAAAGCTCAGCAGGTCTGACAGCATCTGTGGAGAGAAATCAGAGTTAACTTTTAGGTCACTCAACCCGAAACGTTAACACTGATTTCTCTCCACAGTGTATTTCCAAGCTAGGTAAGATGCATCTTGGAAATTCTGATGTTCCCATTGCCTTACTCATCATTGTTTTGTGGGTGGTAGTAGCCGTGGGTTTTAAAGGTGCCATTGAAGAAGAACTCTTGGCAAGTTGTTGCAGTGTACCTTGCTGCAAACTGCATTGTATTAGCATTGGAAGTAATGAACACTTGATCTAATGGATGGCTGCTGTATGATTGCTTAGACGTTTATTGTGGTTAATTTGGTTATAAGTTACAGGGTTTTTGGTATCAGAAGGACTTTTCACTATCCTACTGCACTGAAAGAATATTAATATTTTAAAGGTACTTGTTTGATGTACTGAGGATTTTCCATGACCTGATTGCTGTTGGAAAAGCATCAAATGTGTAACTCTTCCTTCCCTAATTATTTAATTCAGTTCTGCGAATTAGTAACAGCTACTAATGAAAACCTATAATTTTCTTAGGTATATATCATAGAAGTGAAAGTTGGGAATCATCAATGGACAGTTAAACACCGCTACAATGATTTTCATGAGCTTCATGAAAAGGCAAGTTTTTTATTACTGTAAAACACTTATTGTTTTGTCACTATTCCTGTTAGTTATTAACTGCAAGTTGCGTGGCATCTTCTGGTAAACTTTCTGTGAAGCAGGTTATGCTGGGAAATCTGGTATGCAACAACACAACTATTATGTGAGTTTTCTGCAGGAGTGCACTTCAAATTGACGCAAAACTTGTCAACCGGATTTCAGTGCTTGCTCCAGTGGTTGAGGAAGCTAGCAGAAGCCCCTGAATTTCTGAACCAGTGAATATTGAATCCTTGTTTACTCTCTTTGGCAAACTAATAATATCAGTTATTTAAGAAATCAAGAGTATTACTTCACAAAGTGCTCTCCCTAGTTATCAAAAATAATGTTCAATTAAGTACACAGGTCTGATAATGTGGATATGTTGGGGCTCCTTTTTAAACCTCATTAGGGCAAGGGTTTTGTGTCTCCCTCAAACATATTTGCGGTGATGTGCTGTGGTGTTCTTTTACTTGTTATGGGCTTATAATTTTATGCTAGAGTGTATACTGCTACTACAGTATTTATTAGTTTGTTTGAAATAGGCATCATGATTAACCTGAGTCAAGTTTGATTTTGAATGCATAATTTAATGTTAAAATTATATTTATAAAATCTATAATGTGTTTTTCTTGGTATATGCCATTTTTGTCTGCACCACACTTTCCTAAAGTGGCTGGCATTGCTGTTTCATGTTGGCTAATTGTACTAATTATAGTGAATGCACATTTTGGATCATTTAAGCTATGTTCCGTGTGTCTTGAGTCTCTCAGCAAGCAATAGTATTCTCAGCTGAAGTTAGGTTATGTTTAACAGGGAACCAGTGAGCCTGCCGTCAGTGGTGGGCAAGTTGTTGGAGGGAATCCTGAGGGATAGGATGTACATGTATTTGGAAAGGCAAAGCTGATTAGGGATAGTCAACATGGCTTTGTGTGCGGGAAATCATGTCTCACAAACTTGATTTGAGTTTTTTTGAGGAAGTAACAAAGAGGATTGATGAGGGCAGAGCGGTAGATGTGATCTATATGGACTTCAGTAAGGCATTCGACAAGGTTCCCCATGGGAGACTGATTAGCCAGGTTAGATCTCACGGAATACAGGGAGGACTAGCCATTTGGATACAGAACTGGCTCAAAGGTAGAAGACAGAGGGTGGTGGTGGAGGGTGGTTTTTCAGATTGGAGGCTTGTGACCAGTGGAGTGCCACAAGGATTGGTGCTGGGTCCTCTACCTTTTGTTATTTACATAAATGATTTGGACGCAAGCATAAGAGGTACAGTTAGTAGTAAGTTTGAAGATGACACCGAAATTGGAGGTGTAGTGGACAGCGAAGAGGGTTACCTCAGATTACAACAGGATCTGGACCAGATGGGCCAATGGGATGAGAAGTGGCAGATGGAGTTTAATTCAGGTAAATGCGAGGTGCTGCATTTTGGGAAAACAAATCTTAGCAGGACTCATGCACTTCATGGTAAGGTCCTAGGAAGTGTTGCTGAGCAAAGAAACCTTGGAGTGCAGGTTCATAGCTCCTTGAAAGTGGAGTCGCAGGTAGATAGGATAGTGAAGAAGGCGTTTGACATGCTTTCCTTTATTTGTCAGAGTATTGAGTACAGGAGTTGGGAGGTCATGTTGCGGCTGTACAGGACATTGGTTAGGCCACTGTTGGAATATTGCGTGCAATTCTGGTCTCCTTCCTATCAGAAAGATGTTGTGAAACTTGAAAAGGTTCAGAAAAGATTTACAAGGATGTTGCCAGGGTTGGAGAATTTGAGCTATAGGGAGAGGCTGAACAGTCTGGGGCTGTTTTCCCTGGCGGGTCAGAGGCTCAGGGGTGACCTTAGAGGTTTACAAAATTATGAGGGGCATGGATAGGGTAAATAGGCAAAGTCTTATCGCTGGGGTGGGGGAGTCCAGAACTAGAGGGCATAGGTTTAGGGTGAGAGGGGAAAGATATAAAAGAGACCAATGGGCAATGTTTTCACACAGAGTGCTACGTGTATGGAATGAGCTGCCAGAGGATGTGGAGGAGGCTGGTACAATTGCAACATTTAAGAGGCATTTGGATGGGTATATGAATAGGAAGGGTTTGGAGGGATATGAGCCGGATGCTGGCAGGTGGGACTAGATTGGGTTGGGATATCTGGTTGGCATGGATGGGTTGGACTAAAGGGTCTGTTTCCATGCTGCACATCTCTATGATTCTATAACAGCTCTGTGCTCAAGTTAGATACGATTCTAAATCAATTGAGCAAATGGAATTAAAAATTAATGTCGTCATAGTGAGTTTTGAGAAGATTTGTAGCTCAGGTTGAATCTCTGGATATAGGTTTGCTCGCTAAGCTGGGAGGTTCATTTCTCGACGTTTCATCACCATACTGTGTAACATGTTCAGTGGGCCTCAGGCGAAGCAGTGTACATGATTCTTGCTTTCTATTTATATGTTTGGATTTCTTGAAGATGTTACCTAGTATGGTGACCAAAAGTCTGGAAATGAACCTTCCAGCTCAGCGAGCAAACCTATATCAAAAATTAATGTTACTAAACCCACATATGTATTCCAATCCTTAAGGAAACAATTTTTTTAAGGTGGTGTTAGTGCTTAAAAAAGCCTGGAGAGTTGTAGATATTGTGCCCTTGGGAAAGAGGGTGCAACTGTGTAAAACCAAAAAAGTAATTATTTTTCTTCATTCCAGAAGTTTACTCAAAAGTATATATAAAATGTTATGAAATTTAGTACTCATGGAGGCTTAGCCTAATCCAGGTTTGTTGTCATGAGTTTCTAAAGGACAGATAGTGTTTGATTGAATTTTTTTGAGGGAATCTGAATTTATTAACTAAGAGGAATGTGCGATTCATTTTGCTTGTGGATTTTCAGGTGGTTAGTAAAGTGCCAGTAGGAAACTTTAAAAATAAACTAAGACAAATATATCTGCATGGATAGCAAACTATACAGGAGTGTGTGGATACTGATATGCCCCATTAACCTCTGCTGAAGTTACCTACCTTCCTTAGCCTGTATATTATATTATTTGGATATGAGCACATGGGATATCAAATTAAGGGCTACAGTAAATGAATATTGGATGAAATTGCAAGAGGGTATGAATAGGATAGAGTGGGTGGAGTGTTCGCAGTTGCAGTTTGGCGTGGGGAACTGTAGCACAGTACATTTTCACAGCAGCAAAAGATTTGGGTTTTTGTCTTTGACATAAATATGCCAAGGCATTTTTCGAATGTACATTTGGAACACAGATTGGAAAGCAAAGATAAATTCTTATTAAAAATTTAAGAAGAATGGGATTCTGTGTTTATTATATATGGGGTATCGAAAATAAAAGTACTTTGAACAAGATATTGGCCAAGCTACAGCTAAATTATTATATCTAGATCCTGGCACTCAATTAAAGAAAAGATTGAGTTTGTTTCTGTGCTGTATAACTGTATGACACTGGGGAAACATGGAAGGTTTTTGAGTATTATTGGGAATACATGGTAATAGTTATACACAGGTTTGAGTAAATTGGAATGTTTTCAAGTGTAGCAGTGAAGATTAAGACACAAGTTGAGAAGATTACCAAAGATAGAAAGGATTGTTTTAAATACTGATAAATTTGAAATGAAAGGCAAAATGCTGGATTATCTACAGAAAAATAAATTAAGGTGAATGTTCTTTGCACAGATAGAGATTTTGCAATGTTTTCCTGTGGATTGTAATGCAGAAATGCAACATGCTTGAAAATTATTGGCTAAATTGTTTAAGGGAAGACTATTGAATAAAACAACAAGGAAATGTAATTTTATAAGAGTTCTGACTGAAAAATATAAAATGTAGAGGACTGTTTTACAAGTATTTCTATTGAGTCAAATAATGAGGCATTGCTTTGTACTTCTAGTTTTTTGGTCCTGTATATCTTTTATGGCTATAGGCAACATTGATTTGAAGTACTATATAAAATTAATTGACCTTGAGTCTTCGAATGCTGGTTGCTTAGTGGTTGGCAATGTTGCCTCACGGTACCAAGAACCTGGATTTGGTTCCAGCTTGGGTACTGTCTATGTGGAGTTTGAAGGCTCTCCTTGTATCTGTGTGGGTTTCTTCTAATCTCAAGTTTTGTCCCAGAGTCTAAAAATGTGCAGGATAGATGGATTGGCCACGCTAAATTGCTCATAGTGCCCAGAGTTGTGTAGGCGAGGTGAATTAGCCATGGGAAATGTGGGGTTATGGGGATTGGTGTGGGGTTGGGGTGTCAGTGCAGATAGAATCCCTACTGGGCAGACTATGATTCTAAGCTGGCACAGCAAAGTGGGGAACAGTGACCTCCTCCTGTTATTTCTGCGACTTCTTCATAATATTTTAATTTTTAAAAATCTTAATTTGAAAATGTTGCATTAATAGTTAAAGTGGAAAATTGTTTTCTTCTTGGAATGTGGGTGCATTTATTGACTGTCCCTTGATATGCAGAAGTGGTGCTGCCCCTTTTTAGAGACTTGCTTATCAAATTCATGCTTCCCAGGAGAAGTCACTGAGTGATATTGGGCTAGTCATGTGTATGCTTCCAATCTTTTGATAGCTTTAATGGTCAGGTGGTATTTCTGTGCGGAGTAGAATTGCCCATCTGAGAGGAAACAATTACGACTCATGCTGGCTGAGTCAGGTCAGTATTGAGTCTCGTTACATGTGGGCTGTTAGGACTTAGTTGTTCCAAAGCTATATTATTTCCACTTGCTCTGAATGTTTTTTAATGTTTAAGATAAAATTATACTTTAATTCCAAGGTTAATCATGGAAAATTTAGTGCACGAAACAGATTGAAGTATTTTCCAAGGGCAGTGGGTGGAATTTTCTTCAATCTGAAGTTGATTGCTCTTCCGAACAGAAGCTCTCTTCTCCCCCCCCCCCCTTATCTGTCAACCCCTGAGGCACACTTCGATGATGAACCTTCCATAATTAATGGAATATAATCTATCTTTTAGGGATAAAACCCACTTCCACTTGGTTCTGTATCATTTTAGTTGTTTTCTATACCTGCCATTAATTAGTGAAATCAGTTATTCTTCACTGCTCCAACAAGTTGCTCTACCTGTAATTATCATGTTGCAAAGTACTTGTTGGTTCCCATTTCCTCATACTTTAGAGAATGCTTTGCACTTGGAACAGATGCCTTTGCTTTATGTAAAAATGCAAAGACACCATAACTTTGTGGAGTTTCCTGTGGTTACTAATTGTACAGTTATGATCTGCCTGTACTGCTTGTAAACAAAGCTTTTCACTGTACTTAGGTGCATGTGACAATAAATCAATCAAATAAAAAAGAAATGTACCAAAACAACTGTCAATTCACTCTCAAGAAATGTGTTCTCTAACATCTTTATTCTGTTTTAGCTGACTGCGGAAAAGAAGATTGACAAAAACCTCCTTCCACCAAAGAAGATCATTGGCAAAAAATCCAAAACATTTGTAGAAAAAAGGCAGAAAGAATTAGAAGTCTATTTGCAAATGCTTATAGCAAAGTTCCCATTTGCTGCACCAAAAGTCTTATCATTCTTTCTGAATTTTCATCTATATGTAAGTTTTTGAGTGTAAATTTCTTGTACTCTATATTTGGTGCTTAAGCACTTGGTTTTGCACGTTTGACATAATTAATTGTTTGTATTGATAAATGCATTTATTAAGTTTAAGATAGATTAATGTGCAGGCTTTCTCCTCCCCAATCCATCACAAATTTTAAAAATGCTCTCAGTAGATATTACTGTCATTGGTAATGTTTCCCATTCTTACTTGCCACAATAAAATACTTTGATTCTTCTTAAACTGCTGTATGCAGAAATTTGATGCATGAGTGGCTTGCTTGGTCACATCCAGAAGGCAGTTAAGAACTCCATGTTGGTGTCTGACTACATTTATATATGCTAAATAGGGTAAGGATGGCTTATTTCCTTCTCAAATGATGCCAACAAAGCAGTTGTGATAATCTGACAGTTTATAGCCACTCTTTCAGATTATCGATCTTTTTAAAAAAGACAAAATTACCAAATAGTTCTGGTAAAATTTGATACAGGTTGTCAATGGTAGAAATGCAGGTCTTTTAAGGGACAGTCAGGAAAGTTCCTAATTTGACTGAGAGCAAGTTATACTCATTGGACTTTGTACTTGAGAGCCCAGTAGAATGTTCTCTTCTGGCAAGTGAAGGGACCAGATTGGAAAGATGAAAACTAATATGTGACTAAGTTAAATTAGATTTATAATAAAACTCATGTAAATCAAGAAAAACCTTTTATTGACTCACTCAACTTGTGGATAATTGTTTGCTATACATGCTTTCAGTTATTTAGTTCACTCTTCTTATTAGTCAAGTAACAATACAATTCTCAATAAGCAGTGTTATACCTGACACTAATGTCCTAGATTTTCTTGCATAACTTGCTTATCCTCTATACTTGAAATGAAAAGTTTCTTAACACGTACAAATACAGTAACTTTGTATGTGTATCAAATTTTTTTTCTGTTGAAAAAGTACACACCTCACTAATTTTCTATATCTAAACTCTTTCAACTCTACACCCCTCTGGTAAATCTGCACTATTTCCATCAGACCTCTGGAGCAATCTAGGTTTTATTTATTCCAATAGGAGAGACTGTAATCCAGAATACACAATTCTCCTGTGGGCAAAGTTTAAAAATCACCCAACACCAGGTTATAGACCAACAGGTTTATTTGGAAGCACTAGCTTTCAGAGTGCTGACCCTTCATCAGGTGATTGTCAATGTGACATTTTTAAAGTTTTTTTTTAAAGCTACACGTTACAATATCCTTGCCTTCAATTTCCCTTCTTTTAAAAGTCCTCCAAATGTCTTTACTGTTTATAAGATTGCTTTATTTTCCAAACGTAAAATGCAACTTTAAGATACTTAAGGTGCTGAAATTTGCTTTCACCCTTGGAGCTAGATAATATAGTCAGTATTATAGAAAGCAAAGAAAAATAGAGCATGCTGCACCATTCATTATGATCGTGGCTAGTCAGACAACTCAGTACTAGTCTAGTGATAATACCTCAAGAACAAACCTTTTCTGTCCATAATTAAATAAATTCCAGGCTGAAATCAATCTTTCTTTTTGTGGTATTAACACTTTAAACACTCAAATTGAAATTATATACACCAGTAATCTATTTTAGTTTCATTTATCAATATCTGATGTAATAAAAGTTCATCATTTCAACCAGATCATTGGTTACTCAATAGACTGACATAAAATTCCCTGGAAGTCCATTTGTAATATGTAAGAGAAATCTTAATCTTATAAGATCTATTAGGTATTTGTGAAGCAGAGCATATTTATAAGTCATGCATAACTAATGCTGGTTTTACAAAGAAATGTTCTAAATGATCTTTGCCTCTCTTTGTCTCACAATGCTGATTTATGAGGAATAATTCTAAGATCTTCTCAGCTTTCAGAATATCACATTGATTTTAAAATACGCCACTAAAGGAGTAGTTAATCACTGACTGAACACTCTCTAAATTCCGGAGACAGGCTTTTATGTTTTTGCATTCACAAAGTTGGTTTGTGACAAAAAAAATTCTCATTTTGAAATAGGTGAAGAATCAACTTTGGAAAAATGTATGATTCTTAATAATTATCTACCTATGTAAAACTTGGTTAAACGTATAAATCTTTTTAATTCTGTTTCCTTTCATAGGAGATAAATGGCATTACGGCTGCCCTTGCTGAACAACTGTTTCACAAAGGTATGCTTGTTGATTCTGAATTTTAAACGTTTTGACATAATGCTATTGCAAATGTCTTCTGCCTGGTGTCTTTGTTAAGACTGCAATAATTTCATTATGTTAGTAATGAAGCACGTGTATTGAAGTTATTTTTTACATTTGGACTTGGGAACTGGGTGGTGGTGGCTTGGCCAGCATTTAGTCCCCACTTGTAACTCTAATTCTAAAGCAACAATCACATTGCTGTGGAACTGGAATCATATGTAGTGCAGACCAGGTTTGGACATTAGTAAACCAGATAGGTTTTTATAACCGTTGACAATGGTCACATGGTTGCCAATAGATTAACTTTTTATTTAATATTTTTATTGATGTCAAATCCCACCATCTGCCACGGTGGGATTTGAAATCATGCCCTTTAGAACATTAGAATTTTAAAGTAGTGGCAAATAGGCTTGATTACTTTTCTGAAGTGTTTCTGAAAAGAATAAATGTAGGTCAGACATTCTTTCCAGAAAAGTGACATAATTCAATAGATGTTAACAACAGGGAATTCCTGGAGTGTTAATGGATGATTATTAATTCTGTGGTGGTTTCTGACAGGTGAGGAAAATATCAAGGACCATTAGCTTGGTTTTTTTTGAAGTTTAGGATAATCAGTGTTTTTATAAGCTTAGGAAAAACCCAGTGTTTAAAGGTTTTTGGGCACTTTAGAGGATACCTGACTGAAGCCAGATGCATTACAACAAAAAGAACAGAACAGGTCAGGGAAAGCACAGTTACCTCAGTAGAAGTGTTTAGTTTGTGCAACTTGTCAACTAGCAGTGATTTGTATTTTTTTTCCCCCAGAAGTTTGAAGGTTCTTAAAATGCTGAGAGAGTCTGAACTCTTGGTTTTGAGAGTATTCATTTAAGAAGACCACAAAATTCAGAGGAAAGAATTGAGCAAAGTCAGTTAAATTAACATTCAAGATTTGTTGTCGAGGTTACTTGGTTGATTGGTGTTTGGGGATAAATTAAGTTTTTTTTTGTTGGGTGACTTAAGATTTTTTCCTAATTCTATATCTAGATAATTTTTTTTGATTTTTGTCCTTTTATATGATAAAATTCTGTTGTAAAAGATACTGTGATTTGATTTGTCCAGTAGTACCGTCACCAGGATCACAACATTGCACTAAATGACAAACAAAAGATAAGGAGCACCATTTTGTAACTGATACCTCAATTTTCTTTCCCACCTTGAGAGGGATAAAGGCTCAACAATATTCCTTACATTTTATGCTGCATGGTATAATGTGACTAACCTTAACATTCTAGTACATATGAAAAACATTATGGCTAACAATCTCATTCTCAGTGTTACTTTATTACAGATACAAGGTGGCTTTTTGTTTTGCCTGATAAAGTGCAAACAAGTTACTTGTGGGTTTTCCTGAGGTAGAAACAAAATTTAGAAGCAATTACAGTTGCTGTATGATTGATCAAGAGTTAGAAAACAACCACATTTACTTAAGTTTCTCTTACTAAACCAGTTCCCCGTAAAATATACTTGAGTGACAGTTTTATCGGGTTTAACAGCTAAATCATCACAGCCATATTTTTAACTAAATTATCATCTTATTGTTGATAATACCGTAAGCGATTTTTTTTTTATTTTGCCATTTATGTGAATGGTAATTAAAATATAATTTTTTTGTCCATGCATGATTACACTAACTTCAGCACAGACTGTTCCACGACTAGTTACATTTGATTCTGCTGAGTAGTACAACTGTGACTGTGTTATTGGTCACTTGTAATCTTTCCTAGTTCCATGAACAGCAATTCAAAAGTCCAGTTTTAGTCAGAGCCATCATCTCAGACTTTCTGTATGTAGCTGAGCAGTTGCAGATAGGTGGCTCTGCAGCCTCATGCTATTTACCAATACCATGTTGTGAACATTTTGAGGTGAAAATAAATTCCTGGGAACTATTGATAATTTAGCGCAGTTGAGAATTGCGGCATAGAAGTTTATAAGGTATTTTCTTGATGCAGCTGAGAAAAACTGGCTTTGGAGTAATTAAGAGTGTGGTCATAGAAAATCAGTACAGGAGTAGGCCATTTGGCTCTTTGAATCTACACCATCATTCAGTATGGTTATGGATGTTCATCCTATTCAGTGCCTTATTTCCCACATTCTCCCATACCCTTGTACGCTCTTCAGCCTTAAGAATGAAATCTACTTTGTTCTTGAAAATATCCAGTATTCTAGCGTCAATCACTTTGTGGCAAGGATGTCACATAGGATTACCATTTCCTGGGTAAGGGCATTTCTCCTAATCTCAATCCTAATTTGTTTACTCTACAATCTTAGACTGTGACTCCTGATTCTGGACTGTCTGATCATCAGGAACTTGCTTCCTAAATTTGTTCTGTCTAGTCCTGTTAGAATTTTATTGGTCTTACTGTTTAGTTAAAAGGCTAACATTGTGCTGGTCATTACTTGTGACCAGTCCTGGAATATTAAGGTATTAGAGGAGGTGATGGCTGAGTAGTATTATCACTGAACTGTCAATCCAGAGACCCAGGTAATGTTCTGGGACCTGAATTTGAATCTCACCAGGGCAGATGGTGGAATTAAGAGTCTGGTGATGATCATGAATCCATTGCTGATTTAAAAAAAAAACCTATTTGGTTCACTAATGTCTTTATGGAAGGAAACTGCCATCCTTACCAGGTCTGGCCTACATGTGACTCCAGACCCACAGCAATATGGTTAACTCTACGATGGGCAATAAATGCTGGCCTAGTCAGCAATGTCCTCATCTCTTGGATGAATAAAATGCAGTCTTCAGAGAAATGATTATGGAGGCAGTCTGTAATACTTTGAGAAAGTTCCAAGGCAAATGTTTGGTTGTTTTGTTTCATGTTTACCAATTAGCTCTGTGAGTCAAGTTGTATTGTTTCGCTTTGCTGAACTTTGTCAAGTTTATTTTGTTCAAAACAATGGAATCTTGTGCTTTATTCTCTTAGTAAGTAACTGTAATGTCAAACTTTGTTTACTTTTAATAAGTTACTGCTCCCATCTGGGATTGTATAGTAATTAGGTGGTCTTGTTCAGGATTATAACACTGGCTAAGACAGAAAAGAGAGCTAGCTGATAACCTTTTAGCTGAAAATTAGTGATAAGTCTTCATCTAGCTTTTGAACTTGCCATAGTGTTTTACAGGAGCTTGCTCATCTTGGCATGCTTGTTTCCAGGAAGGAAGGAAGGAAAGAGATGTAATTTCAAGAATTAGCATGAAAGGTTGACCAGGGTGTAAATAATAAATAATATATTTGCAAATTTTCCAATTCTGAATCAACATGCCATTCATACTTGTATTCTAGCTTTTTTTTACTTCCAAATGTTTTTTTATTCTTAATTCGTTCTTATAGGTGAACAGTTGCTCTTGGTAGGTGAAGCTTTTTGTCTTCGACCACTACAATTGTATGCGATCACTCAACAGCTAAGACTAGCCAGTCCCACCTGTGCCAATGGTGATGCCAAGACTGACCTTGGACACATCCTGGATTTTGCATGTAGACTTAAGTATTTAAAGGTAAAAATGTATAATTTCAAAAAGGCAATAGTAAAATCTAATATAAACTGGCAGAATTTACACTGTCCTTTTTATAGCTTGCAAATTTTGATTTATGTCTGTTAATGTTTTCTCAATAACTTAATTAGTTGCTTATGAGGTTTGTTGTGGTGCAAAAAGCATACACTGTAAATGAAACAATCTTATTAAACCTAAATGTTTTCTGGATAGAATATTTTGGAATTAATGTGAATCATTTTATGTTTCTGTCCTTTTGATCAGGCAGTTTTGAGAATGGCATTGACCTGTTTTACATTTCTTTAAAATGCTGCTTTCTTGATTTAAAAAGAAATCTTTAACTCTATTTCGTATCTCTTTGTAAACAATTCAGCTGAAGTTTAAATTTGGCATGGGAAGAGCTTCCATTTTCATGCAGCAGAAACTGTCAATATCTCTGCTTTTTTCATTTAAATTATTTTCATTTGTAACAGATAACAGGCACCAGAGGATCTGTTGGGAGCAGTAACATTGAAGAACATCTCCTTAAATTCAATCTATCAATTTTCAAGTCTGTCCATCAAATTGAGGTCAGTAAAAGAGGGTAATTGAGTTAATTTATATTAAATTTGAGTTTTAAAAAGTTCTCTAAATCATGTTTTCCTTAGTTTCCAGCCAACAGTAAATCAGTCGAGATATAATATGACAGGGTCTGTATGTTTAAGGAAACTAATTTCTGGTTGACTTGAGATAAGTCTCTCAAAAAAGTAAGGTGTTGTAGCTGGTTTGAGTGAAATAGTGTCATTAAATTTGCGAGGAAAGAATCAAATTGATTTTTTTTTCTTGCTCTCACCCTGGATGCAGTCCAAATTACTAGAAGTTGTGGGATGCAAAAGTGAATGCTCAGTAATCAATGAAATTCCTTCCATGTGTAACTTGAGCATGATATCATCTTATGCAGCTTTGTTGTATTTTGATTTATTATAAATGCAAGTTGCTGTTCACAGCTTCTCCATCTCAGTTGAAGTATGATTCATGTTTCCAGAGAATGCATGCAAACAATTTACCGAAATGTACTATTTAAGAGTAGTAGTAAACCATTTGAGTCCTCCAGTCCACCATGCAATTCAGTAAGATCTGACTGTGAGGCCTCAACTCCATCTTCACGTTTACCCTTGGTAACCTGAGCTGCTTGACCAACAAGGGTTGATCTACCTCTCTATCAAAGATATTTAGCAATTGGCTCCATCATCTTTTGAGTAAGATGATTTCAAAGATCCCAGTTCTCAGAGTATCTCCTCATCTCTCTCTTAATTGGAAGATTGCCTATTTTTAACCTGCATTCCCAACTTCTAGTTTCACCATCAACAGTTTCAAATCCTCTCAAGATCTTGTTTGTTTCATAAATGCTTCTTATTCTTCTAAACTTCACTAGATCTTTCTTACTTGCCATATCTCAATATCAAGATTAGAGTGGTGTTGGAAATGCACAGCAGGTCGGGCAGCATCCGTGGAACATCAAAATCGACGCTTTGGACAGGAGTCCTTCATCAGAAATGAGGCTGAAAGCCTTGGAGGTGGAGAGATAAATGGGAGGGGATGAGGTTCTGGCTCTTTTTCATTCGAATCCTCCCACTTCCTCCAGACGAAAGGGGTAGCCATGGGCACCTGCATGGGTCCCAGCTATGTCTGTGTGTTTGTCGGCTACAATTTCACCAACACATTCCACCCCGACCTTAAATTCACCTGGACCATCTCTAACACCTCCTCCCCCCACCTTCCTAGACCCCTCCACCTCCATCAACAACTGACATCCCAGCCCCACCCCCTCCCATTTATCTCCCCAACACCGAGGATTCCAGTCTCATTCCTGATGAACGACTCCTGCCCAAAACCATTGTTTTTCCTGATCCTCTGATGCTGTCTGACCTGCTGTGCATTTCCAGCACGACTCTAATCTCCAGCATCTGCAGTCCTCACTTTCGCCTAGATCTCAATATCAGTTGAGCTAACTTTTGTGAATGCATTTATATTATTTATTAAATGAGGCTGAAACTGTATACAGTACTTCAAATGAGATCTCACTAATGCCTTTTTGAAATTGTAGCTAAGCATCTCTATTTGGCTATTACCCTTACAATAATTCTACCGGCAGCAAAGAGATTAATGAGCAGTTAATCTGTTTTTGAAGCAGTGGTTGAAGGATAAATGCTGATCAGGATACAGGAAGAACTTCCCTGCTCTTCAAACAGTGCTGAGCAGTCTCTACAAGAGGAAAGGCTGTTCCCAGATTTAATGTCTGTTTTGAAAAATTGCATGAGCATCTCTTAGCTACATTCCTTTTACTTTAAATTGGGTGTAAGTCTGTATGCAATGATCTTATGTACTTTGTGAATTTTAGGACTCGAGATTACAGGAAAGCAAGGGAAGCAATAAAGGAATTGAGGAATAGAGGAATCAGCAATAGAGGAATTGAGTTCCGGAGTCCTGAGGTCATGATGCAGTTGTATAAGACTCTGGTGCGGCCGCATCTGGAATATTGTGTGCAGTTTTGGTCGCCATACTATAGGAAGGATGTGGAGGCACTGGAACGGGTGCAGAGGAGGTTTACCAGGATGTTGCCTGGTATGGAAGGAAGATCGTATGAGGAAAGACTGAGACACTTGGGGCTATTTTCATTAGGGAAAAGAAGGTTTAGGGGTGACTTGATTGAGGTGTACAAGATGATTAGGGGGTTAGATAGGATTGACAGTGTGAACCTTTTCCCGCGTATGGAGTCGGGTATTACAAGGGGGCATAGCTTTAAATTAAGGGGGGGTAGATATAGGACTGAAGTTAGGGGTAGGTTCTTCACTCAGCGAGTCGTAAGTTCATGGAATGCCCTGCCAGTAGCAGTGGTGGACTCTCCCTCTTTATGGGCATTTAAGCGGGCATTGGATAGGTATATGGAGGATAGTGGGTTAGTATAGGTTAGGTGGGCTTGGATCGGCGCAACATCGAGGGCCAAAGGGCCTGTACTGCGCTGTATTCTTCTATGTTCTATGAATTCAGTGGAGACATGAAGCGTAGTGTCATTTGAAAGAGTGCAGATTTGAATTAAGCTTTGAAACTTTATTCAAATTTTTTTATTATGTGAACTTTGCAGTGAGAAAAACAGTAAAATTTAATGAAAATCATGTCCACTGTTGCAATGATCCTGCGCCATTTTGAATAATTTACGAATAAGAGAAAGAATTAGATTAGATTACTTACAGTGTGGAAACAGGCCCTTCGGCCCAACAAGTCCATACCAACCCGCCGAAGCGCAACCCACCCAGACCCATTCCCCTACATTTACCCCTTCACCTAACACTACGGGCAATTTAACTTGGCCAATTCACCTAACCTGCACATTTTTGGACTGTGGGAGGAAACTGGAGCACCCGGAGGAAACCCACGCAGACACGGGGAGAACATGCAAACTCCACACAGTCAGTCGCCTGAGGTGGGAATTGAACCCGGGTCTCTGGCGCTGTGAGGCAGCAGTGCTAACCACTGTGCCACCGTGCCGCCCTCGAAGAAAGAAAGAATAGAAAGATAGAGCTGAAAGAGAGTCCAGCTCATCAATGACAGCTGCATTGCCACCCATCCTCCACTGCCTTGCTGCTGCCTACACTGGACCAACCAACGTTGAATTTGCCACTCTTCAGGAACCATCTTTTGCTTCTGGTTCAAATCTCCTCTGCCACTGCCTCACCGCCTGTGCCGAACCCATCGATCTCAGATTCATATCTCTCACTGCTGGGTCCATCTTGTCGATGTTTCCGTGATGCCTGACCATCACCGGTCTGTCACTGCGAGCACCCGACCCAACTAACGACAATGTCACTGATCCTTTGCCACCTTGCTGATGTCGCTTCTGCCACTGTAGCAACTGCCTATTCTGATGCTAGGTCCTGTGCTTGCCCTGGATAAGTAAGTAAGGATTCATTTTGAATCTGCTCTGGGGTCGTAAACTGCCACCACGAGTCCGTGCTGGGATCCCTCTCCGCTAATGATGCCAGCCAAGTTGTGACAAGAGGTAAGTAAAGGAAAAAAAAGAGACAAGAAAAAGGAAAGAGAAAAAGGCAAACCCCTACTATGCTGCCATCTTGATGAAGTTTCTCTTGAAAACGTTGATATTTTGAGATATCATTACAAACAAAGGAGTTTACAGAGTAACTTGAGATTTTGAAAAGTTGACGTTGAGTAGGTTGGAATACTGTTTCCAGTTACTGCAAGGGGCCAGAATACTGGGACTAACTAAAATGTTATAAGGTTAAATGTAAGAGATTTAAGACAAAGTAGAAAACCCTTTTTTAATGTTGCGATATGTGCTAGCAGAACTAGTGATTGAGGCACTAAGTGGCATCGGTTGATAATTAAATAAATTTTTTAAAAAATAGATGATCAAGGGAAAAGAGTTTGAAGGATGTGGAAGTAGGTGGGCCCATAGAAATATAAACATGAAAACTTTGGTTTATTTGCCTGTCTGGCAAAACTGATAATTTGAAAATGTTATAGGATGAATGGTGTTTAATAATTGATTTAGCCTCTATTGTGATCCTGTCTGTCTTGATTTTTAACATTTGTATTGTATTGTTACAGATAAATAACTGTGAAGCTAAACAAATTATTGGACTTCCTTCACTGAAGAACTCACTAGCAACAATGAGTGTGGCTTTTACCACTGCTTCAATGAAAGTATGGACCCTCATTTTGTCTGCCTTTGAATGCTTGTGTGTATCTGTATATACATGTTGAGTCGCTTTTAGCTTGATTTATCCCTTGCCTGATGGTACATAATTTTATTGAAAAATGGCTGTGCTGTTTCAAACTATTTTTCAGTGGAGTTGCAATAATTAGCAGTCAATGAATAACATGCTGAGGATTTATTTTTGTGAAAGAGTGGAAGTAGATGCCGAGTCTGCTTGTTTGAAAGTCTAGTTTTAGTCTGAACTTTTGGAACAGACTGATTACAATGGTTTTAAATGTACCTGGATGATAAAACAGACGTGGTTCGGCACTTGTGCAGATTAGAAGAGATTTTGTGGTGCAGCAGTTTGCATGCACTTACTTCACTTGAAGGTGTCAGCATCTTGCCTGATACAGAATGGAATATTTCAATATGGTTTAGAAATAAGGTTCAGGGTGCACAGGTGCTTAACCCTATCACTGGAGACTCTGGTGGAGAAGATTCAGGTGAAAGTGATTTGATTCTGCAAAGGATGGTGAAAGGTGCCATCCTCCCCCTTTCTCTGTCCTCTAGCAGCTGTTTCTGCACTACCTGACCTCCATTCTTCTGCCTATTCTTTCTCTGGAACAAGTGGGATTTGTCATTCTGATGATTGAGCACTTCCTGAATTCTATTAAGTAAAATAGCAGATTACTTGCTTTCCTTAGATAAAGGCCACTGAGTATTTCTAGAAAAATGATGATAAACTATTGAAATTTTGACAAAATATCCCAAACAACTCGTAGTGACTTTAAATCCGTTTCAAATGCAGATTATTTCTAGCAATAGGTGAACTGTGAAATTAAGCATGATTTTAAGCAAAGCTACAATTACTCAACAACTACTTTTACTCATTTTATTTGCTCCTGGGTTGTGAGAGTTACATTGGTCATCTGCTTAGCCTGAGACGATGGATTTGAGGTTACAATTAGATCAACCTTGATCACATTAAATGACTGAGGTGCTGAATATTTACTCCTTGTTTGTTTGTATTCTTCATTGTGCTTGGGAACATTGTGCAGAGCCATCCTCTGGAACCACTAAAGTCTAAATGACTAACGCCAAATGGAGTGTTTTGGCATGGCTGAAGCATTTTGAGTGAAGGTGGGTTTGTAGAAGATGTCCGTGTTGAGTCAGTCACCATTGATGAGGGGTCTAAGGTGGTCCAGATGAACCTAAGGTGGAGGTGGAATTTTCTCTGATACCTTCGTCCCCTTCCTGGACCTCTTCATCCCCATCAACGGTGACTCACTCAACACGGATATCTTCTACAAACCCACTGACTCTCGCAGCTTCCTGGACTACACCTCCTCCCACCCTGCCTCCTGTGAAATTGCGATCTCTTATTCCCAGTTCCTCCACCTCCACCGCACCTGCTCCCAGGAGGATCAGTTCCACCACAGAACACACCAGATAACCGCCTCCTTCAAAGGCCGCAATTTCCTCTTCCACGTGGTCGATGATGCTCTCCAGTGCATCTCATCCACTGCTCACACCTCCACCCTCGAACCCCACCCCTCCAACCGCAACACCCCACCAACCTCCTGTGTACATCGTATCAGCCTCTGCCATTTCTGCCACCTACAAATGGACTCTACCACCAGAGATATATATCCCTACCCACACCTATCTGTCTTCTGTAAAGACTGTTCCCTCCGTGACTCTCTTGTTAGGTCCACATCCTCCACCTACCCTCCCGGTACCTTCCCCTGCCACCACAGGAATTGTAAAACCTGTGCCCACACCTCCCCTCCTCCTCACTTCCACGTCAATCAGAGGTTTACCTGCACTTTCACCCGTGTCATTTACTGTATCCGTTGCTCTCGATGCGGTCTCCTCTACATTGGGGAGACAGGGCGCCTACTTGCAGAACGTTTCAGAGAACATCTCCAGGACGCCCGCACCAACCGACCCCACCGCCCTTGGCCAAAGACTTCAACCCCCCCTCCCGCTCTGCCAAGGACATGCAGGTCCTGGGCCTTCTCCATCGCCATACCCTAACCACCTGACACCTGAAGGAAGAATGCCTCATCTTCCACCTTGGGACCCTAGAACCACAGGGGATCAATGTGGATTTCACCAGTTTCCTCATTTTCCCTCCCCCTACCTTATTCCAGATCCAAATTCCAACTTTGCAACGCCCTTGTGACCTGTCCCTCCTGTCCATCTTTGTTCCCACCTATCCGCTCCTCCCTCCTCTCTGACCTATCATCACTACCCCCACATCCACCTACCTATCGCATTCTCAATAGCCTTGGCCCCCCCCCCATTTATCTTTCCACTCCCTCACAGAACTTGATTTCATTAAGCCTCATTCCTTATGAAGGACTTTTACCTGAAATGTTGATTCTCCTGCTCCTTGGATGCTGCCTGCCCTGTGCTTTTCCAGCACCATACTTCTGACTGTGATCTCCAGCATCTGCAGTCCTCTCCTTCTCCATGGTATTCCCATGTCTTGCTGCCCTTGTTCTTGTCAAGACTCTCGTTCAGCTGTTTAACATCATTAATCATTAATAAAATCATTATCAATCACATTACTGCAAATAGTGATGTCAAACACCTAGGACCAAATCTATAAGACTGAAAGAAGAAATAATCAAAATGCCATGTTGCAAATTAAGTGAGACAATTTAAAAAGTTAACTTTTTTGTGCAATGGAAAAGGTTTTTATATTTTGAGGAAATTTTTAAATTGGAAATTCTTCATTGTTTCTGTGATTTAAGTGATGGCAATCTCCACCTTTTATAAGTTATATGATGATAAATGTGTATTAATCAGGATGATAAACTTGTGTTTTAATCAGGATATGCTTGTACCAGAGGCTTCTGAATTTGAACAGTGGGAAGTGGAGGGGGTGGCTTCTGAGCATCCAGTTGCTGCTGTGGTCCCAAGATGGAATATGCTGACCACACTTGATATGAGTCGTAACCAGATATCAAATATTGACGAATCTGTGGTAAGGAAAAATGGTTCATTTTTATGCATTCAAATTGAGGCTCTTTAGGTCCATTTATGGTGACTCCCATATCTCAGCTGGCGACATCTGTGCTTCAAACTATTGATTATTTTTTCTTTCCGGAAATTCCCTGCACCTCCTGAGAGAGGCAGAAAAACTAAGTGTTCCATCAAATTCCTTTCAACCCATCATAACAGCTCATCAAGCACCATGGCGAGTGTTCCTGTACAGATTTAAGTCTTGTATAAAGACAAATTATTGCAAATAAGTCTCTCCGAATCCTAGAATTTAAATATTATTTGCCTCTTAAAAATATGACTTATATACCAGTATGGGATTGAGAGAAAAAAAATAGACTTTTATGTATAAAATTCCTATGCATTCCTTTTTTATAAAACAATGAGGTTGAACTTGGTATGTAATAAATTTGGAACCAGTTCTACATTTGCCATTTAACTTTCTGTAAACCTGCTAATTGCTTTCAAGTCGACATGCTTGTCTATAGATTTGATAAAATATAGTGGAGTTGCAAGAAAATCTGAAAGTTATGATGAATTAAGTTATAATTGTAAAGCTTACTGCTATGGTATGACATTCTAATAGTTGCAATTGTCTATTTGATCCTTGCAGAGGCATAGGTCAGTTTGTAATTTTTTTTGTCCATTTGCAATGAGAAGTGTCTTTGATATGCTTTCTTTTTGTTGTGACATAATTACATTACTTGATTGAATATGCGAACTTTTTCCAGACTCTGTACTCTTTTCCCACCTTAGTTGAACATACAGGGAAGTAAGTTTCACAATTGAGTTTAGTTAATTTTGACCTCCTAAGGGATGTCTAGTTGTGATGCTGCTTGCCTGTTCTTTGAGAGAAATTAGATATGGCATCATGTGAAAATGAGGGAGCTCTGTCATCATTTGGCAATAATTCTCTCAATAATTAGTCGTCATCAGTGCCTAACTCCAATGGAGTGGGCTTACGGTATGAATGACCGGGTATGAAATCCTTCAGGTAGTCTGCATTCACATCTTGGCCACTGCCTGCAAGGTGGACAAAGCTTAAGAATCAAGATGCCTTGAGGCAAACCTCAGGAAGTTTGCCTTGTCCGCTACAGACTCTTGAGAAAAGTCCATGTGAAAGGGCTGTCTGGAATGCAATCATGTGATGGCGTTGTTTAATTTTACCAGCAAAGAATATAGGTAACTAAAGATAAAAGACAAGATTTAGAGTTCCAACAAAATCAAACAATACTTCTTTGTCTACACCGCTTGCCTGGATTCGGACTCCATAGGCACGTTAGAATACACAATAAATGAGTATGCATTAAAAAAGTTGTCACCTTTGATAACAAAAAGAAAATAATGACAGATTATTGTGGCCCTTCATATTAGAAGAATTCCAAGAATATTCAACAAATTTTTTATATTCAATAGTTTGAAATGGGATTTTTCCCCCTCTAAAATAAACCAATGTCGTTAGCTCCTTTTATCCCTGTTGCTCAGTATATTTCTCATATGGTGACCAGTTTACTTATGAACCTGAACATTTTCATAAGTTGAAATCAGTACTTTTGTTGTAGAATTCTTCTCGAAGCATCATTTGGCTGAAGATTTGCCCTTGGATATTTAGCATGCAATTATAAAGGCAAATTGCATGTTGGTCATTGTCACAAGGGAACTGGAGCATTGGAGTTGGGAAATCTTAATAAAATGTTTGTTTTGTTGAGACTACACCTAGAATACTGACCAAGATTTTGATTTCTACATCGAAAGATATACGGTATTTGTGTTTTTTTTAGATTAAATTAGATTAGATTAGATTACTTACAGTGTGGAAACAGGCCCTTCGGTCCAACAAGTCCACACCGCCCCGCCGAAGCGCAACCCACCCATACCCCTACATTTACCCCTTACCTAACACTACGGGCAATTTAGCATGGCCAATTCACCTGACCTGCACATCTTCGGACTGTGGGAGGAAACCGGAGCACCCGGAGGAAACCCACGCAGACACAGGGAGAATGTGCAAACTCCACACAGTCAGTCGCCTGAGGCTGGAATTGAACCCGCGTCTCTAGCGCTGTGAGGCAGCAGTGCTAACCACTGTGCCACCGTGCCGCCCTTGTGTTGATGATAATAACAGTGAAGATTCACCTGATTGTTTTCTGGATTGACAAGGTTGCCTTAGGGTGAGAGACAGAGTAAACTGGGCCAATAATCTCTAGGCTTTAAAGAATGAGAGGTGAACTAATTGAAAGGTTCAATATTATGGCGTTACTTGCGAGAGTACAAAGAGGTTATTTCTCTGGTTGACGAATGTGAAATATGGGATCATAGCCTCACGATTGATCATTTGGTCAGAGGTGAGAAATCTGTTCATTAGAGGATTGTGTGTTTTTGAAATTGTCTACTCTAGTGGTTATGTATGCACCGTTGTGTTTAAGGTTGAGACTGGTACATTTTTAATGCCTTGGAATTTATGACTAATTAGTGGGAGAGAAAATTGATTTGAGTGAGAAGATTGGTCACCATTGTGTGTCACCATTGTTTGGTATGATCTAGTCTTCTATTTCTCATGTTTGTATTTACTAATGCTGTTCTCACATCTAGTTAGTTGATATTCTTCAACAAAATGATATAATAAGTCCTCAGATCTTTTTCCCCAGAGGCTTTAACTTCACCCCATCCAATTGATGAATTTCAGTTTCAAACTTTGTTCAAAGTTTAAATGCACCAGAATGTAGTGGTAGCGCTTCCATCATTCTTGTTTTGTTAGATTTGAATTCAGTAGGTCCTTACTGTTTTTATAGCTGAAAATGTGTTGCTGGAAAAGCACAGCAGGTCAGGCAGCATCCAAGGAACAGGAGAATCAACGTTTCGGGAATAAGCCCGTCTTCAGGAATGAGGAAAGTGTGTCCAGCAGGCTAAGATAAAAGGTAGGGAGGAGGGACTTGGGGGAGGGGCGTTGGAAATGCGATAGGTGGAAGGAGGTCAAGGTGAAGGTGATAGGCCAGAGTGGGGTGGGGACGGAGAGGTCAGGAAGAAGATTGC